>NW_027397069.1:60038361-60071707 GCF_003265705.2 Callorhinus ursinus | reverse complement strand
TCTTTCTTTCTTTCTTTCTTTCTTTCTTTCTTTCTTTCTTTCTTTCTCTCTCTCTCTCTCTCTCTCTCTCTCTCTCTTTCTTTCTTTCTTTCTTTCTTTTTCTTTCTCCTTCCTTCCTTCCTTCCTTCTTTCCTTCCTTCCTTCCTTCCTTTCTTTCTTTCTTTTCTTTTCTTTTCTTTTTGGAGAGAGTGAGAGAGAGAGTTATGTACATGAGTGGGGTGGGCAGGGTGGGGCCAGAGGGAGAGGGAGAGAGAGAGAATCCTAAGCAGGCTCCATGCTCACCACAGAGCCTGATGAAGAGCCTGATCTCACGACCCTGAGATCATGACCTGAGCCAAAATCAAGAGTTAGACGCTTAACCTGTTGAGCCACCTAGGCACTCGAGGCCTCCACATTTCTGACCTAATTTTTCCATATGATGAGGTGTCTACAGAATTGACATTTTTGGTCAAGTGTAGGACACTTAACACAGGTCTGTTCTGTACTAGGTAGCAAGGACCCCGTCCTTATGGGAAAAACCCATATTTGTCCAGCTGTGCCAGCACCAGGTGGGTAATTCTAAATCAGAATGAAGTATTAGAAAACTCATTTGATTGCAGATCTAAAACTCATGTTTTCTTTACTATTCAGGATCATGGTAAGAAATAGATGGACACTCAGGTCTTTCAAGAGATTTAGTAAGAGACCACTTATGGAGATACAGACAGGTTAAGGAAACCAATGAGGAGTGGGTAATACCCTAGTGATTTCAAGCACAGGAACCATTTCTACAGTAAGACCTAAAAGGAGAGAGGTTGAAAGTAGATGTAGGAAGAATGCCTGGTGGAGCTATGTAGATGCAGGGGACAAAGCCCTATCTATTAGACTAACTTTTCAAGGTGATGCCAGTTTAGATATACTCTAGTATACTCCAACCTGAAATCTAAATATGGTGTTTCACTGTTTATTTCAGCCATTCTGATAGGTGTGCAGTTAATATCTCATTGAGGTTTTAATTTACACTTCCCTGATGGCTAATGATGTTGAATATCTTTTTAACGTACTTATTTGCCATCTGTATATCCTCTTTGGTGAAGTGTCTCTTCAGAATGTCTTTTGCCTGTTTTCCAATTTGATTATTTGTTTTTCACTACTGAGATTTGAGACTTCATATATTTCAGATACTAGTCCTTTGTCACACACATGGTTTGCAAATATTTTCTCTCTGTAGGTTCTCTCTTCACCTTAACAGGGTCTTTCTCAGAGCAAAAGTTTTAGATTTTGGTAATGACTAGCTTACCAATTTTTCCTCATATGGATCATTCTTTTGTTGTCAAGTCTAAAAATCTTTTTGTGTAGAGTTGTCAAATCGCTATGTTGTACACCTGGCATTATATATACATACATTGTATAACATCATATGTCAACTATACTTCAATAATAATAGTAACAATAATAATAATAATTATCTTTTGCCTAGACCTAGATCCAGAAATTTTCTCCAAAGTTTTTCCTAAAAGTGTTGTAGTTTCCATTTAATTTAATTCATCATCAATTTTGAGTTAATTTTATATGAAACATGAGGTTCACATCAAGGTTCACATTTTGCCTATGGATGTCCAATTACTCCAGCACATCTGTTGAAAGACTATCCTTCCTCTATTAAATTGCTTTTGAAGATTTGTGAAAAATCAGCTGGGCATATTTTTGAGGATCTATTACTAGGTTCTCTGTATTACTTCATTGATCTATGTGTCAACTCTCTCCCAATACCATGCATTTTTTTTTAAAGATTTTATTTATTTATTTGACAGAGAGAGAGGGAGACACAGTGAGAGAGGGAACACAAGCAGGGGGGAGTGGGAGAGGGAGAAGCAGGCTTCCTGCGGAGCAGGGAGCCCGATGCGGGGCTCGATGCGGGGCTCGATGCGGGGCTCGATCCCAGGATCTCGGGATCATGACCTGAGCCAAAGGCAGACACTTAACGACTGAGCCACCCAGGCGCCCCAATACCATGCATTTTTAATTATCATAGTTAAATAATGTCTTGAAATTGAGTAGTCAGATACTTCTTACTTTATTCTGCTTTTTCAAAATTATTTAGGTATTCCAGTTTCTTGACATTTCCATATAAATTTTAGAAAATTTGCTTATACATACAAAAACATCTTGTGATTTTGATAAGAATTGCATTAAACTTGTAATTTGGAGAGAGTTGACCTCTTTACTATGTTGAGTTTTCAATCTGCAAGCACAATATATCTCTCCATCTTCCTTGATTTCTTTCATTAGCATTGTAGTTTTCAAGTCTTATACACATTTTGTTAGACTTATAACTGTTATGTAATTTTCTAATTTTGTATTTGAATTTTTCATTTTGATTTTCTATGATGTTATGACAAATCATGCTCCTATTTTCCAGAATTGAGGCATATCTATAACATCTAAGAAATAAAACTTCTTATGTCTTAAAAAAAAAAGTCTAAAAAAGTAACATATTTCCCCCCTATATTTTAAATTGAGTAGCTCGCACATATTTCAAAAGCATCTGAACAGTATTTGAATGCTGTGTTATTGTCTTATTTATCATTGTGTTCTCTTCTGCTATCACTTAAGAAAAACAACCTTATTTAATGTTGATTTTTTCCTACTATCTCTTCCATTAACTTGATTTAGCATGAAAACAAAGTGGGATTATTAAATTGATATTGTTTTCTTCATTTTGAAGTCTGTAAGAAAACTATGATTTAAGAAAATTTCTCTATGAATCATACATTTTCCCCAAAATTTTGTTAGCTAATTTTCAAAATATCACCCACATCTTTGAAAGACGGAAATGACTAATGAAAGACCTTCATATCTGAGTTAGGGCCTATATCCTGAATCAGAGTAGGAATTTGAATGTTCACTACTTCCAGCATTTTTTTGGCTGACTAAAGAGCATGTGAAAATTGTATAAACAGTCTTCCTAAATTAATTCATTCCATTGAGAATGCTATTTGTCTTTTAAGAACAAAAAATTGCTATTAATGGTTATTTACTTTTTCTCTTATTCTTTTGGGATGTTACAGTCAGAAATTGAATTTGCAGAGGAAGTTCTATTTATTGTGAATTTCATCTCTTTCAAAGTTCAAATTGTCTTCTAAGTAGAGTTATGGCTATGTTAATGCAGACAAAATTCTCACTAACATTGGCTTTTTACTAATTAAACATCAAAACAACAATAGAAGTCCTGCTCATCACTAGAGCTCCAGTTTAAAAAATGGTAATATTTTATATGTAGTAATACCTTATGTTTTCTCCTGGTATGTTTAGGGGTAGATAAGGGATAACATTAAGCTTTTCCTTCTCATTTTTAATAAAAATATTTCTAATGACATAGACATGTTAAATATTTCTTTAAACATTTCTTGAATTTCTTTTGATTCCTTAAAATTCAATTAAATCAAACTTTTCTAACATTATATTGGAAATGAAAGAATGAAATTTGCAAAAACCCAGTGCAAAATTAATTCTTGGAAAGATTTTTTTATTTAGTTCATTAGGGCAAGGTTGATATATTTAAACCTGAAAAACAGTAATAAATTGTCAGTATTGTCAGCTAGACTGATAAAAAAATTTAACTCTAGAGTATAGGTTATTTACCATTGGTTTTATAATAATTTTGACTTATTTTTCTTACTCTGAAGAAATAAACACAATTTATACTTAAAATAGAAATGAAAATAAATGGTTTATTCCATGAGAATAAAAACAAAAGGAAGAGGAAAGGAACAAATACATTTTTACTTTAAGTGGATTGATTAGGGAACAACAAATCAGACAGACCTGGTTCTGAAGTTGGGCTCTGTCATTTACTGAATGTGACTTTGAGCAACTTAACAATGTTCCTGTGTATAAAATGCACTAACAGTACCTTCATCAAAAGGTCACTGAGCTGACTAATCAAGGCAGTGTATTTGGCTCATAGTGAATGCTCCCTTGGTAAAAAGTATCTGGTATGATTGCTATTTCCATGTAAAATTCATGATTAGCTAAGTTTCATTTATTTTTTTTCCCCTCCTGCTGACTTACACTATAGTAAAAGAATTGGTAAATTTCCTAGTATGTTTACTCTTGCTCAGTCAAAACATACAGTAATTAGTGTGATTAAGCAAACTAATATAGGTGTAACCTATGGAAGCTGATATAAAAGAAAGGGAAGAATCTCTAACTTCTTAAAAAGTGTTATTTTTTATTTCAGGGAGAATTGATTTCTGAAAGCTGAATAATTATAAAAAGGCAGTGATCAATAAAACCTATGGCCTACAAATCCTTTATTTTACTTTTGTGTATCTGTATGTTAAAGTTACCTGTGCCTAACAAAATGTTGAGCTTATAAAACTTTAATCAGGGCACCTGGGTGGCTCAGTTGGTTAAGTGCCTGCTTTCGGCTCAGGTCATGATCCCAGAGTCCTGGAATTGAGTTCCGTATTGGTCTCCCTGCTCAGCGGGGAGTCTGCTTCTCCCTCTGCCCCTCCCCTGCTGTGCTTACTCTCTCTCTCTATCAAAAATAAGTAAATTTTAAAAATTTAAAAAAATCAAAACTTTCATCAAATGCCATCAAAGCATATAACTATATTTTTGGCTCAAGATTCTGGTTTGCTCTGAGTCTTTATGAAGTTATTCCATTAATAAGTATAAACATTTTGAAAAGTGATCAGAGTAAATTTTCCTTTAAAGAGAACACCATAGGCCCCGAAGAGGAAAAGAGAAGGATTAGATTTCCAGTCCACTGGCTTTTTTCTTACATTAAGGTGGGACTGCCAAGATCTGAAGACATAGTATTTAAGTGTTTTAGTTTCTGTTAACACTGTAATGAAAATAGAGTGGCCTTTGATGACACAGAAATACTTCTTTATATGCCTTGTTTTCCAGACTTATTTACCTAATCTCACCCCTTCCCAGGGTAGAGCAGTGAGCATGGACATTTTGCACTGCTTCTTATTTCTCATGTTCCTTTCTATTTGTTGTGCCTCTTTCAGTTTTGCATGTTCCCTACAGTTGGCATTTGGCAGCCAGAGGTACTTGGGAAGAATTACTTTGAATTCTTTGCTTTTATACATCCTTTTAACATACAGAGCAGAGGACTCATAGCTTCATGTGACCAAATCATGATGTCTAAGTCTCTCTTCTTCTTCTTTTTTTTATAGTTCCCTTCACTGTCCCACTGGCCATCTATTGTGATGGAAAACTTTATTTTTATACATATTTTTGCGTTGACTTTAAGATCCATTAAGACTTTCTTTCTTTGCTGAATGTTTCAGCTTCACATAAAGGGTTCTGTTTTGCACTATAATTGTCTCTTCCCTGATATAATTTGAATCACCATGAAAGTAAAGATGATATCTTAATATTATCCTGGCATGGCTAGCACTACTGCTGAATGTGTAGTTGGTTTCCAGTAAATTAAAATTTAATTGAGGATGGAAGACATGCAGTCTTGGCAGGATCCTCCATTTATCAAGATCTAAACCATGTTGCATATGGAATTATACATAGCAAAGCACATATCCAATGTACAGGCTGTTGCAAGTAGAAGTTGGAGAGAAGGGAAAATCCAATAATATTGACATGGAAAAAGTCCAACAGCACTGACTTGAATGCACATAAATGTTCCTGTAGAGAGATGACAAAGAGGGAGAATTTCATATAGTGGCTTCAGTTTGTGCTTGCAGAAAACTCCTCCAAGATTAAAGTAGGCAAAGGTGCCCATAGCCCACCAACTATAGGAAATCCAAGACAGAACTTTT
Organism: Callorhinus ursinus; assembly: GCF_003265705.2. Classification (NCBI taxonomy): domain Eukaryota; kingdom Metazoa; phylum Chordata; class Mammalia; order Carnivora; family Otariidae; genus Callorhinus; species Callorhinus ursinus. The sequence continues at coordinate 60,065,936 of NW_027397069.1, read as the reverse complement.
GTTTTAAAATTATTTACTAAAGGTACAAGCGACTTATAAATGCATCTGTGCCACTTCCTTCTTTTTCATTTAACCCAATGTGTCTTCATTTCAGAGTCTCTTAATTAGCTTACAAGAAGTAGTGAAATTCTACTTTTTATTCATTCTGTGATGAGCAAGGACAGGATGAGAATTATCCAGATTTCAGACTAAATTATGTAAGAATCTGTGTGATACATTAGAAAATTCTGAGGAGAAGTCTGGGAAACTTGAAGTAAAAAAAAATCTTTCAGAAGAAAGATAAGCTAGATATACAAAATTTTAGATAAAATAAGCATATGAGCTAAGAAGTGTTTCATTTCTATAAAAAATTAGAGATAAGAACAGCCTCCTGTAACAAGCTTAAGCTTTGGAGGAAGAAAGTAGTGGCTTAAATAGGAATGATGCACCCAACACTCTTTCCTTTTGTGTTTCATCTTGAAGGTATGTGTATATTTAAAAATATATATTTCTTTCCCAATTCCTTATTTTTTCCCTTAAGTTTTCTAATTTGCTGTTCTTTCAAATCAGGTAGGTATGCTCTTGTTGCATCCTTCCCAGTTATGTTCCCTTTCTTCTCATTGTTCTCAGTTTTTTATTGTGATTCTTCCTTTTCTAATTCTCAGCCTAACCAGGAAATTTCAGCTTATGGGAGAATTAGACATCTAGAAAATGGTGGTAGTTTGTGATGAGGGATAGAAGCAGAAAAATACTCACCTTTAGCCCAGAAGTCTGACCTATCGCCTGCATAGTTCCAATAAGGATCAAATACATCCTGTTTGCTGCATTCTTAGAGAGTCTCATGATTGCCTATACATCCTATCTAGTTGAATGATAAGCACCAGAGAAATCTTGCAAAAGTAGTTTTATGAGTAGAAATTTGAAGAAAACATTTATGATCTAATACTCCCTGCATGGCCCCTCCTCCCTGAACACTAAGCATCTAATCACCAGCTTCACACAACAAAAGTGTGGCTCTTCCTGCCCACAGATTCCATTCCTCTGCTATAATAAAAGCACTTTTTTGCACCAAAAACATCTCAAGAATTCTTTGTTTTTTAAGATTTTATTTATTTATTTGAGAGAGGAAGCACGAGTTGGGGGGTGGTAGGGAGGAACAGAGGGAGAGGGAGAAGCAGACTCCACACTGAGTGGGGAGCCTGACACGGGGCTCCATCCCAGGATCCTGGGATCATGACCTGAGCTGATGGCAAACGCTTAACCGACTGAGCCACCCAGGCGCCCCTCAAGAATTCTTTTTTGACCATTCACTCATGGTCCCACATCAATTTGAACAGTCCCTACGATGAAGAAGCGGAAGCTTAAACTATCCTGATCTTTATGCTAAGATAATTTGGTCCTCTTTGCTGGAAAGGAATTCCAAACTTTTTGAGTCCTCAGTGATGACTGTGTAGCAGAAGGCTTAAAAGCATTTGTTGTTCATTTCATTCAATAGAAGTGATACAAGTAAAGGGAAGTTTTGGTTGTGTTGTCTAGGGAATTAAGATCTTGTGAATCACCATATTGACTAAAAATATGGAAAACTTCAAGTTAATATGGGTATATGAACCAAGATAAGGGTGGGCAGCAATGAAGAGCTGGAAGATATGCCTAGCAGCACACCATTATGTGGTATGTCTACCATACAGTTACAATGAATGTAAATAAACTCAAGAGCATAGGTAATAGCAATGTCATAAAAATAATTAGAAAATGGTGAGTTTGGAGTATTTGTTATCCTTGTTTTTAATGTAATTGATTTAATTGTAAGTTTATATGATTTATTTTTATTCTATGATTAGCAACCAGCTCTTCAAATTCCTGAAAATGTAATAGTTGGTTCTTATGAGCTGCCATGAGCCAGCTCCAGCATGCCCCCATCTCTCGCTACTTTCTCAGTTTCCCTGATTATGGTATATTAATTGTGTGCTTGCATTTAACATGGTCAGAATTGACTAAGTTATCAAAACTTTTGAACGAGGGGCGCCTGGGTGGCTCAGTTGGTTAAGCGACTGCCTTCGGCTCAGGTCATGATCCTGGAGTCCTGGGATTGAGTCCCGCATCGGGCTCCATGCTCAGCGGGGAGTCTGCTTCTCCCTCTGACCCTCTTCCCTCTCGTGCTCTCTATCTCTCATTTAAAAAGAAACAAAACAAAACAAAAAACAACTTTGGAACGATGTAACTTGAGTGCTACATGTAAGAGACATACTGGAGCCTAATTATATTAGGAATATAGTATTTTTCAATCAAAGGAAAAAGATTTCTGTGTGAGTAAATGATAGTAACAAATTAGCCACCATTGGGTCCAGTAATGAGGACATTGTTTAATATATACTATATTAGGGGCAACAGAGGCACAAATTCTGTCATATCACACGAGCTATTGAAGTCTCTGTCAACTAAAAAGAAAAATTAAATAACATCTGGCTAGCAGCTACTTTTCATACAGGTATTAAAATTTTTTTAGTATGTTCTGTATTTCAGGGGCTCTTCAGGGCACTGATCTATAATGATTGTGTGAGTGTGGTAGGAGCAATGGGAGACATTTAACAAGCAGTTAGTTGTACTCTCATAAGCCCTTTGGTGGAGGAATACAGGTGCTGTAGGAGCACAGAGGACTTGACCTAGAAGAGGTCACCACCACAGACTCAGCCCTGCCACTAATACCAGCAGAAAGCCTATGGCTAGAGTAAGACAGAGTAGAAGACAGACAGGTTGGAGGCAAGAGAAATGAGAGCACTGCACATAAACAGAGCTCCAGTTAGGACTGGATGTAAAATGGGCTCTGACAATAGATTTGAGCAAGCATCCATGTCAGCAGATAGTGATCTGGAGCCAGTAGTTATCATATCATCTGTGAGCAAACTTGTCAGCAGATAGTGATCTAGAGCCAGTCTTGATCAGATAATCTGTGAGCAAACTTGTAGTATGAATATAGCACTCGCTTGAGAATGGATGATGCATGAGAAATAAGATCCACAAACAGTTATTTCAGGAAGGGCTATATAAGGATGTATAAGAAGGTAACGCAATTCTTATGTGGTTGGCGTAAAACTTCTATTTTATTCAAGAAGGTTACAGAAGAGATATATTTTCAGAGTCCTTAAGTATCTGAAATTTTGTTGTTGTCTGAGATAAACTCCAGTCTGGCTGGATAACCACAATCACATGCATTCAATGTTTGTGCTAAAACTTTCTCTCTTGTTACCTGAATTTTGAAAGCTGCTTGGGGAGATCTTGAGTTTTGTTCTTTAAATAGATCCTCACATTTTTTGAAAATTTCAGTTGCTGCATAGATGCATGAAAGTATACTTTTAGTATTATTAGATAGACTATTTTTCCAGGCTGTATCTAATTTGAGGGTCTTTTTCATTGTCATTTCCCCTCAGAATATAATAAAACATCTTCATCTGTATGCTTAGGTAATTTTTTAAAACTCAGCAATGTTTTCTTCATTATATCTTTGGATATTATTTCTGGTTCACTTACTCCATTTCTCTACAGGAGCACCTGTCATTCTTAGTTTGCACTTCTGTTCTCCATCCTCCATTTATATTATAATGTTAAGCTTTTTCCTTTTCATATAAACTTTGGGGCATCTTTTTATATTTGTTGTCTATATCATAATTTCACTTCTTCAAAAGATAATTCTGTTCTTTCTAATTCAGTATAAATTTTGATTCTGTTATACAACAGTTTCCTTGAAAGCCTTAATCTTATTATTACTTCTATACAACTGCTCAAAGTGGCCTATTCATTTGAAATGTTTTCCCAACTTACATTGTCTTTCTCATTGATCTTCATTTTAAATTGTCTTCAAAAATTAGCCCAAATCCAACGACCCCATATTTGTTAAATGAATCTAATCTAATTGTTTAAAAGTTAGAATTATTTGTGAATATTTAAGAAAGTGTAGATTTTAAACATTTAAAAAAAATTCTTACTGAAAATATCTGTGTACCAATTCTCTGTACTTACCCAATTCTTATTGTAGTCTTTTCCTTTTTTGGACTCAGACAAATTGTTAAACCAAGAACCTTCCCAAATTAGAAGCACAAAATACCATTCAGATAAGTCAATTTACACTGTGTTCTGCTAAGTAGGTTGGATTTTCTCACACTGAGTAAAATCTATTGCTTACAGATGTGAGAAAATAGTTTGTACTTTTGAAACTCACTAGAAATGTAATTTATTTTGACTTAGATTCAACCTGAACACTCTGATATGATAACTTTGTTTCTGACTTTTTTTCTCTTTTAAGGGAAGAACTTGAAAATTTGGTTTAACTGAAACTCTTGACCATTCAGCAGTTGTTAGAACTGTATAAACATAATCAAAGAGTTGATTGAAAATTGTGATTCAGTGGGAAAATATTTTTATCTTGACCTCACACTTTAAAAGTTGGCTCATAAATTTTTTTTTCTTATTTTGCTAAGTACATTTTCATCTTCTTTCTTTTATATCCAAAGCACATCTAATTCTTCACCCATTTTTTGCTTCCTCCCCTCCCAACTCAAAGGACAGGGAGTCAGCACTTGACAGCAGGGCTAACCTTTTCTGTCTTTTGGGGGGTTGATAGCATGGACTTTGTTATCAGTCCTGCCCCACAATTCATAATGTGTATAGCCTGGGCAAATTATTTAATCTTCCTTTCATAATTTTCTCATAAAGTAAATAGTTTAAGGACTTACTTTGATGCTTCTGTAAAGTGGGAAGGGCCATGACTGTGAGTGGCTGCCACAAAGTAAGCATGTTGGTAGGTGTGCTCATGACAGTGTTCTTTTCTGTTTCCATTAGAAATTCAACCCTGCGCACACACTGTTTTTCTTCAAAATCTAAAGTCTCTCCTGTGAAGAAAAGGCTCTAGGATTTGTTTTCCCAAATGTTTACCTTACTTTATATTTCATTCACTAAGAGGCTTTTTCACCCATATGGTTTACACCCACTGTCTCCCCTTATGACTTAATCCTTTTACTCTCCCAGTGTCTGTGTATTGTTTCTTTTCTTTTCTTTTTTTTAAGTTTTTATTTATCCATTTGACAGAGAGAGACACAGCAAGAGAGGTAACACAAGCAGGGGGAGTGGGAGAGGGAGAAGCAGGCTTCCCGAGGAGCAGGGAGCCTGATGCGGGGCTCGATCCCAGGACTCTGAGATCATGACCTAAGCCGAAGGCAGATGCCCAACAACTGAGTTATTGCTGTTACAACAAAATGTCACAAAACAGTGGCTTAAAGCAACATAAATGTATCCTCTTACAGTTCCGGAGTTCAGGAGTCTAAAACTCAGTTGCCAGGCCTGTGTTCCTTCTGAAGACTCTAGGGGTGAATTCTTTCCTTGCCTTTTTCATCTTCTAGAGACTGCCTGCATTCCTTAGTTTGCGGCCCTGCATCCCTGTGACTTCTAATGTCACATAATGCATCTCACTCTGATCCCCTTTGCTTGCTCTTATAAGGATCCTTATGATGGCATTGGATCCATCAGAGTAATCTAGGATAATCTCCCCATCTCAGGACCCTTAACAAATCACACATGCAAAGCCCCTTTGGCTGTGTAGGGTAACATAGTCACAGGTTTCGGGGCATGATTACTTTTCTTGAACAAAAAATTCGCATGGGCTCTGCAGGGGGCCATTCTATCACAGTCTGTTTTCTGCCTGTCTTTTCTGGCCTTGTTACAGGAATATTGCTGACTATTACTTAATCCTTGGAAATCTCTTGCCTCTTGTCCTGTGTGACATTACTATCTCTCCTCCCAGGATATCCTGCCTCTGATGCTGCTTTTCTGACTCTTTTTCACTCAAATCTTTGTTTCATTACTTCCAGATTTAATGTCACAAAATACTTGTTAAATCAGATAACTCCTCCATGCAAAAACTTCTAGTAGCTTCCCATTATTACTAAACTATTCCACCTTATTAAATTAACTTCACACATTCCATAGGCTTTCAGTGGGCACTTGTTATATCCCAGGTGCTCTGATTTCTTTGATAAGGCTGCAGAGACTCATGGAATGAGGCTAATGGCCTAATCAAAGAAACAGGCAAATAATTGCAAAGCTATTAAAAATGTGAAAATTGAGTATGGAGATGAAAATATACACACAGTATTATGGAAACCCTTGAGATAGCCCTCCAACTTAGCCTGAGGTTGTTAAGGCAGGCCCCTTGGAGAAGCTAATACTTGAGCTGGCCTTTAGCAGAAAAAAATGCAAATGAAACACTGGGGAGAAAAGATCAAGGACAAGGGTCCAAGGCACACAATGGCATTAACTGTTCAAGGGATGGCAGGTTGATTGGTATTACTGAAATGAAAAGTCATAGGAAGGAGTAATTCCAAATAAAACTGGAGCTTGAAGGTGACTAAGAAGCAATGATGGGAGAGAAGTAAGAGGAGAGGGTAAACTGGATGAGAAACTGCCTTTTAGTGGGTGGCATTATGAAAGCAAAGTGATTAGAGGACCTCATTAAGAAGGTCAGATACTCTAAACCTCATATGATATGATATCACCTTCAAGATAGGTGAAGTTTCATCTCCTTTCGTTCTTTACTGGGGAGCCTAAGGGTTAAGAAGAGTCCGTATTACCAACGTGTGTCACTGGACAAGGGGAGCAGAAGTTAATGAATGAGAGGAAAGGAATAGAGTTAAGGGCGGACCATTATATAAGAATCTTGGATTTAAAGGAAAAGTATGAGAAAGAACATCAGCAGGGAGAAATACATGGGCCAGGAGGATATTTATTAATATGAAATAGAAATAAGAATGTTTACAGGCTTTAGAACAGATGCTAAAAGAGAAAGAACATATGAAAATAACGACTGAGCAAATGATTATCTTACTAGATTGCGAGACAAAGAAATGAACCTGGGAGAAGCATAAAACATCCCCCCCCACCCCCTGAGGCTGGTGGAAAAGGAATAAAATTTGCTTCACATATAATATAGGAAGCAAGAAGCTCAGGGAGATCATGCTTGAGGGCCTTGATTTTCTCAGGGAATTAGGAGGCAAGATCATTATTGAAATAAGTACTGGTGGTGGAGTAAAAGACTTAAGAAGAGGTGCAAAGATTTATTACAGCCACTGGGGAAAATGGGAAAGGAATTTGGCCAGGAATAGTGCTTAGCAGGGCTAAAGACCTGGCTAGGGTCTAAGACCATTGCTTTATGGTGGCACCAAATGCAGATCCCTATGATTATTCTGGCAGCACTCAGCACCCAGGTGTGGGTGCAGAGGTATGTTTGGGAATTGATAGCAATATTGAAAGCTTGCAGGTATTTTGGGAAAAAGACTAGGGTGTGAGAACATTGCAGGTATTAGAAAAGGAATAATGGATTATGAAGTCCAGGCTGAATGGAGAGTGTAAAGGAGGTTATATGATAAGAAGGATCACTATGGAGTAGGAAAATAGGGAAGGGGAAAATGAGGTGAAGTTTTTTGTTTTTGTTTTTGTTTTTTAAAGCAGATATACCAGCAAGGAAGGGAATGAGGAAAGCTAGAGAGATAGAATGCTTGATCAGATAGTAAAATGTTGGAATTTATAATTTCACAGATGATTTGGCATGGCCAGGTGATGATGATGTCATAGATGTGACCGTAGAAGTGGAAATATTCTCTGTATTGTCCAATATGGTAGCCACTTGCAACATGTGGCTATTGAGACCTTGAAATATGCTAGTGTGACTGAGTAACTGAATTTTAGTGTTTATTACATTGTCATTAATTTGATTGAAATTAAATACCCAAATGTAGATATTAGCTACCATATTGAACAATGCAGTTCTACACTATCTTTCTGAGTGATCTATTTGTTGGAACTATCAACTAAATATGAAATTCCAGGCCAAAACACTGTTCTGAGATTTTGGCAAATCTATTGGGAACCTCTACCAGAGTGTGCCATAGTCACCTAAACCAAGTCAATTACTAGTTATTTTGCTTTGAGAACTGTTTCTTCTTCCTGTTTTTATGGCTCAATGAATAGCAACATCACTATTTCCAGATAGTTACTCAGATATTATTCTTGACTTTTCTCTTACCCTCATTTTCAATTTCCAATTGTAAACCAATATCTAAATTTACCTTATAAATATTTCTTGAAAATATCCCTCTTTATTTCTACTCACTTAGTTGAGAACCTCCTCTCCTCTCCAGAACATAACTCAATAGGCAAACCTTGAATTATCCTTTTCTAGTTCATCTCCACATTCCTTCCAGAATTATTTTGGAAGGGATCATCTATTCTTATATTTATTTATTAAAATAGTATTTTTTGGATTTATTATGTGCTAAAATCAATCTTAGTATTACAACAGTGATCAATATAGATATAACCTTCACTTTTACCAGCATTTGCAATTTAGAGGAAGCGAGAAGTGTGCATTCAAAAGATATGATTTGATTTATTTATAATTAAAACAAAAATTAATCAATGTTTTTGACTCTTCATTCTGCTGGTTTTGTGTATAACTTACTCTTCCTCCTCGCTTGGGTTAAGAACTCTACATCAGTCTATACAGGCTGCCCTGAGACATCCCCCATCCGTCTGCAGGTCTGGTTATTGCCTCTGTGATGTTTCCATGCAATTCTTGGGCTAGCTCTCCAACCCATACTCAACCCCTTCTCCTTCTCTAGGTCTAGAAGAATTTTTTGTTGTTTGTTCTGTGTTTAATGTATATATAATACAAATTACAAAGATTAATGTCTCAAAATATGCTCAAATCATCTGTAATTATAGTAAATCATTTACTGTGGGAGTATTACCAGGGGAACCAAAAATAATTTAGAAGCCAGACTTCTAAGCCAGCTTCCAAGAGAATGTATTGTTTATCTGGATCCCATCCATCTTCTTTGCTTAAAATCTTTCAATATCCAGTCATCATGGATGAATTCTACAGCTTTGGAGTTTAGCTCACAGGAGGCTTCAAAGTCTGTCCCCTTCTACTCCTTTCTGCATAAACACTGTGTGTCTTCCATGCTGAATTCTTTGTGGTTTTGTCAAGGTCCCAGCTTGGCCGTCTCTTCTTCTTGTTCCTTTCCTTCCCTTCCTTCATTACAGCTTCCCATATATATGTTTGTCAAACTGGATTATTGCCTTTCTTCTTTCAGACTATTCAAATGACAAAAATTTTGTGTATGGGAAAGTCTTTTTATCATCTGGCTCATCGCAAAATTGTCCATTCCTGTATCAATTCATTGATACTTAGGCTAGGGATTGTGTTTTTGTACCCTCTGTTTAGCAGTGTACTTGGTTTGTAGTAGGCATTTGATAAGGTGTGAAAATTTAGTGTTAACTTAAAGAACATATATATATATATATTTATTTATTTAAGATTTTTATTTATCTATTTGACAGAGAGAGACACAGCGAGAGAGGGAGCACAAGCAGGGGGAGTGGGAGGGGGAGAAGCAGTCTTCCCGCGGAGCAGGGAGCCTGATGCGGGCTCGAGCGGAAGGCAGACGCTTAACGACTGAGCCATCTAGGCGCCCCAAGAATATCTTTATTTTTGAATAAATAAAAAATCTTTCTTTTTCCCTCTCATCATTTATTTGGTTTCATGGGCCTTCCCAATTAAGGACATGCTTATTTTTGTTTATTAAAGCAATATTATAACAAGTGGAGATGTTCTACAAATGAACAAAGAAGAAAAATCTATGAATAAAAAGTTTTATACCTAACAATTAAGAATTGAGGTTTGGAATTAGGAATTTCCAGAGTTTCAAAGTAGAACAGTATTTATTTTAACCCAGACATCTGTAGGACTACAAAGAGGGCATTAGTTGGATATTGGTGTGGACTCTAACTCTAACTTGAATCATACAGTTGTTTGACTTGTATGATGAGCCATATCTAGAGGGGAATCAGGATAACAAGCCATCCATTCAACACTTCGACAAGACTGTCTTTCCTTACATTTTCTGTGCAGCAGGCTCTAGACTTTCTAGATCTGGTAACATTGAAGTTCAATTTTGTTCAAACCACTTCCTGTTGTAAAGCAGGATGAATAAATTAGATTGCTTTCCAGATCATCACTGGTGATTTTATTTGGAGAAATTTTTATAAGTACAACCCCTCCAATTGAAAGAAACACCATCTGATTAGAAAACACCAGGTAACTAGACTATTCTTATGTTACTTTGGAGAATTCCCTGGACTAATCTTTCATTCCACAGGCATGGGTCCAACAAATTTATGTTGCTACACTTTAGAGTTTCTTAAGGTGCATGCACACACACACACACACACACACACACTTGTGATAGTTCTGCTATATGTAAATATATATGTCTTAGTTTTATACACACACACACACACACACACACACAAATAATTAACTGTATTCCCAGGATAATATATACTTGAAAGGTTTGTCATTAATACAAGTTTATATGAATTCATATTTTAAATAGTCCTCATAAAATTGCCATTTTCCTTCAAATTTTTGTCCACATTTTTCTTTTTTTTTTTCTTAATTGCACTATGTGGGTGGTTAAGAAATTGTACTAGGAGTAGGAGGCAGGTCAAGTCTAGCATTTTGCTGTTGTTCCTTTGGGCCTGCAATACTAGGAGTATCTTTTCAAGTCTCTTTCCCACTTAGAAGGCCTGTTTAGGTGAGAAAAGGTAATGGTACCCATAAACCATTTACCTGCAGCCCATCTAAACGGTAATACATTTCAACACAAATGACTGATGGTCCTACTGTCACTCTTCCCTCAGGATGCTGCTTCACATATGAACTGAGTAAAGGTGCAGGTGTTGATCCATATATAAATCTGTATTTTTTAAAAACTTTTTTTAATTAAAAAAACACAAGTTTTCAGGTATCTTTTCTCTTTTCACACATTTAAGGGTATATTCTTTGCAATTTTGAGACCATTTCTTTGCAAAATAACTTTGAAATTTGAAACATATTACCCAAATATTTCTAAGTCAATAGGAATTTCAAAAATGCAAGCATGCTTATAAGAGCCCTAGGACCCAAAGGAGATGGATTTAACTTAGGAGTTTTGAATCTTCTGCCTATCCTCAAAGAAATGTTCAGGTGCTTTACTGTCAATAGTATATATTTTAAACCACAGGTATTTTATTTCAAATATAAAATTACTTTTGTAGTGTTTTTTTTTAAAGATTTTATTTATTTGATGAGAGAGAGCGCACAAGCAGGGTGAGCGGCAGGCAGAGGGAAAAGCAGGCTCACTGCTGAGCAAGGAGCCCAATGCAGGGCTTGATCCCAGGACCCTGAGACCATGACTTGAGTCGAAGGCAGATGCTTAACTGCCTGAGCCACCCAGGTGCCCCATATTTTAGTGTTTAATATTCCTTTTCAAACTATGGTTCTCTCTGCCTCTCAACTCACTTTTCCCAATTCTTTTTTTGTTTGTTTTTTAAAGAGAGAGAGAGAGAGCACACATACACCAGCAGTGGGGAAGGGCAGAGGGAGAGGGAGGGAGAGAATCTTAATCAGGCTCCACACACAGGCAGAGCTGGAGGGGGTCTAAATCTCATGACCCTGAGATCATGACCCTAGCCCAAATCAAGAGTTGGTTGCTTATCTAACTGAGCCACCCAGGCACCCTGTCACTTCTCCCAATTCTGATTGCACTTCACCCTGAGGATCGTGCCACCTTATGCCCTACCTCAAGATTCATTCTATAGTGCCGAGATTTTCAACTGGGGCCAATTTTTACCCTTCAGGGATCATTTGGTAATGTCTGGAGAAAATTTTGGTTGTCACTATGGGTAGGGAGGTTGGCATCTAGTTGGTAGAGGCCCAGAATGTTTACATCTAGGATGTAAACATCCTAGAATGCACAGGATAGTCCCCACAACAAAGAATTTTCTGGTCCAAATGTCAAAAGTACCAAAGTTGAAAACTGTAATGGGATAATTGCTGGTTTTGAGATTTGCAGAAGGGTAGAGACAGAGCAAGGTATGAGAGAGGACTAAACATTTTACCTAGAGATGAGGGGGCTAATGCAGAGTTATCTAGACCAATGCTTCTCAAAGTTTAATGTGCACAGGGATTTTGTTAAAATGCAAATTTCCATTCAGTATGTCTAGATGAGTCCTAACATTCTGCATTTCTAACAAGCTCTTAAGTGATACTGATGTTCCTGGTCTGGGGCCTGCATTTCAAGTAGCAAGGAGCTAGGTAATTCAGTCTATGGCTACTTAGGAAGATGTCTGAGAAAAAGGACTATAAGGGAGGAATAATTCCATTATGTCTCAATTAGAGATCTGGAATATCTGTAAGAACTATCTATCTATCCTAAGAATGTTAAGTTTCAAATATAATAGTCTCTTCTTCCTCCTCCCAGTTCCTACTCTACAAACGGTTTCAACTAGTCTAGTGACTTCTCTTGGCACTTGAATCCCTATTACTTAGTAACATTCTGATACTGTTACTTGCTGGGTTTTTGGTTGGCGACACTTAATTGATTTCATACAACAGAAAATAGGATCAAACTCTTATGGCCCAGCTTTTCTCCTCCTCACATGCATATACTTTTTCCCAACCCCTTTCTCTGGAGGAGTCTCATCCTAATTTTTATTAGATTGGCATTCCCACCTTGTTATAAATTATAAATATATAATTATAATTCATAGTTAAGTTACTGATCATGATTACTTTTCTTGAACAAAAATTTGTTTCATGGAATTATTGCTTATTTTTTCTTAGCTTAGTAATATCCGTACAGAATTAACATGCAAATTCTCTGATGAAGTCTGATTCACTTTTCTTGTCTATAGGCACATGAGGCCTTTAATCTATTTCATCCTTTTTAAGAAGAGATTCTATGTGGAGCTCTTATTTTTCTGCTTCACAATTATCCAGACCCCCTGAAAGGCTTTTATTCTAGATCTTCTTTCACGTCACCTGGGGCATCCCTGACCCCCCTCTGTACTTTTCCCCAACTCCTAATTCCATGTCTTCCTTTTCCTTGGCTAATTTCCTTGTACGATATAACATATTATCTAGTAACTTCCTGACTGAGGATCCATGGGAGGAAAATACTTTGAGCATTAGCATGCTCCAAAATGTCATTATTTTCCTCTTACAACTGATGGATGGCTTGACAGGGTATAGCTTTTAGGGTTGAAAAATATTGAACTGTTGTTAGTGAAAGCACTGATCTATTATCTTCCAAATCCTGATGTTCTTATCAGGAGGTCCAAATCTGTGCTTTCATTTCCTAGGTCTTTCTGAGCTTTGGTGTCTCTTCTAGGCTTTCCCGACTGATGGTGTTTGGCTTTTCTGATAGGCTAGGCAGGTCACTACTATTCCAATAGTTTCTCAACTTCCAACTGTTGCTCTCCTCTTCTATAGCCTTTGTCCTCATGCCTCTTCCATAAAGGTATGAATTAACAAGGACAAGATGGATTGAAGAAACACAGTCTAGAAACCATAAAGATAAAAGAAATTTGAGATTTTCAGGAAGGAAAGGATCTGTCCTGAGCCTAGTCTGTGACTTTGGTACAATAAGTCTGTCAAGTTCCCCAACAGGAGGTAAAGTAACATTCTTTAAATACCTGTATGCTGCATTCTTCATATATGTAATGTCATTTAATCTCTTTAATAATTTCAAAGTAAGATACAGGTGCACAGAGAGATTTATCGTTTTGCCTTAAGAAAGAAAGTGTCAGCAATTAGATGCAGATCCTTTCCCTGAAGGACTAGAATAAAAGATCCTCAGTATAAATAGAAAGGCAATGCCTAGAACACAAAGATGAAGTCCTAACTGCTGAGTCATGACTCACCAACATGTGTTCTGACCAGTGCAGCAGGCATTTTTATACCTTTATCCATTGTTCCAACTGATGGAAAACTTTTTAAAACTAGGTATTTCTTTGTCTGGAGCTTCATAGACTAAATACATTTTTATTCTATGGATTTCTTGAACTAGCACAGAATCTTTTTAAGAAAACTCCTCAGTAAATGTTTACTTTTCTTTACTCCGGTGATAATTTTTTGTGGTACCAGTAGTGATGAGGTTAGGGAATGTGTCCATTGGATAACATGTTATTACTTTCCCCTGCTCCCACATATGGACCTATATTCCCATTAGCTGCCATCAATCATGTAATTGATATTTCTTGGAGGAAACTTTTATGAAGTAGGAAAAGAAAAATAACAAAATGTAAGATCATCAGAAGAGCAAGGCAACTAAAAACCCATATCCTTATTTTGGAGTAAAGATGATGTTTGAGGAATACAGTAACAAAAATTCTTCATCATGGGTGGAGAAGTTTGGAGAAAGTGCATTCATTGTGTAAAGTATTTGAGAAACCAATAAACCGCGGGATGGGCCAACCATGGACTGTCATCAGACACTCATGGTCATGTGGTAAACACTTGTGGCTGGCTGAGAAGTGTTTCTTTGCTGAGTGAGACACTCCAGGGTTTATGCCCAACATATGATTCTTTCTTCCTTTCAGGTTTCTGTCCCACAATTTTCCAGTGATTCTACAAGGAGCAAAATTCATAAACAAAAGTTTTGAGCTAAATACATAACCACCAGTAAGTATTTAAGATGCATTTATTTTGTGTTGTTTTTATTTTCTTCATACCTGATATGTTAGGCAAAAAAACAGAAAAAACAAAAACAAAACCTGAAAAATTCTATTTCCCCAAGTTCTTGAATGATAAGGTATTTATGATTTTGACTCTCAGTATATTATTTGCCCAAGTATATTCCTATTTTCCTTCTTTTATTTTGCAATATTCACTAGGATGTTAGTATGGAAAATAAAATATGACTTATGTAGGTTATAAAGATAGATTACATGTGTAAAAAAAATTCTGACCTCAAATTAGGAAGATGAAAATTTCCTATAATCTATTTTTACAAAAGTTACTGGAAACATTTGTATGAATTTTTTGAAAACCTCGCAAAAACATGACTAATTTATTCATATTAGTACAAAATTGGAAAAAAATGGATTTTGGCAAAACCACATATAAGATACTATTGCCATCTCAACTCTTGTATGCTAAAATGGTGACAGAATCAGAAAATATGAAGACTAAAAATTATATATTAAGCAAGGAACTTCTTAAAGTTATAAAAATGAAATCAGAATCTTGATTTTAAACCAGAAAATGATGTTCTAGATTCCAGTTGCAGATGCAAGTGGTCATTTAACAATTTACCTTAGGCTGGTTGACTAACATCAGTGAAAACTTAAAAGACTCAGAAACTGTAGTGAATATTCAAGTAAGGAGTTCCGGAGTGATAATGGGAGTCCCAGTGGACACCTTGAAAAATTTAGACCCTCCTTCAACTTTAATCTGCTCTGTTGTTATGTTCTACTACTAAGATACTAATTTTTGAAAAAGAGGATGAGACTAGGATTATGGGTAAATAGGTAAATGAGTAAAATACTGGAGAATCTTGGGCACCAAGAATAAACTACTTGATCACCAAAAATAGCAGTAAGAATATCCCCTTCGCAGTTTGTACTAGCATCAGTCATCATCTTGCCTAGAATCCTTAAGGGATTTTGTTTTATTTTGAAAAAAAAATTCAGTTATTACTAGTCCGCTTACAATGATATTTGTCTCATTAATATCCAATTTCATCTCTGCCGCTCTTTCCTTGACTCTAAGAAGATGAAATAATGATAAATTCAATATTTTGAAAATACTGTAAATGGAAATAATATGAAATACATGAAGTACAAACAAGTACATAACTGAAGTGAACAGGTATGAGCAAATTCATACATGTGAGACACGAGGAAGTGGCAATTTCATCATAAGGATGCCTGGATGATAGTGATCATAAGCCAACTTTGGTTATAAGATGCATCCTGATTTCAGAGATGTTAAAATGTGAACAATATCTGCATATTAGAACTGATGAAATACGACAATTCTCTTTTCGTGTTGGGTTTACAGTTTGGCTTATCTATTGAAAATAACTTTTTATTTTAATGACTATTTTTTTACGGCTTTATTGAGCTATAGCTTATATACCATAAAGTTTACCCATTTAAAGTGTATCGATTCAATATTTACAGACTTGTGCAACCATCACTGTAATGTAATTTTAGAACATATTAATCAGCCCTCAAAAAATCTTGTACCTCTTAGCCTCTCTTGCCATTCCCCTGACTCTCCTTCATCCATTTAATAAGGTTCTTATTTAAATATTTTAATTTATTTTGTACATATACACTTATTACCTGTTAAGAACTATTTATTTACTTGTTATAGTCTAGTGTGCTTCATGGACACAGTCCCATTGGCTTTCAGAGCTAGGTGTTTTGTGTGGGAAAGGAGGCACTCATCCTTCAGTGGGTGTCTTAAAAAGTTGGAACCCCAAATGTGGGGTCCAAACCCTTTGCGCCATAGGGAGAAGTTGGGAGTTTCTTCCCAATTGTATGGTGTTTTGCAGGTGGTGGGGTTTGTGTCAGGAGTGTGTCTCAGCCTTTCCTACCCATTTTGATGTGGGTGATGGTATTTTCTCCTTCATCTGATTTTTAGGAGCCACCTAGCCAGTTTCTGGATTTCTTTCAGAGGGAATGGCTGTGTGTATAGCTGTAGATTTGCTATATCTGTGGGAGGAGGTACATTCAGGAAGCTTTCATGTTACCATCTTGGATTGGAATTGCCTCTTTGATTTTTTTGAAGTCTAGGTATTTATTTTGGTTTGGAGTGTTGAAAAATAAAGATCTGGTAAAGCTTTTTATGTGGGCTTGGAAGGCATGATGTTGTTTCAAAAATGAATATGTCAGTAGTATGTAGGATGCATTAAGGAGGATGGAATTAGGATCGGAAGATTTGTCTTGATATTATTGTAGTGGCATGAATTACTAAGGATCTGAAAAAAAGTAGTAGCAATGAAATAATGAAGCTGAATATCAAGAAAAGTGAAGTTATTGGCTATCCTAGCATTGAAAATTATGGTATTGGCCTTTTAATTGATGTCTATCTCCAAGTTTCTCTACTATTTCACTCATCTCTCTTAGGCTATAATAGTCTAATTTCACTTAGGACAAACAAAAAGCCAAGTTAATATTTCTGAAAGCCTGGTATATATAAGAGAATATGTCCAGCATTTCGTGTATAGTTGTTACCCAAAGCTGCATTTGTCTCTTGATGGGTGCTGAGTCAAAAGACACAATCAAAGAAGTTGAAGAATAGGAAAAGGAAGGGTTTTACTTGCAACAAGTAAAAGAGAACACTGGATCTTTCCCAAAGCAGTGTCTCTCTCCCTGAACAACAAAATTGAGGAATTTTTAAGCTAAGGGTGCATACATATTCATGAAGGGGCTTGTGCAATGGGGAATACTGCATAAAATTGGGCCAAAAGTCATCTTAAGGTGACTGAATCCAGGTCAAAGTCTTGGGGGTTGGCAAGGGTCAGCATCATCAATTCTCTGGCTCCAGTTGGTCCCGTATCTGAGTGCTCACAGGGGTTTAGATCCTGCAAAGATAATTTAGGAGTGTGCTTCAGGTCATCTTCACTTTTGAATAAGATTATATGTGGTTTGGAGTGTTGGGGTTCAGAGCTGACAGACAAGAAAGAATTCTTGAGACATCTTTGGTACAAAAAAGGTGATTTTGTTAAAGCACAGGGACAGGACCTGAGGGCAGAAAGAGCTACACTGGGGTTGTAAGGAGTAACTGATTATTAAGATTTTCTATCCTGTACAAACATAGTGATCCAAAGGGGCACCGCACCCCAATGTTTATAGCAGCAATATCCACATTTGCCAAACTGTAGAAAGAGCCCAAATGTCCATCAATGGATGAATACACACACACATATATATATTCTATTCCATACACACAATGGAATATTACTCAGCCATCAAAAAATGAAATCTTACCATTTGCAACGACATGGATGGAACTAGAGGGTACTATGCTAAGTGAAATAAGTCAGTCAGAGAAAGACAATTATCACATGATTTCACTCATATGTGGAATTTAAGAAATAAAACAGGATCATAGGGGAAGGGAGGGAAAAATAAAATAAGACAAAATCAGAGAGGGAGATAAACCATAAGAGACTCTTAACTCTAGGAAACAAACAGCGTTGCTGGAGGGGAGGTGGGTGGGGGATGGGGTAACTGGGTGATGAGCATTAAGGAGGGCATGTGATGTGATAAGCCCTGGGTGTTATATGCAACTGATGAATCACTGTACTCTACCTCTGAAACTAATAATACGCTATATGTAAAAAAAGAAAAAAAAAGATTTTCTATCCTATGGAGGGGAGGGTGATGTTGAGTGTATAGGTTTCTAGAGACTGCTTTTTTCTTGTGAATCATTAAGACAGTTGCAAACTGAGACTCGGGTACTGCATGACTATGATTTCTCTCTGCTAACCATTTGTTTGTCCCTTCCCTTTGTTCTAGGACGGCCAGCAGTGCCTGAGGAATGTCACATATATCCCACCTTGGGAATTGGGGGATATGGTGGGGTGTTAGCTTGTGCTTTGCCCTCAGCTTGCCTTCTTCTCCCTCATCAGTTAGGCTATCTCCTGGCCTGATAGTGGCTGGTTGTCCTTACATTCTTTCACAAGATGGCTGGGGGCTAAAATGAATTTTCTTATGTCAGGAAAGCTATGTCTTTCTGTCTTTATCTGGAGAGTACTAACTCTTTCCGCTTACATAGTGTCTGATTTAATGCTTACAACAGTCCTGAGATAGATGGTGTGGTGCCCAACTGCAGTGTCTCTTGATCAATTGGGGGTCCCCATATGTGGGGTGACTATCATGTGGAATACCACAATGCAGGAGGTGAAAGAATTCACCTGAGGCAGGTAGAAGGAGATAGAAGTTTCTCGACTACTCCAAAGGGGAGCTGTGGGCAGGACAGCAGAGGAGAGGTTGTCTGCAAGGAGGCAATGGGTGGGGACTGTGTTTAAGGTGAAAGATGAGGAGGTATGGCCACAGAATGGAATTCTCCCTTTTTTGGTAACTGTGCCTGGTTGTAAGTAACCCATTGGTCAGTGAGGGCCTATGGATATTTTGAGGTGGGTCGCCTGATGGGCCTGTCTATATTCCATTGCTCAAGTCTGTTTGCCTAAAAGCAGCCTCTATGGATGACATATCTCAAATCAAAGATGAAGCCCAAAGAAGATTATCAAGATTAAGGAAATGGAGAAATAGACATGGATCCAGAATTGAAACCAGGTAGTCAGGTTTTAATGTCCAATTCATTTCATTATTCCATGATTCTTTTAAAAACTATTCTTTTAACATAATTTCTTTTCAACAACCTAACCATACTGAGATAGGGAAACTGAAGGACTCCATAAAAATCTGCTTTTTTTTCTCCTTTCTGCTTCTATTCTTGCTAGGACCTGCACCCCCCACTTTATACATGTTTCATAATGCACAGAGTATATGTCCTCCTTGTAAGTGACAAGAAGTTAATGATTTCTTTAGAATAGATAACATCTAAGGAAGGACCAAGTGAGAGTAACTGGACAAAGCCAGTCATATGCTCATTCCAAATCACTGGAGCTAGACATCTCGATGCCAAGACCCCCAGGCTCCAAGGAATAATTGATTTATGAAAGACACCTGGGCACTCATCTTTGTTCTGACCAGTTCCTAGATGCCTGAGAGGACACATACATCAGACCACAATCCTCAGTAAAAACCCCAGACATCAAGCAAAGACGAGACTCTCTCTCCTTTCCTTTCTGAGTCTCCCAGACACTCTGTCTGTATCTTAGCACTCTTTATACCTTCAATAAACTCTGCTCCCACCTCCTGCTGGCTTGCATTTGATTTCTATCCTGCATGTAGCCAGGAATCCTCTTGGCTGGACCTGTGGTTTGGGGGTTGGGTAAAATGGGTGAAAGGGGTCAAAAGATTTAACTTCCATTATAAACTAAATAAATCATGGGGATATAATATATAACATGGTAACTATAGTTAATAAAACTCCATTGCAAATTTGAAAGTTGCTAATTTAAAGTTCCCATTACAAGGAAAAAATTTTAAATATGTATGGTGATAGATGTTAAATAGACTTATTGTGGTGATCATTTTGCAATATATACAAATATTGAATCATTATGTTTTATGTACACCTAAAATTAATATAATGTTATATGGCAAGTATACCTCAATTAAAAAAAAAAGAATAAAAATCTAAAATGCATTCACTATTTGACCAAATTATACTGTTGTAGATAAGCTATAACCATGGCCCTTACCAAATTACTCTCTAATCTACATGGTTTTCTACCTTTGGGTATTTCTGGCAGCCCTCACAGGTGTGAGAACACCTACCACACAGATGTTAGAGCATTTCCTACCTGCGAAGTTTCACTTCTTTCACAGAGGTGTAGGTCGATCTTGTCCTGGAGATTGGTTTTAGAATGTTTTGTGGTTGTTTTTTTTGTTTTTGTTTCTGTTTTCGATGAGAACAAAGACAATTGCCTAAGATATTAAGCTTTGTTCATTATTAAACAAAAGCTGGAACTCAAGTGTCTTCACTCAAACTTTATATAGGACATGTCGTTTCTCCCTTTAGCCCTGTTGTTTCCTCGTAAAGGAATATCTTCTTTTTTTCTGAGTACATTTTTCATATAACCCGTTCTGATAATGGCAACCAAATTGCTCTTTCTCATTCTTGCCTATTCTAGCTGATGCTGATGAATTTAGCATTTAATTATGAACTCTCTCTTATATTTAGATTTTCATATTTTCTTATTTCCTAGACTGTCATGCAGTTTTTGTTTTTTTTAGATTTTATTTATTTATTTGACATAGAGAGAAACAGCGAGAGAGGGAACACAAGCAGGGGGAGTGAGAGAGGGAGAAGCAGGCTTCCCGCGGAGCAGGGAGCCCGATGCGGGGCTTGATCCCAGGACCCTGAGATCATGACCTGAACTGAAGGCAGACGCTTAATGAATGCGCCACCCAGGCGCCCCTGTCATACACTTTAACATTTTATCACAGTTTCATGTTTTTTGACATATATATATATATACTCCAATCAAGACAATGTATACACTACAAATCAAGATAATATTTAACACCCTGAAAAATTTCCTGTGCTCTTATTTAGTTCATTTCCCCCCACCTCCATTTAAGGCAAGCACTAATCTGCTTTTTGTCACTGTAAATTAGTTTGCATTCTTAACACAGATGATATAAGTATGTAAATATATATTAGTGAAGTGTCTGTTCAAATCTTTTGCCTATTTGTTTATTGGATTGTATGTTTTCTTATCGAGTTTGAAACTTCTTTATATATTCTAACTGCAAGTCCTTGATTATAAATGTGTTTTGCAAACATTTCTTGGAAGTTTGTGGTTTTTGTTTTCAATCTCTTTCAAAGATAAGAACTTTTTAATTTTGATAAGGTTCAATTTACTATTATTTGTCCTTTTATTAATCATACTTTTTGGTTTTTATACATATATATCATAATTTTTTTCTCATGTTTTCTTCTAGCAATGGGTCCAGTCTTATTTATTTAAAAGATTATTTTTCTATTGAAATAACTCTGTACTTCTGTCAAAAATCAGTTGTCTCTATTTATGTTATTGAGTGACTATTCACTTCAGTTTGACCTTCTTGCTGATTTCATATGTCTATCACTATGAAATATCCCCTCTTATCACTGACATTTTTTATTCCTATATTTTCTTTACTTTATATGTATTAATCCAGCCACTGCAGCTTCCTTCTTGTTAGTATTTGCATCATGTAACTGATTGTATCCCTGTATTTTAAGCTAGTTCTGTGTGCATATACACAGAACTAGGGTTCATATTTATATTACACTTGGGAGTTTATTTTTATATCACAGTTATAGAGACAGCACATACTTGGATCTTGCTTTTATATCACTGTGGACATTCTAGGATTTATAATCTTCATATTTAACTTATCACTGTATACCTCCATATGAGAGTATGTTAATTACACTTGAATTAGAGAAAAAAGTATACATGCACGTTGTAAGAACCTTTTAATAGTATACTTCTTTCATCCTCTCATCCTTTGTTATTATTATGTATTTTAGTTCTTCATATCTTGTGAAGCAACAAAATCCCATGTTTTTTTTCATTAAGCCATCAGTTATATTTAAAAAAGTTTTTTAAATGAGAAAATACGTCTATGATACTTATACATTTATTAATCATTTTTAGCACCTTTAATTTTTTTTTTAATCTAGGTTGAAGTTTCTGTCAAGAGTCATTTTCCATTTGCCTGTAAAACTGTTTTTATTATTTATTGTAGTATAAGTGTTTTGGCAACAAATATCCTGGCTTTCTTTAGTCTGAAAAATAAAATCTCTATTTTTATTTTTCAGGGATATTGTTTGGCTACGCAATTCTAGTTTTCAGTTTTCTTTTTTTCTTCTGGCTTCCATAATTTCTAATAGAAATTCTATAGTGATTCTTAATTCTAATTACTCTTTGAAATAGTATGATTTTTATCTTCTGGTTTTAGGAATCCATTATTACCACT
The DNA here is from genome assembly GCF_003265705.2 of Callorhinus ursinus. Taxonomy (NCBI): domain Eukaryota; kingdom Metazoa; phylum Chordata; class Mammalia; order Carnivora; family Otariidae; genus Callorhinus; species Callorhinus ursinus. The sequence continues at coordinate 60,043,475 of NW_027397069.1, read as the reverse complement.
GGTTTCTAGCAGTTTGATTGCGGTATGTCCTTGTAGACAGCAAAACGGAGTCTCTCATGTCAAGCAGGAGCCTGTGTCAAACAATGACGCAAGCAGTTAAGGTATTGCAGCTAGGAGATACCGCCAGGACCAATGTCGGCTGACACCCCGGAACTGATAATGAGCAAAACCAGAGGAGGTCTGCAGGGACCCAAAACTGATTAAATCCCTTTAAAAAAGAAAAGGATTTGGGCAGCAAACTGTCAGACTCTTCAGACCTGACCCCTCTATGTCTGACCACTTAAAAAAGGCAACTGGCACCGAAGACTGTGCCTGATGAATCCTTGAACAGAACCGAGATCCTGCACAGCTTGAACTTCAGAAGCAGTAAGTACCGAGAGCTGACCCGGACCAGATCAAGGCCTTATCTCAACTGCGGGCCCACAGACTGACTTTGTGTTTGGTTCTTTAACTTCCTACACCCTTCTGTTACCTTGTTTGTTGTGTGGCTTGTCTTCTGTCCCACTTTGTGCTGTGTAAGAAGCCAAGTTTAATCACAAGGTGAAATGTCATTGAGTCTGGAATCCTGAACCTGCTTTATCATTGTGATTTAACTTTGCTCTATAACTGGGCGCCTGGGTGGCTCAGTTGGTTAAGCGACTGCCTTCGGCTCAGGTCATGATCCTGGAGTCCCTGGATCGAGTCCCGCATCGGGCTCCCTGCTCAGCAGGGAGTCTGCTTCTCCCTCTGACCCTCCCCCCATCTCATGTGCTTTCTCTCTCATTCTCTCTGTCTCTCAAATAAATAAATAAAATCTTTAACTTTGCTCTATGACTGAATAAAGCTGACATTGTGGAAAGACACAACTTGTGTGTGTGCCTCCCTAGTGTGCTCATGACAGCCCTGGTGTGAATAATATTGTGTATTCTGCTTGAGGTTCATTGAGCTTTACTGGATCTTTGGGTTTATAGTTTTCAAAATATTTAGAAAATTACTGTTATTATTATTTATTGAAACGTTTTTCTGTCCTCTCCCCCACACTGACACATACTCAAATCTTCTGAGATGACAGTTACATGAATGTTAGACTGCTTGATACTTTGCAGCTGGTCGCTGAGGCTCTGTCCATTTTTTTTCTCCTGTTTCAATTTTGTTAATTTCTGTTGTTTTATATTCAAATTCACTAATCTTTTCTTTCTTCTGCATTGTCTAATCTACTCTTTATTCCATCCTGGAGTTCCCTATTATTGACATTTGGTTTTTAGCCTTTCATTTTTGAATATTTTCCATTTCATTCCTTATGTTTAATTTTTCTTTTAAATCCTCAAATAAATTTTGCTAAGCCTTTGCTTTTACTTTGGGATCTGGTTCTATTGACTGTTTTTTTGGTGACAAGTTGCCTTTTCCTGCTTCTTACTATAGCTAACAATTTTTGATTTGGTACTGTATAATTTGTTTGGCATATAGCTCCTTAGTTATAATATTCCCAATTATCTTTATGACTGGCAGAAAAACCATGTCAATATTTTTATTTTAAAATTATACCTTTGCGGGGCGCCTGGGTGGCTGTTGTTAAACATCTGCCTTCGGCTCAGGTCTTGATCCCAGGGCCCTGGGATCAAGCCCCGCTTCGGGCTCCCTGCTCAGCAGGAAACCTGCTTCTCCCTCTCCCATTCCCCCTGCTTGTGTTCCCTCTCTCACTGTTTCTCTCTCTCTGTCAAATAAATAATAAAATCTATAAAAACAATTATACCTTTGCCTAACAATCATTTATTTGGCATATACAATATGTAAGACATTAAGCTAGAATCAGCCAGTCCCTTGTGGAGTCCCTCATTACTACTTACTATACATACCTAAACTGTTGGTAGTCCTGGTGAATACATTCCAAGAAAATATGGAGAACATATTGACATGGATTTATAGCAAAACAGAATATACTCCAGTAATACACTTTCTTAAAGGAAATGCTTTTTAAGCTTTCAAGTAATATAGCAGATAGAGAGCTATAGGATAGATTATGCCTGTAGAAAATGTTTACTATTTAATATTTCTGTACAATGGATTTTTATATTTCTTGCAAATTTGTTCTTGTTTATTTGTTTTCAAACAAGCAAAATACTCTTGCTTATTTAGAAAATGCTTATTAAACAATGGTATATATAAATCTACTTTTTAATAGTAGAAATATAAATTATCTTGCTTATAAAAATGTGTTGGGAAAAATGGTTTGGGGAATTATAGATTGCTAAAGAAAAATTGGAAGTCGAATGTTTCCAAATAATTTGAGGGAACAGAAAGCTACCCTATGACCACATATTTAGGCTGTATTTGTTTGTTATTGTTGTGTGGTAAGGGTTGGGGTTGGAGGAGGCAAATTATTATGTCCCTTTTTTTAAGGTTTCAAATAAATTGAGAATGGACCATCAAGTCAGATTGGGATAAGAATACAGCTTTAGGAACGGTAAGGCTTGATTGGAGAATATGGCTTGGACCAGTAATGAAAATTGGTGCATACTATGGCCCATCCTGCCATAGACAGTAGAGAGCTAGAAAGTTTCTAGTGGCACTGCAGGGTGGGGAAGCCCTGCAACTATAAGCTAATCAGATGTAGGGGAGTGGGTGAGGAGGGGATGGCAAGGTTCTTGTGGAACCAAGGGGTTAGTCAAGTATTAATGGCATTCATTTTCCAGTCTTATGTCATATTTCTTTTGTGGGAAGAAATGAATAACTTGTGGGGGAGATAAAAGCTTCTTCCCCAAAACTTCATTAAGACAGTGGAAGACTGAGGGAAGTGGAAAGGAATATTTCTCCTTCCAATGGCCATTTTGTTAAAGCAAATGGGCAGACTTTAGATTCTGCTGGTTTTCTTCCCATCACAATGTGTTGTGATCTATAGAGAAAGATAAATGACTATTCACAAAAGTATAGTGAAATTGTCCTGGACAACTCAAGTTAGTAACTTAGACTTTAATATTTAAATGCTTGAATATTTCATGTGGTTTGAGTTTTCTAAAAGGAATTAAATTATCAGGATAATTGCTTGGTTATTTGCTGTATAACCCTAAGTTATGAAAATAAAAAGGGTAGAATTTTTTCTACATTGTTTATAATTAAGACTTATTCCTAATTGTAAAATTAGTCACTTCATTATTTTAATATATTTATACTCAAATTTTATACTTAATTATATATTAAATTATGTACTATATTTATTATATTATTATTTGTTTTATTATTGGCCTATGGGAAGAGAAATAGATATTATTCATCTGAAACCTATTCTACAATGAAATTTACATATTTACACAACTGAGGTAACACCTGAAGATTTAAAAACAATTAATTGACATAGCTTGGAGATTGAGGGTCACATTCCTTAAGAGATAACATGAACTATTCAGAGTTCAGAAGACTATAGATTGAAGTCTTAAAATAACATTGAAACCCATATTTATAATTACAGAAAGATAAGAGGAGCATCATAAGTGTAGCAAAGATATAAATCTCTCGACCAGATCTTTTTTCCTTTAACATGGGTCTGGAGATCTATATCTATATCTATATCTATATATCTATATCTATCTATCTATCATCTATCTATCTATCTATCTATCTATATGTATATAAAATATTTTTTCTTCAATCTCTCAGCCTTTAGTTTAAATGTTTTGAAATTACCACACTGCCCAGATTTCTGCCTCAATAAATAAACTTGTCAAAAAATCTCTTCTCTTTAGAAAAAATTTTCCAATAAGGTAATTAATTAGAGGCTCTCCTGGATCTGATATATGCCAATATTTACTAGTCTACTTTGAAACCATGAATCATATATATGGCTAATGGAAAAGGACTTTAGTATGGATGATAGTTTCCATTCAGTGATTTTAATTATAATTACATCATGACTACAAATGTGATTATAATTTCCTACCTTACAGTATAGACATTATCTTCAAGATTAACCTCTCCAAAGTTTCTTCAATCATCTCAAAACTCCATGGACATTTCTTCATTATGTCATCTTAACAGTACAGTCAGTATTTGTATATTGTTTTGATCTTTCTTAACATACAAAAAGCAGGAAAATCATATCCATGTGCTTTTCTTTCCCCAGCTAGATAACACATGAGAGCAGAGGTTCCTTTTTCTCCCTGTTTTGTATCACTTCTAACAATCTAGTCTGGAAATAGAAATTAGTGTGATGAAGTTGCTTTGGCACATTAGATACCAACCTAAATCTGTGGGCAGATTTATTGGCATAATGTGGGTTTCCATTTGACAAGCATTCTTGGGGTATATCCAAAGTTTGAATATATCAAATGCTTTTGGCAAGTACATATTACTCATACTTAATATAGAGCCATGGTTTGCAAATCACTATGCTAGGCATTAGGGAGTAGTAAATAAAGATTAATATAAAGATGGTGCTGTCTGCCTTCAAGGTGAGATGAACTGAAAAGGGATTTGGGGTAAAGTAGAGCATATAGACTGAGAAGCAGGCAGCTTAACTTTTCAAGGGAAACAGCAGAACTTGTGTAAACCACTATCTCTCATAATGGTAAAAGAAAGTGAGTATACTATGGTCAACTTATTTTTGACAAAGCAGGAAAGAATGTCCAATGGCAAAAAGACAGTCTCTTCAACAAATGGTGTTGGGAAAATTGGACAGCCACATGCAGAAGAATGAAACTGGACCATTTCCTTACACCACACACAAAAATAGACTCCAAATGGTTGAAAGACCTAAACGTGAGACAGGAGTCCATCAAAATCCTAAAGGAGAACACAGGTAGCAACCTTTTCGACCTTAGCCGCAGCAACTTCTTCTTAGAAACATCGCCAAAGGCACGGGAAGCCCGGGCAAAAATGAACTATTGGGATTTCATCAAGATAAAAAGCTTTTGCACAGCAAAAGAAACAGTCCACAAAACCAAAAGACAACCGACAGATTGGGAGAAAATATTTGCAAATGACATATCAGATAAAGGGCTAGTATCCAAAATCTATAAAGAACTTATCAAACTCAACACCCAAAGAACAAATAATCCAATCAAGAAATGGGCAGAAGACATGAACAGACATTTCTCCAAAGAAGACATCCAAATGGCCAACAGGCACATGAAAAAGTGCTC
>NW_027397069.1:59710589-60037961 GCF_003265705.2 Callorhinus ursinus | reverse complement strand
CAAAAACTAATGATGTAATATATGGTGATTAACATAACAATAAAAAAATTAAAAAAAAAAAGAAAGTGAGTATATTTGGAATTATAACTTTGAGTTGAATATGTACAAAACCACGCAGTTATAGAGAAAAGGTTACCATCTTTACTATATCATTATGAGTAAGAAGGGATCTGTGACATCTTGAAAAGAGTCAGCTATTTATTCATTAGTTTATTAATGCATATACTCACCTAATTATCATCTATTCATTATTCCAAAATTTTTTGAGCATCTACTACCTGTCATGTTCTCTTCTAGGTGTTAGGGATACAAAGCAAATTAATATATCATGTTTACTGTCATATATGATTTCACAATCTACTTGGGAGAGATTCATAATCTACCTTGAATGTATATACATATATACAAGGCCAGTCTTTGCACTGGAGGACCAGCAGTGGTCCAAGCCAATTCCATTGCCCCAGGATATCAATAGCAGCACCTATTTTCCCACCATTATTATTCCAATCTTTTAGGACATCAAAACTTTTCCTCTTTATAAAATCCTTTTTAGAACAGAAATAATCATTGAAGGATCACATTCCAATTATTGCTAGCTAATTTTAATGATCTGGCAAAATTTGGGAAAGAATTCATTAGATGCTCAGAATAAAAATGGAGATCAAATTAGATTTTCAGCAGAGGTCATGATGGCACTAACAGAACAGGTAAAGGTGCCAATTCATTTGTGATATATTTTAATGTTCTGTGAAGAAGAAAATGACAACAACGAAAAACAAATGATGGTGTCACCATACAGAGAAATTATTAAAATGCTATTTTAGAGGTATTATTATTAAGGAAAGATGTTTGTTCACAATATGCCCTAATGTGAAAAAAAAGAATTTTAAAAAAGTGCTACATTATGAATATTTATTTTGTTGAAATACATATATAACATATGAATAGAAAAAATTGAAAATATATAGACCAAAAAATTTGTTAACCCTGAACAGTTGGATAAATTTATGGTTGATGTTTTAAGATTTTTCTTCAATATTTGGAGCCTGTTTTACTTTGTACTTTTTCTACCATTTTGAACTTTTTAATTGAGGTATAATAGAAGTATACAAATCTGTGCAAATCATAAATGAATAGCTTGATGCCTTTTCACAAAGGGAGTACGCCCGTGTACACAGTGCCCAAATCAGGAAGCAGAACATAATCAATATCTCAGAAGCAGCCTATCTCCTTCCACTTCCTTCCATTTACTGCCTTGTAAATCATTTTCCTAAAGGTATTAACTTCAATCTTGAGTAGAGGTCTGTGTGAACATATGGTGTTATGTTAATGTACAAATCGCTGAATTCTTTTTATGGTTAATGCATGTCGGGTACACAAAGTTCCAAATATTTAACTGAATCAGTATTTGTGAATGTACTTGTAAACCTAAAATACACCATGCAAATGCAAGTAATTATTATTTTATACTTCTCTAATCTGAGAAGCAAAGATATTAACCGACTTGCTTCTGATTTTATTTCTCACTTTTTTAGTTAACTGATACCTATTTCACACAATTTCAGGTTATTCATGTAGTTAACAGAATACAGTAAAAGGCTTTTTAAATGACGGTATTTTCCTATTCCAACACAAGGACCGGAGATTTGGCCTTTTTTGTCAAAGTGGATGACTAGTTTGGAAAGATTACAGTTTAGATTGGATGCTCTTTTCTGAAAGGATCTGTGCTTGTCAGTTTCCCAAACTGGTCAAGTCAGCAACCAAATCCCCATGAGACTGCACACATGTAAATGATATTTGTAAAGTCTCTCGGAGTTAATGAATATGAAATTTATAGCAGCCTCTCAGTTGGGGAACTGGCTTTCTGGATGGATGTCAGTTTTAATGCAGTAATTACTCCTCTGGATTTCTTCCAATTCCTCTAAGAGTACAGTAGTTTCAAAACTGGAAGCCAGCCATATATTATTTGAAATCATGATTCTCAAATTTTCAATTAATAAAGTACAACTAAAGTAAATTAGGCCAATTTTGAAAATGTATTATTTTTATCATATATGGTAAACATGAAAGGAAGTTAGTTATGGGAAGATTTAAGATACTGACCAAGAGGGGTGCCTGGGTGGTTCAGTCGTTAAGCATCTGCCTTCAGCTCAGGTCATGATCCCAGGGTCCTGGGATCGAGCCCTGCATCGGGCTCCCTGCTCCATGGAGAGCCTGCTTCTCCCTCTCCCACTCCCCCTGCTTGTGTTCCCTCTCTTGCTGTCTCTCTCTCTGTCAAATAAATAAATAAAATCTTAAAAAAAATAGATAGTGACCAAGAGCTAAATAAGTTTATCTTTTTACTTCCTTCTTTAATAACAATTTATACTAACTGACAAACTATGAGACCAGCTTGTATCAAAGAAGAACGCTTGTACAAAACTTAGGAGGCTTTGAAAAGAATGAAATAGCCCTGTATATACCAATATGGAAGATCTTTACAATATAGTACTATTTAAAAAAAAAGATTGGCACAGGAAATAGTTTTAATATGCTACCTTTGATGTATAGAATGAATAAATAGATAGAGATAGAATGATAGGTAGAGATAACTTCTTATTTCTGGGTAAGAAGCAGTTAATTGCAGACAAGGGTTTCCATAAAAACAAGAAAAAGCTGGAGAAGTTACATAAATCATATTTCATAGGGAGCTTTAGAAAGAATGAGTACTACATGAAATAATGTTCCAGAGAGTATAGAACCTTTCTGTTCCTCCAACCCTAGGGACATTTGCTGATATTTTGGGAAAACTAATGATTGGGCTTAATCTTGACGAAAATTTTTGTTGGGAACTGGAAGCTAAAGTAGCACTCTTAGTGGTCATGCTAAGCTACAGTGACAATTTGGAAAGTTGAGACATATTCAGGGAGCATTTGATGACTCTGGGGCTCTACAGAAGCTGGAGAGCTAGGATTTATCTTCCAAAAAGACAGAATGAATCTCTGACAGTTTTACATCTGTTTAGGAAGCCAGCCCTACAGGTGGGGAGAGGCCAGCTGAATCTCATTGCCAGTCTCCAACTCAAGATATCTGCCAGATTTTGAAGCCATATTGGCAAGAAGTTGGAAAGCTTGGCTAGAAATCTTTAATATGCATTTAATTTTAAATTCAAATATTAATTATTGTTTTTAATATTGAATATTTTAAATGCAGAATTTGAAGACTGATGAGATAGATATCTTCCCTGTGTTTTCAATATAAAGCCAAGGACATATATGCAAGAAAAACAGAATTGACCCAGAAATAGATAGATTCAAACTAAGTCTCTAAGGAAATGCAGAGCAAGCTTATTCTCAGACTTGATATAGACAGCAACTTAGATCCTATTTGCCTAACAGAGGAAAAGGACAACACTCTGGTGGAAGATATCATCTGTAGTCTCAGGTTTTCTTCTGTGTATGGATGGTATTTATCCTGCAATCAAATATTTATAACAATCAGAAAATTTAAAAAATATGACTACAAATGAAAATTTAAAATATAACTGACAATAAAGGCACAGTTAATCCAGATATTGTAGTTAGCAGTCAATGACTTTGAAATAACTTGATTATGATATTCAAGAAAATAAACAAAAGTTGGGGCACCTGGCTGACTCAGTTGGAAGAATGTGCAACTCTTGATTTGGGGTTGTGAGTTTGAGTCCCATGTTGGGTGTAGAGATAACTTAAATAAATAAAACTTTAAAAAAATAGACAAAAAGTTGGACAAAATAAATGAAAGTACAAAAATAATATCAGAAAATTATAGAATCAATCATATTGATATTCTACACCTGAAAAAATGTGATATCTAAAATTAACAAGTCAATAGATGTGTTTACTAGCAAATTAGATGCATTAGAACACACAATTATTAAAGTGAAAAAAGACACCAATAGAACATATCTGAACTGAAGCACAGAGTAAAAAGCATGGAAACTACTGAACAGAGCAGAAGTGTCTGACATGCTAGAATAACGTAACATACATTTAAATGAAGTCTCAGAAAAAGGGAGAAAGAATAAGGAATAAGCAATATTGAAGAATTAACAGCCAAGAAATTTTAAAAGCCAATGAAAGATACAACACACATGTTCAAAAAGACCAGAGCACCCAGAGCTAACAACAGCAAAGGAAACATCAACAAAACTAAAAGGCAGCCTATGGAATGAGAGAAGATATTTGCAAATGACAGCTGATAAAGAATTAGTGTCCACAATCTATAAAGAACTTATCAAACTCAACACCCAAAAACCAAATAATCCACTTGAGAAATGGGTAGAGGACATGAATAGATATTTTTCCAAAGAAGACATACAAATGGCTAACAAACACATGAAAAGATGCTTATCATCACTCACAAACAGAAATACAAATCAAAACCACAATGAGATACCACCTCACTGGTCAGAATGGCTAAAATAAAAAACACAAGAAACAACAGGTATTGGTGAAGATGTGGAGAAAGGGGAACCCTCTTACACTGTTGATGAGAATGCAAACTGGTGCAGCCACTCTGGAAAACAGTATGGAGTTTCCTCAAAAAGTTAAAAACAGAACTACCCTATGACTCAGCAATTGCACTATTAGGTATCTATCCAAAGGTTACAAAAATACAGATTCAGAGGGGTACATGCACCCCAATGTTTATAGCAGCATTATCATCAATAGCCAAATCATGGAAAGAGCCCAAATGTCCATCGATTGATGAATGAATAAAGATGATGTGGCATATATATACAATGGAATATTGCTCAGCCATCAAAAAGAATGAATTCTTGCCATTTGCAATGACGTGAATGGAACTAGAGTGTATTAGGCTAAGTGAAATAAGTCAATCGGAGAAAGACAAGTACCATATGATTTCACTCATGTGGAATTTAAGAAACAAAACAGATAAACAAATGGGAAGGGGAAAAAAAAGAGAGAAGGAAGCAAACCACAAAAAACTCTTAACAATAGAGAACAAACAGGGTTGATGGAGGGAGATGGGTGGGGGATAGGCTAAATGGGTGATGGGTATTAAGGAGGGCACTTAATATGATGAACACTGGATGTTTTATGTAAGTGATGAATCACTAAATTCTCCTGAAACCAAAATAAAAAGAAAAATAAAAAGATGTATAATCAAGTTGCTGAAAAGCAAAGACAGAAGATCTTAAAAACAGGAAAAAAAGGCATATTACTTATCAAAGGAGCAAAAATTACTAACTTCTTACCAGAAATGTTGAAAACCAGAAAATAATATAATGACATATTTAGTTGGCCAAATTATTATTCCATACCCTGCCAAGATATCTTTCAAAAATGAAGGTGACATAAAGCATTTTCAGACAGAGAGAATATGCCAATATCCAGCCTGAACTGAAGAAAAGAAACCAAAAGGGATTTTTTTTTTCAGGTATAAAATTAAAAAGTTAAAAACATGAAAGAGCAGGAGGGAATAAAGAACAAGAGAGTAAATATGTAAACTTAAATGAATATTGACTTTACAAGCAATTATTGTTATTCCAAAATTATGTGTGGAATTAAAATGCCTGGCAACTCTAATGCAAAAGTTTAAAGTGTAAGACAATAGAGCTAAAAGGTTCTAAAATTTTAGCAGTATTAAGGAATTGGAAACTTCCTTTGTTTTTATCCCTGTGATTATTCTAAATTTCTGTTCTTCTCCTCTGACCAACACTTTGACCAATCCTTTTCCCTTTAAACTCATGATAATAGATGAATTTACTTCATATCATAAAGAATATTCTGGCCTTTTTATTTTGGTAGTTACAAATACTAGACTACTATAAAAATACCTATTTTTCTTCAGAAATGGAATATGGAAGACACACATTCTTTATACTGAAATAACTTATGTACCTTTGCATTGTAAACTTTTACCAGGTTCTGTTTTCTTATTGTGTGTTAAAGCCAGATATTTCCCAAATTGGAATTGACTTTCTCGACATAGTTCCTAGACTTCACATTTTTTTTCTCATTTGTGTATTGTTAAAGCACTGATGACTGATGGTATAGTGTTTTCATATGTTCTCAGGCTTTGGCTTGAGTAGACTACCCCATAGCCTCTGAAAATTGGAAGCAATTAATATATAAGCTTGTACAGATGGTAATCGAATGATGTTTTGGTTGTCTTGAATTCCAAAAGGAAGATCTCAGAATGTAATGATTTTTTTGATGATGGCTCATGAAACTTTGTGGATGTTCAAAAGCTATGTGGTTATTTTTTAGAGAAATGATATTGCTTCTTCATAAAGAAAAAAAATTATAGTTTGGAAACTCTTTATAGAGCTCATTACAGGTAGTGGAAAGAAATGTTCTTTAGTGCATTATCCTCCTTTTTTCCCCCCCTACTCCCTGCTTGCACTTTTAGTACCAATGACACATAAAGCTGGATTTAATCTTGATTTTTTAATATAATAATCCCAATTGTCAATTTTACTTCATTGTATTGTCATAGAAAAGATTTAGAATATTTTTTTGATAAGAAAAAAAGTATTTTTTAAAAATCAGGGTGTTGGGTAATTTAGTTTCACAAATTTTGCGTTTGCCTGAATTGTCCAAATGAAGATCTTGCCTGCCCCAAATGACCCTGCCCATAAGTAGAATAATGTCAAAAACTAAATATCAAGCATAAAAAAGAGAAATAAAAGAACACCACATATCTAAAGCAAATATTTAAAAATGCATACCTGACTAGAGAAAATTGTTTTAGGAAAATTATTTCCTAAATTTAATTTTAATAATTTTCATTTTCTTGAATTTAGTATAAAAAATCCTTTCTTTAATTCAGTATAAAAAACCTAATTTCTTTATGTTTACTATATTTCTTGACATGTAAATTACATTCTTGGAGGAAAGCTTTATTTGTTGTTTATAGAATAATGTAATCTCATTGTGGTGGCAGTTGATAATTCTCAGTCTTGAATGTAACCAAGATGACACAGCTGTTTTGAGGACAATCAGAAGTTAGGTTCCTCAGTTCATTTCTCATCGATCCACGAACTTAGCTTAGGAACTGGATGAGAACTGAGTATGTGCTCTGAGAATGAGGTGAGGGGCAGACTTAGAGATTATGGAGGTAGAGAGAGTCATGGGCAAATAAAGAAGATGGCCTCAAGGATGTGGAGGGGATCAGAGATGGATTCATCCAGACCTGTCAGAAGTGAGAAGGCAGGAGACTTATAAATCAATTGGCTTCACGTTAATAACTGCAGCTCTAGAATTGTGTTGTCCAAGAGGTGCTCAAACTTGTGTTTCACTGTGGTTTTTTCTAAGTTTTCCTATAGCAAGATGGTGGGTCCTTTTAGAAACCAACACTCAGCCCATATATCATTATGATAAGTAATTCTCAAAATGACAAGCAAGCTCTCTATGTTTGGGACCTGTAAACTAATCAGAAGGTAACAGAATAAGAAGTTGAATTTACTTTCTTTGCCTTTCCCCTTTTATGACAATCTGAGTGTAAAAAACAAATTCTGAGTGTATTTGCAGCAAGTAGATTGCTTTGTCACCTGTTGTTCATTTGCAGAGAACAGAAGGTATGAGAAGAGAACTTGAGTAGGGAAACAGAGGTGAATAGAATCCATATTTTGAAGGCCTAATCAATTTTGAAAATGTATACATAATACTGTGCCAAAGGAGGGGCGCCTGGGTGGCTCAGTCGTTAAGCGTCTGCCTTCGGCTCGGGTCATGGTCCCAGGGTCCTGGGATCCAGCCCTGCATCAGGCTCCCCACTTGGCAGGAAGCCTGCTTCTCCCTCTCCCACTCCCCCTGCTTGTGTTCCTGCTCTTGATCTCTCTCTCTCACATAAATAAATAAAATCTTAAAAAAAAAAGACTGTGCCAAAGGATATTTTTGTTGTTATTTTGCCATATTATTTAAGGGATGAAGACATTTAAACATTTTCTTTTGTTTTGTTTTAACAGTAACATCAAAAAATATGCCACATCAAAACTTGCAGTGATCATTTTACTTGGATTAGCCAAATAATAAGAAATAAAACTTTTCTTCAAAAAATATGCAGCCTATTTTGAAGAAAATATGGTTATTATTAATGTTACTTTTTATTTTCCTCCAGTCTTCTATCTGGTTCAAGTGGTGAATTTAAAATTTTTGTTTGGTAAGTTATTGCAAATGTGCCAGGATTTGACATCTGCAATTCTTAGTATATGCTATGTTAAGAAAAACAAAGTGTTCTTTTAATTAGGTATGATTTCAGACCCATAAACAAAACAGTGAAGTAATTTTTTCCTTTTGCTTCCCAGGAATAGATGTTCATCCAGATCAGTAGTTCTTAAATAGTTCTCATATTGAAATTAAGATTCATTCGGGGAATGTCTATAGATTGTAAATCCTTCTTTTCTCCCCCTGATACCCTTTCTAGCTTCCTTCCAGCTATTTGGCTCTACCCTACGTTAAGAACAGTCACCAGGCATTATGCTTTGTCCAGGTGCCACAAGGTTTATGAACCTTTGCCCTTGCCTTCAAGGACCTCCTGTTTCCTTCCAATTCTGACAAGAAAACCAATGATAGGATACAGCGAGATGAATGTTATGATATGTAAGATGTACTTTATGGAATCGGAATCTAAAGCCAACTAACAGACTAAGGAAAGCTTGCCAGAAGAGGTGACATTTGAGTTGAGAGATGAGTAAATGTTAAAGGGGTTTTTACGGGAAAGGCTGTGTGTATTTACAGGTATGGTTTGAGTATTGGGATTATTGCAGAGAACATTCTAAACCAATGTGTATTCTAAGCATATGCAAAAGTATGGAGAGAATCAGAATATATTGAGTACATCATTGTAGTTTGGGCAAATGGTGCATAATGAATGAAGTGGGAGGAGATGTTCAGTAGGTAGAGGCTGATTTAATGGTTTAAAGTAAGGAGTTCAGCCTTTATCCCGAAAACTTTAGATTGCCTTAAGAAATAGTGATACATAATCATATTTAAGATTTTGAAAGGTTACTGATAGTAGAAAAACAAGGCTAGAGGCAGTGAGAGGCTACTGTAGTAATCCAGATGAAAAATGATGGTAGAAAAATTAATATCATAAGGGGGTAATGAAGAAGAGGTGACAAAAAGAAAATACAGAATCTACGTTTACCTCAACTGGATGATTTTAAAATGTCTTTTAGATGCATTTTTAAGTTAACTTCCAGAAAATTCTCATTAACAGTTTGTAATGTAATACATCTTGTTTCATATAATACTTATAATTTATATTAATTTCATTTTACTGAACCATTTCAGTAACAAAAATTATAATGAAAATTTTCCCTTAACAAATCACTTCCCTTGATTTCTCAGCCCTCTTCAAGGACTGCCTCATTTTCTGTTCCCTCCAAAGACAAATTTGTTGGAATGTATCTATTTCTGCTACTTTCATTCTCTTACTTTTCATTTTCTTGTCATTGATGTTTGGCTCCTGCTCCCAGTGCTGCCCTTGCCAGGACCCACAATGGCATCTCTGTTGAGATATTCAATGAGAGTACTTCTGCCATCCTCTTTCTTATCATCCTACCATTGACCAACACATCTGCCCACTCTGTTCTTCTTGAGTCATCTGCTTCCCTTGAGAGTAGGATCTTGGTTTCTCTCCCACCTTGGTTGCCACTCTGTCTTAGTCTCCTTTCCTAGCTCCTCCTATTCCACTTGAGCTCCAGCTACTGAAGTTCTTCAGGATGCATATCCTTTCTTTCTTTTCTCTAACTTGTCCCCTAATTGAATTCATTTTATAAATTCAAAAAACATCAATGTGACAATACCTACATAGTTTATATCTACTCCAGTTAGAACATCTTCTCTGAAGTCCGAATTCCTATGTTCAAAACCTATTAGACATACCCACTGGTATGTTTATAGAGATCCCAAGAGTTATAAAGTACAAAATTTATCTCTTGTTTTTTCCGTTGATCTTTTTTCTCCCACTTTCCTATTTTAATAAATGATATAACCATCAAGCCAGTTGCTCAAGCCAGGAACCTGGGAATCAGCCTTGATTCCTTTCTGTCCTTCCACCTTCCACCCACTCCAGCACCAAGACCTGTCATTTCTACCTTCAAAATATACTCTAAAACCACCGTCTTCTCTTCATCTTCATTGCCACTATCTTTGTTCAGGCCACCAGAATTTCTCACCCAGGCTGTCTCAGTAGCTTTCTATCTGGTCCTTTTTTCTTTTACAGTGGACACTATATGCCCAATGTTCCTACCTCTATCCATTCGAAGAAAATTTTAGAGTCTTTGCACCTCTTTTCTGCTTTTATAAACAAATGGTAATCCCTGTCTTTATAAACAGAAAGTAATACCTACCCTAACCTTCCCTTTTATAAAATGGAAGAAATGTTCCCTACCTGTCCTTACTTTTGCCTTCATAAATATCACCACATATTCTTTCACCCTTGGATGGAGTACATGTAAATATATTGGAGCATGAAATTAAATAACTCAAGATTAATTTCTGTAACTCTTTTTTATTCTAATTGTGATGCATCTTAGTTTTTAAAAATTATGTAACATAAAAAGTATGATGTTACCACTAAAGATAATCACTTTTAAGATATTGCCAAAAGTTGTATTTTTTCCTATGCATACATATTTTACTCAACTGGATCCATTCTGTATGTTCTTTGTAGTAACCTGTCGTATAACATATTATTCTATTGTTCTTCATTCTGTCAGATTCTTTATTAAAAGCATATTAAAACATTTTCTGCCTAAATATTATTCTAATAACCATAATTTAACCATTCTTTTGAAGTCTGACATGAAGGTTATTTCCATTTTTCACGATTACAAATGAACCCATGGTGAACATTTTAATAAGTGTGTATTGTGCTTTTCTGATTATTTCCTTTGAATAAATTATTGTAAGTTGAATTACTGGGCCAAAATGTTGGCATGTTTGTAATTTAAAATGACCCGTAGAAAAACTGGCTCAATTTCTGCTTTTACCACCAGAGTATGAGGGTACCCAGATGCATTGTCAGGATAAGGTGAGAGGAAATAAGCAAAACCACATCATATAAAGAACATTACTAAAGTTAAGAATATAAAATATTTTATAACCTCTGTGATATGAATAACTTTTCTGTTAACAGCCAATCATCAGAGAGTTGTTAACTGTTGTGGTAGGTATGTGGTGGTCATAAGCCTGTAGGTGTCAGTGATAAGTATTAGGGGAAAATGTCTAAAATTCATGAGAAACAATAGTATTCTACTAAGCAGATACTAGTAAGTCTCAGCTTGTGACTTTATAGACTTGGTAGTTCTTTGGAAATTTGCCTTTGGTTAAGAAGTTAAAGTTTATGTTTTTGGTGATGAATATTAAAACTAAATTCCAACAAGTATTTTCTAAGAAGGAAAGATCATTTCCTCTTTATATTATATGATATGCTCCACTAAAATATTCTATAGCTAGAAGGATCAGAGAAGTTGATAGTGGATTTTTAGATCACCCAGCTATAAATAAAGAACACCCAGGTATGCAAAGAACTAAATATGACTTTGATGATTTCTTATAATTGGTATATATCTTCATATGCTTCTAACATTTTGAGGAATAACTAATGTTTCAAAAGATTAAATTTTGCTTTAAAACATATAAGAATCAGGGGCGCTTGGGTGGTTCAGTGGGTTAGACATTTGCCTTTGGCTCAGGTCATGATCCCCTGCTCAGTGGGGAGCCTGCTTCTCCCTCTGTCCCCCCCCACCGCTTGTGCTCTCTCTCTCTCTCTCTGAAATAAATAAAATCTTTTTTAAAAAAAGATAAAAGACTAAGAAATTAGAATAAAAGTTTTCACTCACATTTCCTTACCTGAACAAGGAAACCTGTTTAGAAAAAACAGTGAAGGCAGGTACAAAGCCATCAGGTAAAGAGGCTAGTGCCACATAGGATGGGTGCAACATTCACAGCGACAGATGTGGAGGCAACAACAGAAACCTCCAGCACCTTTCATCTCCCATTTTAGGAAAATGTCTGAACTATTATGAACCATTTCAGTGCCCAGAAACTCTCTTTTACCTAACCATACATGTTAAAATAGTTTTGCACTATTAAGCTCCCATGATGTTCATCCAAACTTCACTCTCCATGAAGCATGGATTCTCCTGATTTACTCTCCTGTGTTATCTTGGACTTTGTCCCCAACATGTTTCACATTGTTGTACATTGTGGTAGCTTTTTCTTCAGAGACAAAAACAAAAAACAAAAACTCCAGGAAGAGCTAGACCTTATTTGCACTGAGTTTCCAGTCCAGTTTCTAAGGTTCTGGTCTGCAGCTCTATTTCTGAAACTTAGGAGCTATTTTATTATATTTACTAGTCTATAAACTAAAACATTTTTGCCTTGGTTCAATTTATTGAGTTGACTTTCTGTTGTTTACAAGCTAATGAATCCTGAATAATAAACACATAAATATAAAAAACAAGAAGTTTGGTTTAAAAAAAAGTAATGTGTAATATTCAATTAGGTAATGTGAGAGCATAACATTTAAATTAATTTTTTCTAGCTCTTACTTGTAGTGATTCATAATACTGAGAGCAAAGGCATACTGCATTAAATTTAGTATCTGTGTCCATGCATTTGTATATGCTCTGTGCACAGACCTGACAAGTATTTATCATTATGCTTATGAATAAATAACAATTTTAGTATTTGTAGAATGAAATTCTATAGGTTTATGAATTTTCAGGAGCTTATATTTGTGATTGGGTCTGTGTTAGTGATATCAGCTTCAAAATGGGGCTATCATTTTGCCAAATGCAATTGCTCATTAACAACACACTATTAAGAACCAAATAACCTCAGGGCACCTGGGTAACTCAGATGGTTAAGCACCTGCCTTTGGCTCAGGTCATGATCTCTGGGTCCTGCGACTGAGTCCCAGGTAGGGCTCCCTGCTCAGTGGGGAGTCTGCTTCTCTCTCTCCCTCGGCCTCTCCCCACTACTCCTGCTCTCTCTGTCAAATGAATAAATAAAAACTTAAAAAAAAGTCTTAAGAAACAACTAATCTCTCAAAACCCCAAAATGGTAAAAATATGTAGTGAATTGTTCTTCTTTCTGAAGGAAAGAAAAAGGGCATCTGGAATTCCCAGGACTATGTTCAACCAGATATTGATTATGGGTTTTTACACTTTGCCAATATAAAAAATGAGCAGGAAGACTCAGAGCAGGAAGCCAAGTTTTGTGCATGGGAAGGGCTAGTATACCCAGGATCTAATGATGGTTGGCTAATATAAAGACTGTGAAGAAGAATTTAAATAAAATTTGTAACTCTTAGACATTTCCCTGTAACCAATAATGACCAACAGATGCGTACAGATGAACAACAGCTTGAGAAGATTCTGAGACCACTTTTTCCCCACAAATGTCTTGTTTACAGCCTTATTGTTGAGGAATGACTGCTAAAAATGGGGACACATTGGACAGATTCACAATTGGAAACACTACAAGTCTGATTTAGGGAAATTGCTGAAAAGTATTCAATAAAATTTTGAATAAATACAAGTATTTATTTCCATCATCATTGATTAAGTATAATCTATGTAAAACACAGCGAAGAGCTATAGGAATATTAAGAGGACAAAAAAAGCAACTCTTTAAAATCTAAAATTTTGTAGGAATAAAGGGCATGAATATATAGCTTTATGTTTGCAGAATAAATTAACATGGGAGAAAATTAAGATTGGCTATAATGTGTGACAAATGAGAGATTCCACCAAAGCAGCATGTGAGATCAGAAGATGACTAGAGAAAACAAGATGGGTGCCATGGACAATGTGTCATGGATTAAGCTGAGCCTTCACAACATGAAGAGGAAAGAAATGTGGTAAATATCAGACCAGGAGCATCTAGGAAGTCAGGTGTAATACAGTTAGGTTGTATATTCAGGCTTTGTCACGTTAGTGTGAGGTTAGGTTAATGTTGAAGGGTATCTTGTATGCCTGAACAGAAGTTTAGCCTTTCTTCGATAGTTAAGTGAAAGTGTTCAAAGTTGCTGAGCAATGGAGTGATGCTATCAGGATTGGGTTTTAGGAAGAAAAATGAGTTGATTATTTACACATGAAATAAGACAAAGAGAGAGACCCAAGAAGAATGATGTCCAGTTGGGAAACTGTTGCTATAGTCCAGAAAATAAATCATAAAGATCCAAGTAATAGTAATGAGACTCAAGGCCAGATTCAGGGAAAACTGAGAAAAGAGATTGAGCAGACTTGGAGGACAGGGCTTGAAATTAGTCTTGCCATTAAGACAGCCTAAAAGCCTTTGCGTGTACCCACGTGTTAATAATACTACCAGACTTTTCGGCCACATTTCTACTAAGAAGGAATAACATTAGGAAGGGATTAGATTTAAACAAGAAAAACAATAATGAAAACCAAAATTTATATACCAAAACTAGACAAAAGTATGGTATTTTTGTCTGTTGATATCAGCACTTTTCCAATTGGATGTCTAAGTGTGTCAAAAGGGACCTGAAGAAAAAAAGAGGGACCACCTGAAAATAAAACCTGATCTCTTCATTAAGAAAAAAAAAAGAGCAACATATAAGGTAACATGAAATCACCAGTCAAGATATTCATATTTAAGATGATATTTATATAAGATTAAAAAGAAAAAGTTATACATTCTGTCACATATTGATATGTTGAAATTCTTGAAGATTATAGAGTAAGTAGGTGCTTTTAGTTTTGTTTTCCTATGCACAGAAGTTGAAAATTTTAACATATTAAGGAGTTGATCTTACTACTTAAAAATTGAGATGAGTTAGCATTTTTAAAGTGTTGCCTTTTCCCAGAAGCCTTGAGATTATTTCTTATTAGGAGCCATGCATTAGTATATAATATTAATAATTATATTTGATATAAATCCATGTTGCTGTGCAGGGCACCATCAATGTTACAGTGAAGTTCCTGGCCTCTAATAACTCATTTGTTAAATAAAAATAAAGCTCATGTAGTTCGAAAATAAGTAAATATGCAAATTTTATCTTTGTATTTACATTGTACTATCGTTTTCAAAGTAGTTTCTCTGAGTATAAAGTTCAGTAAAGTGTCTTTCCCTTACATTCAGGGTCCGCCTCTGAGCCCATGTGTAGTGATGTCTCCTGGGAAGGAAAATCCTCCCAATGCCTGAGGACATCCTTCCATCCACTACTTAACTTAATTCTGTTAATTCTGTTGTCAGAATTGAGCTCCTTTTGCTCAAAGCATTTTTTTATAAGTAGTCTGTCATGTAATTAGGAGGGGAGTAAGTCGGAGGGGGAGACGAACCATGAGAGAGGATGGACTCTGAAAAACAAACTGAGGGTTCTAGAGGGGAGGAGGGTGGGGGGATGGGTTAGCTTGGTGATGGGTATTAAAGAGGGCACGTTCTGCGTGGAGCACTGGGTGTTATGCACAAACAATGAATCATGGAACACTACATCAAGAACTAATGATGTATGGTGATTAACATAACAATAAAAATTAAAAAAATAAATAAATAAAAGAGCTCAGACTCTAAAGCCATGCTATGTGGATTCAAATTCTATTTCTGCTTTTGGCTAATTTGGGCAAGCTATTTAAACTGATCCAGTTTCCTCTTCTCTAAACTAGGTTAAAATCATACCCACCTCATAGAATTGTCAGAAGGGTTCATAAAAAGTGCTTAATAGGTCCTGTCATATAATAAGCACCTAATAGATGTTATCAATTTTAAAAACCATTCTTATTTTATAACTTCTGAGTTCCACTGGAAATGTCAGATGCTCTGGGTGGTGATTGCTTGTAAGCACGAGAAGGAGAGTCCTAGGAAAGCTGTTTCCCAGTGTGAGTTCATTGTGAAAAAACATATATATTAAATATAACCAAGTAATAATCAAGAAAGATGGACAGATTTATTAGAACAAGGGCACAGAGGCGTCTGGGTGGCTCAGTCGGTTAAGTGTCTGCTTTTGGTCAGGTCATGATCTCAGGGTCCTGGGATCGAGCCCTGCATCGGGGCTCCCTGCTTAGCGGGAAGTCTGCTTCTCCCTCTCCCTCTCCCTCTGTCTCTCCCCTGCTTGTGCTCTGTCTCTCTCTCTCAAATGAATAAATACAATCTTAAAAAAAAAAGAATAAAGGCACAGATGATGATGCAACAGTGGAGGAGACAGAGGGCAGATGACCAGGGAACCTAGAAGGAGGCAAAGGATTTGTCCAGTGCAGATGATGTAAGGCATTTAGGGAAACTAAGTGTAAGTATTAGAGGTAGATGTTGAATTTTTCCTTTTTGAAGTTCAATTCTTGTTCAAGGGCATGTTTACCATCTTTAAGGAGGTCTGCACAGGCTCCTAGTTGAAAGTGCAGAACCACTCAGGGAAGTTACACTTTGAGTTATTACCCCTAATTTATGCTCTTTTGTAATGATATGGTTTCTGCCAGTCCTTGTGTAAGGCAGTGGGGGCACACATGTGACGAAAATAGACATCTTTTTCTTGATAAGGAGACGTCAGTGTTCTATGTAATGCAAACTGTGGGATACGTAAGAGAAATAAGAACATGAAATATGTATTTGGTATATGGTATGTTTAGTGGAAAGAGGAGGTGGAGAGAAGAAAATGTGCCAACAGTACCCTTTGTGCTTCAATTTTCACCAAAATTTAATATTATTATTTTTTGTTTTTTTGCCCAAGTTTAGTATTATTTTTTAAATATTTGCCCTCTTGGGATGGTGGTGTAGTGGTTTTGGGTTTTGGCAGAATGAGACTGAGAAATGAATATAGAACTTTGTTCCTAAGAAGGGCAAATGGAACAGTACCACCGCATGGGCCAAACTGGCTAGAGACGAGGTGGAATTGTGTCTACCTCAGAACATGACAATGTGGACAACTGAAAAAGCTGAGCAGCAAACAGATCATCTAAGTAACATCGAAGTAAGTTGTCTCCAGTTTCCATGCGTACATGAGCAATTCCATACCTTCCCTCCCTAGCTTGAAATTACTGCAAATGCCACCTGCAACTAGAGACTATGCTGGATATCTAGGAAGTAAGTGGAAGAAACATCTGCGTTCAAATCTAAATGTCTTCGAGGATTCTCTCTCTCCTGCCCCTCCCCACTCATGCGCACATGCTCTCTCTCTAAAATAAATAAATAAATAAATATTTTTAAAAATGATGTTTCAAATTTGGCCACAGTTCTAAAGGTGCAGATACCTGAAGACGATTGCTCCCTCAGCCCCCATCACTGACATATCCAGTGTTGGATAATAGTGTCTGTAAAGAAATTAATTATCATTTCCTGTGTCTTGCTGATTATATACAAATTATATAGAATTAATTTTACTTTACTTCATACACTGGCATTCTTTTTCTACTGTTGAAAGCATATAAGAATTCTGAATTACCAGAAATTAATATAAAGTCATCAACTAACACACAAATCTCTTTAAAGCAGGGCTTACATTTGTGTAAAAAGGACTGATTTTTACATAATATTTAGTTCCAACCTGGTGCAAAAGTATGAATTCAGTATATGCGTTAAGCACAAAATTATAGAAAGATTCCGCAATTTGGCATCTATACCAGAGATTGGCACTTTTCTTTCAATAAAGAGCCAAGCAGTTAAGCATTTTGGGTTCATGGGCCATACTGTTTCTGTCACAGTTCTTAAACTCAGTACTTGCAAGCATGAAAGAGGCCCGAGACAGTACAGACACAAATATTCATGTCTTATTTGTTTCAATAAAAATTTATTTACAAAAACAGGTAGTGGGCTGGATTTGGCCATAGTTTGCCTATGCTTTCATCTGTGCTCAAACTGGTTTAAGCTACCTTTTTTTTTTTTTTTTTTTTTTTAGAGAGAGAGCTCGCGCACAAGCAGGGGGAGCAGGAGGCAGAGGGAGAAGCAGGCTCCCCTCTGAGCAAGGAGCCCGATGTAGGGCTCCATCCTAGGTCCCTGGGATCATGACTGACCCCAGCCGAAGGCGGAGGCTGAGCCACCCAGGCGTCCCTAAATCAAGCTACTTGTTTTGGTTTGGTAGAACTTCTGTAATTACATTCAAGATTATATCACTTATGTTTTTAAAGGAATGCAGCAAGTTAACAGTCCTATTTCTCTGACCTATATAAAAGGCATACCTATAAACACAAAGATAATAAAGGACTGAGGAATTCACCTAAATAACGCAGGCATAAAAAGTATTTGAAATATTCAAATATTCAGAGTATTGTAGCATAAGCTGTGTTAATTTTCTCTTCAGTCTTGCAGTATGCTGCATTAATTTTTCCAATGCATTCCATGTGTTTAGCCATGAAATTAGACAAAATTGTCATAGTTAAGCAAAATCCATGGGTTTATTTTCTCTTCATGCTTGCTTTTCTGAAGATCTATTTATATCGCAAGTAAGAAAGTGGTGAATATGGGAGAGCAGCTTTGGGTTCACAGTGATAACGATGTAGTTATGTACAGTTCCAGCAGGTCACTTGCTGTCTCTGATGGTTGTTTACATGCATGCCATCAGTCTCAAGGATGTGAGAGATGGTCATTTTATTGTAGCTAAAGAAGCAAACAGAAATTGTGGCTTAAGTGCTTGAAATTCAACTATTGGTGGCATTTAATGAACTTTAGGAAAAAATTTGAGCTCTCTTAGAGCAGGATAAATTAGTGAGTTTCAATCTTTTTTTTTAAACAAATGATGTTTTATTTTGCCATATTAAGATAAAATCTAGATTGATTTTTATATTAAAACTTTAGCCTAATAAATAGTTTCTGAGGTTTAGCCAAATTAAGTTGGGACTATTTTTCAGAAATAATTCATTCAGGAAGCACTTGTTAAAATTCCTTTAATTGAACTGGATACTTAATTTATATATTGTTTTTTTAATACATTGTTTATTGATCCTATTTCTGCTCAGTTTTATTTTTACTTCGCATGGAGTATTTCTTATATTTTCTTTTTTTTAAAAGATTTTATTTATTTATTTGAGCGAAAGAGAATGAGAGATAGCACAAGAGGGAAGTGGGTCAGAGGGAGAGGCAGACTCCCCGCTGAGCAGGGAGCCCGATGTGGGACTTGATCCCGGGACTCCAGGATCATGTCCTGAGGCCAAGGCAGTCGCTTAACCACCTGAGCCATCCAGGCACCCTATTTCTTATATTTTCAAGTTAAGTGTTCTTGTCAATCACTTGAAGCTTGTAATTATGGAATTGTTTGATTTGTCTTTCATGGAGTTCCATAACTACTCTTAATTTTTCATATTTTTCTGTGTTTCCATAGCTTTTTGTGAGACTTCATAAAAGTTTAGAAAATACATTAGTTAATTGCATTAGGACTAAAAGTGAAAGTCATCTAACAGCCTTATTCACATATGGTCTAATTTTCCAACTGTTGTTTTTGGAACTCAGGTTGGTTAGAAAATTACCAGTCTTTTCTCATCAGACTGTAGAAATCAATGAATATTTATTAGATGTTATGTAAAACCTTCCAAAGACCCCACAGAAGTGAAGACAATGAGCCTATTTTCAAGAAAAATAGATATGCTTAAAATTTTAAGAACTATTATTTTCAGGGTTTATGGATGAAAAGAAATATCTGTTCAGTTAAATACAAAAGAAACCTCAGTAAATAAAATTCAACTACTATTTCCTTTCAATCATTTCTTATTGGTTTCTGTGTGAGTACATGTGCACATTGTATAGCGATGATACTAGATCTAAGATATTTTATCCTAAAATCCTTTTCTGTTACTTTGATAGATCTGTGTGCATCCCATCAACATTTTCCCATCTGGCTATTCTTATGATGAGCATTTTCCAGTAGGTTGCTCCTATTTAAAGTTGGAGTTTATATTTTGGTAGGGATCACATTAAATTGATAGATTGGGTAGTATAGACATTTGAGCAATATTTGTTCTTCCAAACCATTAGCATAGAATGTCTTTCCATTTCTTTGTGTCATCTTCAGTTTCTTTCATCAGTGTTTCAGAGTGCAGTTTTTTACCTCTTTGGTTAGGTTTATTCCTAGGTATCTTATTATTTTTGGTATAATTTAAAAACAATGGCATTGTTTTCTTAATTTCTCTTTCTGCTGCTTTATTATTAGTGTATAGAAATGCAACAGATTTCTGCACATTGATTTTGTATGCTGTGACTTTACTGAATTCATTTATCAGTTAAAGTAGTTTTTTGGTTGTATCTTTCAGGCTTTCTAAATATAGTATCATGTCAGGTGCTTGGGTGGCTCAGATGGTTAATCGTCTGCCTTTGGCTCAGGTCATGATCCCAGAGTCCTGGGATTGAGTCCCTCATCAGGCTCCCTGCTCCTTGGGAGCCTACTTCTCCCTCTGCCTCTCTCTCTCTCTCTCTGTCTCTCATGAATAAATAAATAAATAAATCTTTAAAAAAATAAAAAAATAAATATAGTATCATGTCATCTGCAAATAGACAAAGTTTTACTTCTTCCTTACCAGTTTAGATGCCTTTTATTTCTTTTTGTTTTCTGATTATTGTGGCTAGGTTTCTAGTACAGTGTTGAATAAAAGAGTGGACATCCTTATCTTATTCCTGACCTTATGGGAAAAGCTCTCAGTTTTTCCCCATTAAGGATGATGTTAGCTGTGGGTTTTTCATACGTGGCCTTTATTATCTTGAAGTATGTTCCTTCTAAGCCTACGTTGTTGAGGGCTTTTATCATGAAAAATCCTAGAAGAGAGCACAGGTGGCAATGTCTCTGACATTGGCCATAGCAACATTTTCTAGGTATGTCTCCTGAGGCAAGGAAAATAAAAGTAAAAATGAACTATTGGGACTACACCAAAATAAAAAACTTCTGTACAGTGAGGGAAACAATCAACAAAACTAAAAGGCAACCTAGAGAGTGGGAGAAGATATTTGCACATGGCATATCTGATAAAGGATTTGTATCCAAAACATATAAAGAACTTACACACAAAACCCCAAAAATCCAATTAAAAATCGGCAGAAGATGAACAGACATTCCTCCAAAGAAGCCATCCACATGACCAAAAAGACATGAAAAGATACTCAACATCACTCTTCATCAGGGAAATGCAGATCAAACTAAAGGAGATATCACCTCACACCTGACAATATGGCTAAAATTAAGAAACAGCAAGCGTTGGAAAGAATGTGAAGAAAGAGGAACACTCTTGCACTTTTGGCAAGAATGCAAATTGGTACAGCCACTGTGGAAAACAGTATGAAGATTCCTGGAAAAGTTAAAAATATAACTTCTTTACTATCTAATAATTATACTACTGGATATTTACCCCCAAAATACAAAAACATTAATTCAAAGGGATACATGCACCCCAATGTTTATAGCAGCATTAATAATAGCCAAACTATAGAAGCCCCCCAAGGGTCCATCAATAGATGAATGGATAAAGAAGAGGTGGTATATATTATTCAGCCACACACAAAAAAAAAAAAAAAAAAAAAAAGATGTCTTGCCATTTGCAACAACATGGATGGAGCTGGAGAGTTTAATGCTAAGTGAAATAAGTCAGTCAATGACAGATATCATATGATTTCATTCATATGTGGAATTTAAGACACAAAACAGCAAAAGAAAGAAAGAGAGAAACCAAGAAACAGATTCTTAACTATAAAGAACAAACTGATGGTTACCTGAGGGGAGGGGGTGGGGGTGGTTTAATTAGGGGATGGGAATTAAGGAGAGCACTTGTTGTGATGAACACTGAATGATGCATGGAATTGTTGAATCACTATGTTATACATCTGAACCTAATATAACACTCTACGTTAATTGTACTGGAGTTAAAATTTTTAAAAATAAAGGAATAAATTAAAAAAATAAAGTTACAATTCATTATTATGGAATGGAGTTAATACAACTTAATTAAATTAGAGAGGAACTTTCACTTCTGGGAAAATGGAATAGTAGAAATCAGATTTACTCTCCTGATTGAAACAATTAAAAAAATATTCAGGGAATGATTTTCAAGACGCTGGGCATCAGGCAACAAACGACAGTGATGCCTGAGAGGCAGGATACAAATGAGGGAAGCTCTATGATTGTCTCAGCATTGTGGAGAGACTTTTTAGTCCATACTGTAGGGAGTAAGAATCCAGGTGGGGGGCACCTGGGTGGCTCAGTTGGTTAAGCAACTCCCTTCGCTCAGGTCAAGATCCCGCAGTCCCGGAATCAAGTCCCGCATCGGGCTCCCTGCTTGGCAGGGACTCTGCTTCTCCCTCTGACCCTATCCCCTCTTGTCCTCTGTCTCTCTCACTGTCTCTCTCAAATAAATAAATAAAATAAAATCCTAAAAAAAAAAAAGAATCCAGTTGGAATTCTGCTTACTGACAGAAGTGGTGAGATGGAGCTGAGTGTGAAGGGAGACCAAGAAGACTAGAGTTCACAGGACAGAGGCCCACGGAAGAGAGAGCTGCACATAGAGAGAACTCCTGAGACCTGCAGAAGTCCCCCTTGACTATTCAGCAGAGTGCTGATGAACACATGTATAGATGGAAACTAATAGAGGCCAGAGAAAGAACCGCCTGAAAGGATTAGAGGGGACAGAAACTCACACTCACACAGGGCCTGGAATAACTAACATCTGTTCCCACCAGCCAGATGGGAAAAATCTCATAATTCACTGGAAATTGGGAATAGTACTCAGGAGAGCCATACCTAAATAGCAGGGAGTAATTAGCTCCAGACAATACATAGATCCAGCCCGGCCTAACAAATCTTAAAAGCAAGAACCTAATGGATCACACTGTTTCATTAACTTAACTACATTCTAGAATAAAGTTCAAGAATATTCATAAGAGTGCAAGATATCCAGCACCCAACAAGGCAAAATTTACCATCTCTGGCAACCAATCAAAGATGGCCAGGCATGCAAAGAAACAGAGATATATGGTGGATAATGAGAAGAAAAATCAATCAATTGAATTGACTCAGAATTGGCACAATTGTTAGAATAGCAGAGGTTATTGAAAGATTTACTATAATTATATTCCATATGTTAAAAAAATTATGGAGAGACATGCAAGATATAAAAATGTCCAAATAAAAGTTTCTAGAGAGGAAAACTATGTCTGAAATGAAAAATGCAGAATGGGCTAGGGGTCAAATTATGTTCTAGAAAAAAAGGTTAGTGAATATGAAGACACAAAAATAGAAGCTTTCTAAAATGAAAGGCACACAGATAAAATAAGAATTAAAAAAATGAAGAAGCAATAGTGAGGTGTATTACAATTTAAGAGCAGCCTAATATATATGTAAAGAAGGGGACAGAACAAATCATTGATGGCTAAAAAAAGTCAGATTTGATAAAAATCCTAAACCCACAGGTCCAAGAAATGCAATACATCCTAGGAACAAGAAACATGAGAAAAACCACCCCAGTGCACATCATAATCAAAATTTTCAAAACCAGCGATAAAAAGAAAATTTTAAAGCAGTGATAGAGAAAAAAAGACATACAAAACAAATAAGAAACAAGACAAGCAAAAATATCAGTGAGATAACATCTTTAAAATAGTATAAATAAAAATTGTCAACCTAGAATTGCATATCCAGCAGATATTTTTCAAAACAAAGGAAATATAGTGATATTTTTCAGACCAAAAAATTTATTGCCAGCAGATTTGCACTAAAAGAAACACTAGGAAAAGAAAAATGGGTGTTATACACAAACAATGAATCATGGAACACTATATCAAAAACTAATGATGTATTCTATGGTGACTAACATAATAATAAAATAAAATTTAAATAAGGAAAAGAAAAATGATATCAGATCGAAATATAGATCTACCAAAGGGAGAAAGAGCCCAAGAAATAGTTACTACATGTGTAAATAGATAATATTTTTTATTATTTCAATTTCTTAAAAAGATAACTGACTTTTTAAACATATTTAGAAAGAAAATTAGAAAGTACTTTGAAGTGAATGAAAATTAAAATACATTAAAAAAATCCATGAGATACCACTAAGTAATACTTGGTGGAGGAATTTATACCACTAAACTCTGGTATTAGAAAGAAGAAAGTTCTTAAATCAATGACTTCAGCTTTCACCATAAGCAAAACTAGAAAATCAAGATCAAATTAAAATTAAATAAAGCAGAAGACAATAATAAAGAGTGAAAATCAATGAAATAGAAAATGGAAACACAGTGCAGAAAATCAATGAAACTAAAAGCATATTCTTTGAGAAAACCAAGAAAATTGATTGATGGCTAGCTAGAATGGTTAGGAAAAAGAGAAGAAAAATATTACAAAAATCAGGCAGGAGAGAAGTGACATCACTAGTTAAAGGATAATAATGGAATATTTTGAACAACATTATACCAATTTTAAATTTTAAAATTGTTTGAAATGAACAAGTTCCCTGAAAGATACAAAGTACCAAATCCCATTCAAAAGGAAATAGATAATCCAAACAGGCTGTATGTATTAAAAAAATTGAATTTGTATCCAAAAATCATTCTTCAAAGAAAATTCTAAGAGCAGATGTCTTCACTGGTGAATTCTACCAAACATTTAAGGAGGAATAAAATTATCAGTTCTACACAGACACTTTCTAAAAACCAAAGAGAATTCTTCCCAACTCATCTTGTGAAGCCTTCATTGCCATGATACCAAACTCAAAGAGATTGCAACATGATTGTCAATGTAGAAAAATGATGTAATCTATAAAAAGAAAATGATAGACAAGTATCTTTCATGAACATACGTGTAAAAATGCTTAACACAATTTCACAAACTGAGTATGTCATGACTAAGTGGAATTCATCCTAGAATGAATAAGATAAATGGGATGAGGATTTAATACTCAAAATTAAATCCATATAATTTACCATATTAACAAACTAAAAAAAGAAAACCCACATGATCATATAAAAAGGTACAGAAAAAGCATTTGGTAAAATCCAAAATTCATTCCTGATAAAAAGTTCTCAGCAAATTTGGAATAGCAAGTGTTTTCGTCAACCTGGTAATGGATGTCTATGATAAAACAGAAAACAATGCTGCTAACATCAAATTAAACATCATACTTAAAGTTAAAAGACTGGATGAATGTTTTCCCTTTAAGATCATGAAGAAGAATGGTCACTCTTGCCACTTCTATTTGACATTATACTACTATTCAATATCAACCAATGAAATTAGACAAGAAAGCGTCAAAGGCATCCAGATGGCAAAAGAAGTAAAGTTGTCTTCATTTGCATACAACATGATTGTCAATGTAGAAAATATGATGTAATCTATAAAAAGTTACTAGAATTAATACATGAGTTTAACAAGGTTGCTAAATACAAATCAACACACAGAAAATAAACCATGAGCAATTGAAATAAAATCAATGCCGTTGGTAAACCACAAAAATTAATTATTAAGTACTTATGGAGAATCTACAAAGGTGCAAGATCTGTACACCCAAAATAACAAAATATTGGTAATGCAACTAAGGAAGAACTATATAAACTGAGAGATGTATTTTGTTCATGGTTTGAAGACTCAGTATTACATATTTTAATTATCCTCAAATTGACCCATATATTCAATACAATCTCAATTCAAAGTTAAACAAATACCTTAATTTTTTGTAGAAATTGACAAGCTGATTTAAAAATTCATGTGTAAATGCAAATAACTTAAAATACCCAAATCAACTTTGAAAAAAGATGAGCAAAATTGACTAGCCCTACCTGATTTCGTGACATATTTAAAACTACACTAATCTCGTCAGTATGATGTTTCAATTAAGAGAGAGAAATAGATTAATAGAACAGAATAGAAAGAAGAGAAACAGAAATAAATTCATAAATATATGGAATTTTGACAAAGATGTAAAGGTATATCAACAGACATTAGTCTTTTTAGAGAATGGTGCTAGCATAATTGGCTATCTATAGGGGGGGAAAAAAAAAACTTTGATCCATACCTTGTACCATCAACAAAAATTAATTCAAAATGAATTATATACCTCAGTGTAAAACCTAAATCTAGTAGAGCTTCTAAAGGAACACAGATTAGAATTTTTTGTGAACTTTTGTTAAAAAAAGTTTTCTTAGATATGATACCAAAAGCATAATCCATAGAAGAAAAAAATGAATTCAACTTTGTTATCTTCAAAAAAAATGCTAAGAGAATGAAAAGATAAGCCACATACTGGGAGAAAAATATTTGCATCTTATATAGCTAGTAGATCTATATAAGCTGTATATATATATATGGAACTCTCAACACTTAATAAAAAACCAAACCAATTAAAAATCAGCAAAAGATTTGAACAGACACTTCACAGAATATATACAAATGTCAAATAAGCACATGAAAGGCATACATCAGGGAGATGCAAATTAAAACTACAATGAGATACCACTACACACCTAGTAGAATAGGTAAAATTAAAAAGATTGTCCATATCAAGTGTTGGCAAGAGAAACTGGAACTCCCATATACTTCTGGTGGGAATTTAAAATAGTAGAACTCCTTTGGAGTATTGTTGGGCAGTTTCCTAAAACGTTAATCATATACTTTCTGTGTGGTCCTATCATTCCACTCCTACATAGAATCCCAAAGAAAGGAAAGCCAAAGAAGGAGCCATGCACACTGTGTGATTCAATTTATATAAAAGTCTAGAAAATGCCATTATCTAGAGTGACAGAAAGTAGATCGTGGTTTCTTGGAGACTGTTAGGAAGGCTTATTTGAAACTGCAGTCTTAAGTTCAGTGTGCTCAAACCTATATGCCACTTAGGTAGAGGATGATTAGAAAGAGCTGAAATCAGGTAGTACAGAGTCAGCACAATTGTAAAAACAAATGTGTTTGCTCTTCCCCAAGTTTGTATTTGTTGAGTAATGAACATGAGGTAAATTGATTGATGGCCTGTTTTAAGATTACAAGGCAAAAAAAGTTACATAAACTAAGTGAGCCTCAATTTTTTCCTATAAAACTGGAGATAATAAAAGTTCAGAATTTTTAAAGGATTAAATATTGCATGTAAAAGCACATACTACTCTGCCTCTTCAATTTATAGAAAGTGTTTGAGTAGGATTTATTTATATTATTTATTTGTCTACTTTTAAATTCTTATTTGGGGGTTTAAAATTATTTTTTATTTTCATATATTTTAAATCTTGTTTTTTTATTTGTATTATTGTCTTTATCTTTTATTAATAATTCTTTAAATTTTATCTTTAAATATATTTACTTGTGTCATTTGAAAGACTCTGTTCTTTACCAGAGAGTTATGCTAGATTTTTGTATGTGTACTATCCAAAACTGATTCCTTTTTTCTCCTTTGGTTCAATTAAAAAAAAAAAAGGCAGGGCATTAAAGTTAGCAGTCTTTATAAAGACTTTAACCTCATTCCTATTGTCCTGAACTACTATATTCAAAGTCCAACTCATCATCAAATGAAAACCCTGAAGGGTGCTAAATGTATAAGCCGACCTACTATTTGTTCTATGTAATTATCTTGGGATCTTCTAGAGGATCATGAACAACATGCTGTCTGGAATAGTTATCTTTGTTGATGATGGTTTAGTATATTCTACCAGTACCACCTTATATAACCACCTCCTCTGAATCACTTTGAGATGATAATGGCCACACTCTGTCCAGTTGAGATTGAAGTTCTAAATGCTCTAGATGAGTACTGAGCTGCTAGGGCATTTTGCTTCCTAGCAAGGGCTTTAAATGCTATACATAAATCACACCACTGTTCCAGACTAGAAAGCATTCTGGAAAACCAAGGCTATTGAGCACTTCCTCAGTAAGAGTCGCTGCCAGAATTTTCTATTTTACTTCCTCATCCCAACTGCATCTTAAAGACCCAATGCTTTCACCTACTCAAAAAAATTTCCAAAAAAAAAAAAAAATTTCCAGATCCTTTAGTGGTACTTTAGTACCGAATCTCCAATCCAAGCTGGACATCTCTGATCCAGACTGGTATTTTCAGTTTGGCCTTCCTCAGTTTTATAATAAACAGTTTTATTACACAGTCACCACTCAGCTTCTCATCAGTATGGATTCTGTTCCCTGATTGCTTTTATTTCAACTAGACCAAGTGAGGATGATACTTGCTGAGATCTGACTAGATCAACTGATCTCTTTACCATTCTCTGCAAACAAATATTTTTCTTCCCCTCTTTTGCTATACAATGGACACTCACATTACTTCACTCTTAGTTAAGGGCATCTCTGGGGCTTTCCCTATCTCTAGCAAAAGCCTAGGAAAAATTGATTGCTGTATTGGTGTTTGTGTAGTACTTTTTATTCTTCTACTATAGCTCATGGTACATTGTGAATTATTGGTGATTTGTCTCTTTACTCTTTGAGAACCTTAACTGATTCATGTTTTGGATCTTCACAATCTAGCATGGTTCTAGGGTTATATTAGGCACTCAGTTGAGGCTTAATGATTGCTTCATTGTGTAATGATTCTTTATATAACAGATAGTTTTAAAAATTCAAGAAACACTAAATTCATTCAATTCCCTTTAATGAGTATTTGTTATAAAAAAGAGGTATAAAGTTCTGTTCCCAAGTCCAAACCACTTATTAATTTAAACCTTGAGTTTTCTGAACTACCCAATTTAAAGTACAGTATAAACAGTAATTCTGTTTATAACTGAAAAAAAATGTTTTATTGAAATGTTTGAGATAAAAATATGTATTGCAAAAAGCATATGACAAACATTTCAAGAGTACAAAATTGGTTGTAGAAATAGCATAATTTACTGGTAAACCCACATTGTATTAGAAATGTGCAAAGCCTTTTGAAGTAAACATTTTGTTATTTTTTAATAATGAGCACCCATTTTTATAACTTAGCTTCCCATGGAGAGGTACCTGCTTGCATACATTTTATCTATCTCTTAGATTCAAGGCTCAATCTTCTCAATGGAATGTGAGATTTAAGTTGTAATAAACGCATTGACAAGAATTTTTCTTGATGGATTCCAAAGTTAGCCAGAATTTTTAATGTCAAGATGTAAAAACCTGTATGTAAGGTGTTCTATTTCCTTCAGTTCCTATCCCACAGGAGACTAACCCCACAATTTCATTCAGAGAAAAAAAAGATGAAATTTGTATTCAGAAGTGTTCAATGCTTTTTTGTGCTGGTTGTTCATTTCCTGAAGTCAATGTGGCTCTTGTTATTTTCCTTTAAGATCAGGTTATTCATTTAGGGTTGTATAAACTTTGTTGTCTGGTTACTGGATTTTCACTGAGAACGACCTTCTCTTGATCGTCTTCTAGATCCTGATAGGAAGAAGGGAGAACACATAGATTGTAAATGTGATGAAACTTTAGAATTTAATAATGTGATATTCTGTGCATGACTATATCTATAAAGACCATCATTTCTTATTGTAATAAACATTAGATTATGTTTTCTTGGTCATATCCTCTGTTTATGATGATGAAATTAAGGTTATCTTTTGATCAAAAGTATATGAAAATAATAATTTAAAATTTGAGGATTGTAGTTCTTTTGAAAATCTGGATGGATTAGGATGCTTAGAAGAAATCCCTGATAAAACCTTCAGTTAGAAATTATCTATGCACATATCAGATAAAGGGCTAGTATCCAAAATCTATAAAGAACTTATCAAACTCAACACCCAAAGAACAAATAATCCAATCAAGAAATGGGCAGAAGACATGAACAGACATTTTTCCAAAGAAGACATCAAATGGCCAACAGACACATGAAAAAGTGCTCAACATCACTTGGCGTCAGGGAAATTCAAATCAAAACCTCAATGAGATACCACCTCACACCAGTCAGAATGGCTAAAATTAACAAGTCAGGAAACGACAGATGTTGGCGGGGATGTGGAGAAAGGGGAACCCTCCTACACTGTTGGTGGGAATGCAAGCTGGTGCAACCACTCTGGAAAACAGTATGGAGGTTCCTCAAAAAGTTAAAAATAGCGCTACCCTACGACTCAGCAATTGCACTACTGGGTATTTACCACAAAGATACAAATGTAGGGACACGAAGGGGTATGTGCACCCCAATGTTTATAGCAGCAATGTCCACAACAGCCAAACTGTGGAAAGAGCCAAAATGTCCATCGACAGATGAATGGATAAAGAAGAAGTGGTATATATACACAATGGAATATTATGCAGCCATCAAAAGGAATGAGATCTTGCCATTTGCAATGACGTGGATGGAACTGGAGGGTGTTATGCTGAGTGAAATAAGTCAATCAGAGAAAGACACGTATCATATGACTTCACTGATATGAGGAATTCTTAATCTCAGGAAACAAACTGAGGGTTGCTGGAGTGGTGGGGGGTGGGAGGGATGGGGTGGCTGGGCGGTAGACATTGGGGAGGGTATGTGCTATGGTGAGCGCTGTGAATTGTGCAAGACTGTTGAATCACAGATCTGTACTTCTGAAACAAATAATGCAATATATGTTAAGAGAAAAAAAAGGAGAAGATAGCAGGAGGGGAAGAATGAAGGGGAGTAAATCAGAAGGGGAGACAAACCATGAGAGACAATGGACTCTGAAAAAGAAACTGAGGGTTCTAGAGGGGAGGGGGTGGGGGGATGGGTTAGCCTGGTGATGGGTATTAAAGAGGGCACGTTCTGCGTGGAGCACTGGGTGTTATGCACGAACAATGAATCATGGAACACTACATCAAAAACTAATGATGTAATGTATGGTGATTAACATAACAATAAAAAAATAAAAAAAGAAATTATCTATGCAATTGATTTTTTATTTCAAATGTCTATATTAGATTGGCTTAAAATCAGATATACCTATAATGCATATATAAGCCTTGCAATTTTTTGACTATTAATATGTAATTATTTAAAAAATTCCAAACTTGTAATTTATTCTAATTTCTATACAGAAAATCTTTGATTATGTAATGTACCCAAATGCAAGGTAACCTAAGTGAAAGATTAGAAAATGCACATAAGTATGGTTATGAAGAAAATTATAGTGCATGAGTGATACATACATGTGTATAATCTACATGTTGTATCAAAATTTTGTACAAAGTTATACTAATAACTATATGTGTACAGTTTTTAATTTACTTATGTTTCAAACTGTAGCCTGATCTCAAATAATAACATTTTTAGAGAGTTCAGGTAGCAACCAAATTTTTCTTGGCTCATAGTGACAGATTTCTTTTCAACTTAACTCTACTTGAGTCTATCTCAGTGCTTCCAAAAATCTAGCAGTTTATGTGAGTATAATTGCCTTTCCTTTAACATTTGTTATCCTTAGATTTTACTAACAGTGCAGAGAATGAATAATCTATTTTCTGATTTTTATCATCAAAATACTTTGACTCAAATTTGCTAACTTTTCTCCCTAAAAGACAGCAAAGTCCAATAAAATATATTAAAACCCTATTCTTTGACTTATCTTAACATAACAAAACATGTGTCCCATATGCACATTACTATCAATACATTTACCTTGAACTCTTTTGTTGGCTTGTATCTTCCTCACAGGTGTGTCTAAAATTAAATAGTTGTAGTTAGAAATACTTGAAATTATGGCAAATATCAGACAAGAGACCGTAAGTAAAGAAAAGTAAAAAGTTTTAAAATAAGCATCACTTAAACATGTAGATTTTCTTTTGAAACAGCGAGACTTTTTCATTGGCCAAAGACAGACATTTGTTTTCCACATATCATAATGAATGCTCACTATTTGCAAAACATTGTTTCATTATGGCATTTGGAGCCTCATATAATGTATCATTTTTGCATAGAGTAAGTGACTTACATGATGTTTTCACCTGTTTTACAAAAAGCATTGCTTTATGATGAAGGGATATTTAACATTATATAAAGTTTAGCAGAAGTATCTTCTCAGAGAGCTCCAGTCGTTTATCCAGTCATTCCTATTTGTGATGTATCAGAATTCTGCCTCTGTAAAATTCTCCTTGTAAATTAATTCATAATTACCTTATAGAACATGAGGACAACAAATAGCATTGTCCTAGTAACTCTAGAAATATAATATTATGCAATTCAGGAAATGTGTGTCAACATACTCGCAAATTTAATTCTAATCCTACAAGACCATTTATAATATTAACTAGTTAAAAATAATAAAAGCTTTCATATTTAAGAATTTCAAGTGTTTCATAACTATGCAGTATTTTGTTATAGTTACAAAATATTTTCCAATTCTTTGTTTTTCTTTTTCTTTAACTCATCAGCAAGACCTAATTCACATTGTCACTCTGCTATCGGATGCTTAAGATCAAAGTGTAAATATGGTTCCTACAGTGACTTCATTTTTCTGCTTACCTTTAAAAATTTTTTTCTCTGAATTTTGACTTCTTGCTTTTATATATTATCTATGCCCAATAATCAAGTCAAAATTTTTCTATTATATATATTTTTTCAATTCTCTGAAATTCCGTTAAAAAGTAAAGCAAGAAACTACCACCAACAGTATATTGGCTGTATGTCACCTAGAAACATTTTTAAAATGTTTAAATAAGTTTGTTTCTATGTGGCACATTTCCAACATGTTTTTTCCCACAAAATATAAGATGTATAACCATTTATAATTTCTTGTTAATACTATAATACAGAACTGTAGAAAACCTCATTACATTGGATAATAGGGGAAAGTTTGAGATAGGATTATTATGGAATATGCTCCAATTGATATATTTTCTTGAAAATCAGGTTTATTTGGTAACAGAATAATGGCTTATAAAATACAGCCAAGAAAAGATGGATTCAATCTTTAAGTGACTAAGACCATTGTTTATAATGGACTTAATTAAACTCCAAATAACAGTTATTATATAATTTAAAACAAGGTCACAGAAGTATTTACAACATTACATTTCAAAACAAGCACTTACATTCAGATTTTGTTTCATACACTTGTCAGCATCCAATTAATGAACACCCAATTAAGTAATTTGTTAATTTATTACTATTTTGCTATGGTACTAGTAAAATAAGAATTATTAATTGTGGCAAAAAAAATCTTTAGAAGAAAGCCTGAATAAAGTGCAGAAAGTCAGATTTGTTCCCAGTGGCTGGCTCTCTGCTATCTCAAAATGAATGAGAGTTGTATCAAGTCATGCTTCAAGAAACAAAATGTGGGAAGATAAACCAGTCATATGAATGATCCCACACAAATGCCCTTCTCTACCATGATTCATGATATATGCAAAGTGCTTCAGCCCAATTATTTATAAAACTTTTGCATATTTATATGGCTATGGCTCTCAGAAATTTAAATTAGGTGTAAAATACTACTTTCTTAAGTTTATATTAATAAGTTTATTATGTAAATATAATTGGCCATGATACTGATAATAGTTAACATTACTGGGAGCTTGTATTTGTCGAGCATTATTCCAAGCGCTTTCCATACATTAACTCATTAAGACATAAGTAACATTATTATCCTCATTTTCAGAAGAAGAAACCAAAGCAAAAAAAGAATCAACTTACTTAAGTAGTTTGAGTTGGAGCCCAGATCAAAAGCCAGACCTATAAGCTGATCCCTATTCTCTACACAGGATTTACATTTTGTATTGGCAGATTTGTCAAAATCATCCAAAATGACATCTTTATTCCTTTCTCTATAGGTTGATATTTTCCCTTAATTACTTTAGCAGTTTCAGTAAATGTAACTTTACCTAAGCATGAAATTTTATGCATTTCATAAGAACATTTTTTGAGGTAAGGGCTCTGAAGCACTTCAGTGATAAACCACAATATTGGTACCAAAAGGACCACTTAGCCATGTTACTAGTCATGACTAAAATAATTGAGGAATACACTCAATTCATCAGAATGTACTATATGTACCACTATGAACAGTCTAGATTGAAAACTCCAAACTTTTGAGATGAAGACTGTAGTTGGGATAGAGATCACCTTTCTATATTCTGAAGGAACGAAGGCCAGTCTTGCATGATGTAATCTTTACTCACAGCAGCTTCTTTGTAAATAGGTATCTCAGGATCTAGACACTTGTAACTCAGTGATGACCCATTGATTTTACAGGGGTAGGAAAAAACCTACCATGTCCAATTAGTGTTCAGTAACTATACTGAACTATACTAGCTATATATGAGTTATACTAGTAACTAGACTGCTTATATTGTCTTTACTATGTGAAAAAAACCTTGGAAATGTTCTGATAAAAACTTAGGATGTGGCATTGTAGAAATTAATGCTTTATAGACATGTAGAGAAACCAGATATTGGGAACTAAAGGAATCCACCCTCTGGGATAAAAGAAAACAGGAGTTAAAGAAAGATTTCATTAACTAAAATTAAAATATCATATTCTTGTAGCAGATATATTTTCTTTTGCCTGAAGTTATTGTTATGTACTTAGTTCCTTGTTTATAATCAACTTGTTAAGCGGGGCTTATTAAAGGAGAAGAAAACAAACTTACCTGAAGTTTAAGCCTAAATAAAGTAAAGCAATATATATACAGGTAGAGCTACTAAATGATTCATTCTCTAGAAAGCACTGCCATTCTACAAAGCTGCTTACTATGGTAAGGACTTAAAAAAAAAGAATTCAATTTAATCTTCATAATCTCTTCCCCTCTTCCCTCAAATCCCTGTTTTCCTAGCAGACAGTTAAACATTTGTGGGTAGATGGTGAATTCTGTGTGAGATAATACAGAAAACCTTGGTTCTTTTATGGCTTTGGCTTTGCCGCACACTCCCTGCTGTCTGAAATGAAATCTTGTATTTTTCAGACACATATTTTTCTATTGAGGGGTAATTCAATCATTGGGTCAATTTATTTTTACTATTGCTGAACAGTCTCAACACTATATAAAGAGATTTTTACCTAGGTTAAAATAAAGAATAAAGAAACAATTGCCTATAATATGTATGGTTCCAAGAGAATTTACATCTTCTTGAACAGAGGGATACAAATTTAAGCAGAAAAGCCATCTTGGATGATATTTTGGATAAATACCAAACTGTAGTTGTGTCTCTCAACTCATAGTATATTTCAGGAAGCATATTTGATTTTTCTGAATAATTTAAATGCTTGTTTCTCTGAAGCAAGTTGTCGTCTAAATACTTTTGTTGTTAGTAAAATGAACTAAAAGTTCATTTATTCAAATGCCAATTACCCAAATTATATTTTATTAGCATTTACTGTTTCTTCAAATAATTATCATTTAGAGTTTGTGTAAGATTTTGAATTCTTTTTTTTTCTCCTTTGCTTTTAAAAGTAGGTCTTTTTAATGCCATAGACAGAGAACATTCCATACTTTAAAGATTAATTTCATATGCAAAATAATTTCCATCTCCAGTTATAGATTATCATTCAAACTGTTAGAAAAAACAAATATCCATTCTCAGGAATGTAGTTTGGAAAAGAAAATTACTAAATGCACTATTTTTTTTTGCTAGATGTATGCACTTTAAAAAATCCATAAACATGCCTTTTATTATTGTTCTGGGGGCAGTGAATACATTTTTCTAATATAATATGTCAGTTTGGGCTTCTTTAAACAACTACCAATTTAAAAAGTATTCCCCTGTCAGATACTTAAAATATCCTTGATTATCTGTATCAAAGAAAAAAAAATATTCATTGCTCCCCAAGTTTTATATCATAGAACTTTTTAAAGACTGTTTAAATTAGTAATCATTTCTTCATTATTATTACTTAAACTACTATTGAACCAATCAATCTCTTAAGACAACACACCATGTTGTCTTTTTCTAACCTTATTAAAAGAAAAACCTGAATGCTCAGTCTTTAAAAAGTTGAAGAACTCAGTCTCCAGAACCTGTTAAGTGGGTTAGTCGTTTCCCTTTTACTAACCTCCCTGAAGCAGTCTTTTAATTTCTTCATCTTCAAATAAATGATCATCACCACCTTCAATGAATTTGGTGACCTTGGTGACCTCTGAGAGGATACATGTTTATAGCAGAAATTGGTTTACGTAATAAAAACACAGGACACTTGATGTGATATATAATGGCATCTGGCTAACAATGAATTCCAGACCAACACTTGATCTTTCTCTAGTTTTGGTGCTGTTTCGATAAGCCAATTTTCTAAAGCTATTGAACAATATATAACAAATATATTAACAAAACAATCAACATGACTGTCATTTGAGTTTCATTCTTTATCTTTGAACATTTTTCATATGTTGGCATGGAATTTGAACAAAAGAATGAGATAGAGTAGAAAATATGTAAAAGGCCTCAAAGACTATTTTAGACTTTGAAACAGATAGCTTAAGTAAAGTCACATTCTTATGTTTCTAGACATGCTGACCTTCTTGCAACAATTTCTTCAGAGTTTCTTCTGTTTCTCCACCACCAGTAGAAATCCTAGTATATTTTATTTCAGGACCTGAAAGAAAGACAATTTTTTTAAAAAAGGTCTAAAACTGTGGTAAGCAAACTTCCACTCTAAAGGGCCAGATAGTATTTTAGACTTTATAGGCCATATGACTTGTGTTGCAGTGATTCAAATAGTCACTCTAGGGTAAAACAGTTATAGACATTATATGAAGGGATGGTCACACTGGGTTCCAATAGAACTTTATATAAGTGGGTGGTACAGGCCATAGTTGCTGACTGCTCATTTAAACAAATACTTGCAAAATAGCTGAATTCAGAATTTTAGACTAATTCATTGGTGGGAGACTGACACAGAGGTTTACTTAAATTAGAGATCAGTTGTCTTATACAAACTTGTATATATTTTGGTATGTAGATGTGTAGACCTTAGGCTAAACAGAAAATCAAAGGAGGGAATGGTTTTTCTTCTAGGATTTATTAATTCATTAATACATAGCTAAGTGAAAATATTATATAACATGTATGAATCTGCATAGTAAAAACACATGCTTATAGATTTGTCCACAGATTCCAATTCAGGGAAAAACATAGATTGCATATTTAAGAATAATATTATTTCTGCCAAAAAGAAATAACTTTAGTAACCACCATGAAAATGACTTAGTCAATTTCTCTCATGATTCTTATAGAGAGAGCTATTTTAAGATTTACCATGGTTTTACCTTTATAATTCAGGCATAGTGCCATATATGGAATCAAAGTTTACCTGTAATGATTCGTTCTTCCCTTGTCTCTTTTTCAGTTATTTCCACAGGCACTCCATCAATGATTTTAGTGTATTTTTTAATAATTGGCTCTAAAAGTAGAGGGAGAAAAACACATTTGATGTAGCCCTTTATGGATACATAAGCTAGACATTTTAATGATTAAATATAGTTCTCAAAGCAATATGGCTTAGAATTCAATCCTAATCATTTTGGGGACATATCTCAAACAGAGTCAGATCAACAAATGTCTAAATGGTAGAGTTATGTCCTGGATCTTGGGTGAGGGAGACAGCCAGCTGGCAAGTTAACTCTCCGTGTCTTACTGCCATACTTGTTTTCTGACCGCAGAATGAGTATTTAGTGAGAATCCAGGGAATTCTTCATCATTAGAGTGGGAGCCCTATATTCAGTCTCAGCAGTGATTTTTAGTCAATCTTAACACAATGGCCATTGTTTTCTTCTAAATCCAATAGATTACTTTGTATTGACATTATTATTCTACTTCATAATCATCACTGACGTATGCACAGTAATGATGGTTTTGTTGGACCTGGTGACTTAATGGGTAAATTAATTCCAAGTAGTTAAATTACTCTAACTTCATTAAAGGTAAATTGTATTTTATTTCACTGGAAAAAAATTAAAAAAACCAAAAACCACAACACCTAACAGGAAGAGCCCGTGAAACGAATATTCCCACAATTTATATAAAACAAAAGCCAACAGAAAACATCAGATGTTCAATATATTTAACCAACACTGTTTCAAAATAATCACAGTGATCCTAACTAGGCTTTAGGAAATACATATAACGCACCTCCATGGATCACTTCAGTTACTGTTTCACCTTCTTTAATCAGTCTGAACTCAGGTTCACCTTCAATTTTGACCTTTGTCATTGTGGGTCCTGAGGCATTGTTTTAGGAGACAAATTATCATGTTAAAGTAGTTCTTTAACTTTAGCAGAACAGGAAATTTATTTTGACATTTGCTGTTATTCAAACGTCAAAGTGGTTTCAGGCTTTATGAAATCAGTTTTAAACATTTCCCATTGTCTTCAAATTAGGCAGTATTTATGAGAACAAATGACTCAGTCTACTGGGGTGCTGCTAAAATTAACTTTCATCTGTTTTAGCATTTAGCATAAGTCCATCCATTTATTTGTAGTCATAAAGTAGGATCACACAAGGTATTATG
Organism: Callorhinus ursinus; assembly: GCF_003265705.2. NCBI lineage: Eukaryota > Metazoa > Chordata > Mammalia > Carnivora > Otariidae > Callorhinus > Callorhinus ursinus. The sequence goes on along the minus strand of NW_027397069.1, from coordinate 59,999,690 downwards.
TACTTTATGAATCATACAGTATGTACGAAAATGAGTTGCTCTAATGATAACTAGTGTAGATCTTACTTGACTATACTGGTATCATCAATTACTCTTTCCTTATTAAATTTAATTTAATTTTTAATTACTCAGTATTGTCCACTTTTTATCAAATGGGCATAAGACTGAACATTAAAAGATCTCAACTTTATGCCTATAAAGACACTGAATTTCAGATTTTATAGGAAAATGGATTTGAGTATTTACCTTATATATGAAAATGATGCAAAAATTTACTAATTAATAATAAAATAGTCCTTCAAATGCAAGAGTTAAACAAGTGTTGCATTTGACGTACAAAATGATTTCACTCCCAGAGAAAATCATTTTGAATGTTAGAAAGCTGATTACTACATTAGTCAACCAAGACTATTTCATAGAGAAGAAAAGTAAAGTTCAGTACATTTAACTCATACCTTAACACCCTTCAACAGTTGAATATCACTATATTTGCTTATCTTTGAGAGGATTTATTTGCTTGTCCAGAAATTGTTAATGTACACCATTACCCAGAATTAGTCTAAAACAATCTAAAATAGTGAAAACAATTGTTCTTTCAAATAAGGAGTGCTTCATACCATAATATTTGATCTACGGGATCAAGGGATATTGAGTATCAAATGCAAGGCCAGGTTGTTAAGGTTTAGAAATTTCAAAAGGAAAATACCCTTAAGGAGTTTAAGAACAAGAAATGAGTTAATAAAATATCCAAATCGACGTTTCTTTGGAAGAGCCTAAACTGAAATTTCAGAAATACCCTCTATCCTTATGCTTTATGAAGGCAGTTTTTATCAAATCTCTTTTTCATATTTACTCCCTGCACCTAGGAGAGTGCCCAGCACAATAAGATGCTCATTTGTTGAAATGAATTTCAGTTGATTAATTCTTAATTCTATAATCTGGTTAAGGTTAACCTTTTATAAGAAATATCTTAAAATTGTGTTTTGGAGTCTAACACATTTAGAGGGAATTCAAGAATCATCAATGGACCTGCAAAAGCTCAATGAGAAGGAAAAACCAGTAGCAAACTTAAAGCTGGACAATTGTAAATGGCTGCCACAATAATTATTTGTTTCCTTCAGGATGTTACACAGAAGTAAAACTTCTGAATTTTTGAACTGAAAGTTTTTAACACATAAGTGACATGACCCCATTTTTCATCCTTGTTCCCTTTATAGGCAGAATCCAGGTAGATTTGATGCTTCACTGTGTTCCTAATTGAAGAAAGATTAATACAGTAGATTCCCACTGACAAAGATTGGGAAGATAAATGGGCTGAATGAAGAAGCTTGAAAGAAAAGGTAGGAATCTTTGAAAACAAGAATAGCACATGTGAATGATTTTGATTATAGAAGCTGTGTACAAGTGATTATACAAAATTTTAGGGGATCTAATTTTAAAAACAGTACAAGAATGTTAAAATCAAGTGTATTACCAAGGATCATTTGATCATTTTTTATTAAAATGATCAAAAAGCATTTTGTCAACAAAACATTTCTATGATTTAATTTCTTAAGACACCAAATTCTCATCCAAATATAAAAGTAATCCAATGGCCGTAGGTAGAGTATTTTTTTTAATAAGCACAGATTTCAAAGACTACATCAATTTTAGGTCTCAAGAAGAAATAAAAATATGAATAACTAATTAGCTAGGAAATAAACTTTTGCATACAAGTTTCCAATATCTAAATGTAAATCATGGCTTGCCTATAAAGGAATAGATAAAAATATTCAAGAAATCGCCATCTCACTTCAGAGAATGAGAAGAAATATAAAAATAAAAAAATTAAAATAAGTTTTTTTGAGATTCAACTGAAAACATGATTTTTTTCCTTTTTTGGAAGACCATTTTTATCCTTCTTACAGAATAAAGAAGAAAGCTTAGTGTTTTCTTTGTGGCAAGTCACCCCATTAAGATGCTTAGACATAAAAACAAATCATTCTTAAGGTCTGACCCTTGGTAATAATTAAAATACATGAAATGAAGGTGGCATCAAAGATGTTGGATGGAGTTGGCTAACGTAGTCAGTAAAGGTAGAAGATCAGGATCGCAATTAAGAATTCTAAGGTTTGACTCACTGCACCAGCTACTTATTCCCTCTTCTGTTTCTGGTGGTCTAATTTAAAAATATATCACATGTGGTTGTAATTTTAAAAGCTTTCATCGATGTATAGCTTCAATGCTCTCTTAGGTTGTTGAATGAAAAATGCCTGTACTTTTTGGAAGAGTTTCTTAAACAAGACATCATGTGGGGAGATTGGAGATAAACCTACAAAAAAATACTCTGAAGGAGTCAACTGCAGAAAAAAAAAAAAAACTCAGGATTTGTTTGTTTGTTTACTTATTTTTTTAATCTGGGTACTAGTGCTAATGCAATGGCCAATTAGGTTCAAATGAAATCAAGTACAAGCAAATGTACTGAAATATTAGGAATGCACCATCTACTCTGCTAAATAATTTGCATTCCGCATTCTACAATTACATGAGCATGCCATTGATATAGAAATATTTAGCATGTTAGTTTCAAAAAGAATGTAGATACATTCATAGAAATCAGTCTATTATTTGGAATTTTTTTCACAATAAAAGGAACCATGATTTTTACCTTCAGTTTTGATAATAGGCTGAAGACTGCCTTCAATCACTTTAATTTTTGGTTCCACAACTTTGGTTATAATTTTAGTTGCTGAAAGTATAGAAAGTGGAACATAAATGACGTTTACATAAAAACAACCTGAACAAAGTTGTCCTCTTTTTTTTTTTAATTTTTGTTAGGTACTGAGGTATAAGTTGTGGTAATATGTTCAGGCAGTCAGATACAGGAAATATTCATGGTACATTATCTATTTGTCTTCTCATGTCCAGTTGGTGTACTCTGAAGTCCAGTGACTTGGGTTTGTTCCAGTGAAATATATACACACTAAGTAAGGAATGCTATCTAGAAATCTGTAATTTTGAACTGCACCACTAAAGCTCTTTACCTTCTTTTGTACTTCTTGAAAATATTGGCTGCATAGCAACAGAAGACAAACATGATTAATTTCATGCAATTCATAATATCTTAAATTGCATTGTTGGATTCTTTTTCAAAAGAAAAAATTGAAAGACAAAGACAAAATATTTTTTCATGCATCTAATAACAGTGATATAGAAAGGAAAATATGAAAAATAGTTCAGAAAAATTAAAAGTAAAAATAAATTTCAGCCAGCCAACTATGAGCTCTATGCAACAAACATGATATGATCAGTATTTAAGTTATTGGCTAAAATGTCTTTAATTTTCAGCTTTAATATCATGATCATTTTTTTTAAGATTTTATTTATTTGAGAGAGAGAGTGAGTGAGAGAGAGAGAGAGAGAGAGAGAGAGCGCACGAGCAGGGGAGGGGCAGGAGGAGAAGAAGAAGCAGACTCCCCACTGAGCCGGCAGCCTGACAAGGCCTTGATCCCAGGACCCTGGGATTATGACCAGAGCCGAAGGCAGACGCTTAACCGACTGAGGCACCCAGGTGCCCCCTATCATGATCATTTCTTTAAAATTTAAAACTATGTGTTTTAAATGTGTGTCATTCACCCAACTAAAACAATAATATGCAAAATTTATTTAAAATAGCAAACTGTTTGGCTTTTGGTTGTAGAGACTAACTGGAAATGTGCCTCTGGAGCCTACAACCAGGGCTACTGGCTTTTTGTCATTTCTAATTAGAAGCCTTAAAAGATAGCTCCATTAGATGGTGGGGCTGCGCTAAAACTGTTCAATCACAACAGGCTGTGTTGACACATTAGAGGTGAGATGTTAGCACAGTTTGGGTTTCTGTCACATTCTTACCTCAGGCTTCTGAAATGTCAACTTTTTAAAATTCATATGGGTTATAGATCTTAATTGTGACTATGTTTCAGTCATATCAAAATTTTTATTTTGAAATCTTAAATTATGAAGCTCTAAAATATATCAAATGTAGGCATCCAATTACTGATCCCACAAGTGGTCTTGCCACAGAGGAACCTTTCCATGAAGGCCAAATCCACAGAGGTCTCTGCTGCTACTATCAAAATGGGTTAATTACTTTTAGCTTAAATTTTTACTTCTTATTAAGGAAATTGAAGTGTAGGATATTTAGTTGGTTGGAAGTTTTGTTTCAATCTTGCTTGCCTGAAGAATTAAATAGTTTTGACAGGTCCCGGTCTGAGGATTAAATACTGATTTTATTCTGCTGTGCCTCAAATGTTATATCTTTGGCAACGTATACTACAGAGCATTCCCCCCCCCCCACAATGAAAATGTATGACATTCTGGGGATAAGAATAATATGTAGCAAGGAGATTGAAGAAGTTTTAGAGACAAGTCAATGAAGGAACATAAAAATGGAATCTTAGTTTTAATTACTCTCTACCTCTATTTGAAGTACACTTCTAAATAGCAGCATGCCCTTCTGGGCAGGAGTTAAAGAAACATCTGGCATTGGAATGTAAATCTCAGAGCTGTTTCAAGAGCTTTGAGTAGATAGACAAGGTTTACTAGACTTGCATTATTTCATAAAATGTAACTTCTTTCTGTGAGTGCAGATCCAATTTTATTAGAGGAAGATAAAGGAATTATAAGATTTTGGCTCATTGTAAGCAAAATATTGCATTGGCATAGATAGAAAGTAGTGGACCTATCATGGGTAAAGTAGGAAAGGGAAAGAAATGTGCAGATATACAACTTTAGGGAGAAAGATGACATAACATTTCTGATGAATAGAGCCCATAATGATTCTTTAATTTATTTTTAAATATATACAAGATTGTATACTTCCATACTGGAATTTACGCCATGTTGAATCATAGCTATTCCGACTAAATCTTTAAAATAGTACTGAGCTGGCCTGATACTGGATTTGCATATGTTATTATTGCATAATTGAAATCAGTAAGAGCAGAAGACATTTTGTTTTGCTCCTCACATTATCTTCATTCTTTTTCCATATCTAGTGTAAATCCTAAGGAAAATTTGTTTAATTCAATACAGAATGCTCAGAGTATAAAATAGAATTATTTTCTAGCAAGGCTAACAGTGGGAATTGAAGTAACGCTTTTGCTACTGGTACATTTTGAGTGTTTAAATGTAGAGCCAAAACAAAATGAAAAGAATTTCTGCTTTGAAAGCTAGGAAGAAAGAAAGAAAAAAGACAAATGAAGAAAAAGCCACATTGAAGAAGGAATACTACAAGTTACATTTATGAGAATGAAATACCCTTTCCCATTATTAAGTAGTAGAGGTTTAATTTTGATAATCTGGTAGAGTCAGGGATAAAAGAACCTTGGCATCTAGAAATTTTAGGTTTATTGTCTGGCAAATTCTTTGTTCCTTCATCCAGTTTTGGATGGGGAGAGTTTTTGAACTGCCAATTCATAAACATTAGGATGCTTTGACCCACCACAGTCCACCCTGTTCTTAGACAGCTGACGGCTTGAGGGTGGAATGAGCTACAAATCCTTCAGCAGTGTTATTTCTATGTCTACACATTTGAATTTTCAGATAACTCTGGAGTGCCTTTTAGCTGTCTCTCCTCTTCGTATGTTTGTATGTCTTTTTTTTCCCTGCCTCTTTTCCATGCTAGCTATTATATTTTACTGCTATTCTCATATCTTATCATTCCTGTTCATTTGATGAATGGGGAAGTTCAGTTCAGTTCATAGGAGCTGAAGGGTATGGCCCTGGCTGAGAGGTCTCATCCAGACCTTAAGCCTGCTTCAAGTGGGATGAAATTTGCCATTGTTTGGAATTCTAAATACCAGATTATCAATAATTTCTGCCTCCAAGTACAAAGAAAATTATTTTGTTTTCTTATTTTTACATCTTGCCACTGGTATGTGACAAATATTCATTATGTACTTACTATAAACAGTCATGGGGATTTCTTTGAAGGTGCTACCACGAACAAACTAAAAATAAATATTTGTATTTAGTAATGTGAAATTAGTAGTTTTATTAACAAAATTATGGCACCACTTTAATTCATTTTACAATCTCCTGTTATTGGGCCAGATGGCATAAAAATTATTGGATTTGATACTCAGAGTCTTAAAAATTATAAAATAGTTAATCTAAGGTTAAATAGGCTTTTAAAGTGTATTTCATAGGTTTTCTGATGCTTAGACCCTACAAAGACAAAGGAGCAAAACACTTTTTTGCCCTTAACCACTGTGATTAGTGACAACTTTTTACAAGTAAATACTTTACCTTATATTCTGTCGCAAAGGTATTTAATAATAGAAAGATTATAGCCATTTTATCATCATGTCTTTTCTTTCCAACTGGACTGTAAGTTTTTAAATAAAGGGCCATCTCTGATTCAACTTGTATTTTCCACTACCCTTAATACACTGCTTGGACCCGAGTAGCTTTTAATAGATATTTGTTGAATAAAACCATAAAGAAATTATGTCATTTATTCCAGGTGGGCCAGTGATATGGAATCAACAAAAAGCAATCCAAGTCCAGTGTACACCTACCCATTAATTTATACATTTCTAGTCTTTTATGTTAAAATTGCAATATCTATTCAGCACATTATAAACAAATCTAATAATATTCTGTACCTTAATTTGGATGTATTTGATCAGTTTATTAAGTATTTCCAGCAGCTGATCATTTCCAACAGGTGTATCTATGAAGAGGAAGATTAAATGAATATTGGTAAGAAAGTGTGAAATAAAAATCTAGGTTTCTGTTGAAAAAGATTCAATTCATTAATGAGTTCAATAATTACCAACCTGCTGGGTAGAGGAGTTTATCTACAACATGAATGACACCGTTTGTCGTCATGATATCAGATTCTTTTGATTTCACTTCGTTCACCAGAAGTGTATCATTTACCTATCAAAACAGTGGATAATGTCAATGAGAATTTAATGAAAAATTAACATTAAGATAACTGAACAATGGATGAATGCTACCATAAATTCATTCTAGAGAACTTACTCCTTTCAGATAGATTTTGCTTCCTTGTGTGGTCTTCAGAATGTTAGTAACACCAGGTTCGAATCCTTTTCCAATGAAAACTCCTGGTGTTAGGTGATAAAGGATGATGTTTTGAAGGGCATTTTTGTCACCTGGGGGGGGGAAATGTATATTTATAACATGTCATATTTTTTGGTATTTTGATGCTGGAAAGATTAAGGATAGAAATATTTCTTTGTCTTTGTTTATTCCACACTGTAATTTCTCATCATGTCATTGTTCTCTTAAGTTGCTATTAATGCCCTGTTGAGACAGTCACTTCAGTCTGTTCAATCAAAATATTAGCCAACTTATTGGAAGGAAAGAAAATCAAAATATTTTTGGGATTGTGATTACTTTCTTTGTCACCTAACTGTGTGGACTTTAATAGAAATAGCATAAGTGAACATCTAGCTCAACAACCACAACAGCAAGTAGTTAATTAAGAACATTAACGAGTGACCCTCCACATATTCCAAGTGAATTAAAGGAAACTAAGGCTAACCATGAATATTAAAGAGGGGACATTTTTGAGACTGACTTCTGGGCAAGAATGCTTGAAGAAGAAATGAGATCCTGAACTCTAGGGGCAAATATCTGGTATTCACTTCTACTCACGAATCAGAATTTCCTTTTCTTCATTTGTCATTCCCTTAAAGGCATCATTGGTTGGAACAAATAAAGTCCAATCCCCAGGTTGTGTCAGGAGCTCTTTCAAGTCTGCAGCTTCAAGTAGGCTGAGGAAGATGCTAAGCAGGAAAGACACATGTTTATTTGTTAGACTTAGATTTAAGTATGTATGGAATAGAATAGAATCCATTTATGGTGGAAAGCATGAGAAATTGTTCATGCATTTTCTTTTTTTTTTTTTAAGATTTATTTATTTATTTGAAGGGGTGGAGGAGGGGCAGAGGAAGAGGGAGAGAGAGAAGCCCAAGCAGACTGTGCTGAGCGTGGAGCCTGACACAGGCCTAGATCTCATGACCCTGAGATCACAACCTTGAGATCATGACCTGAGCAAAACCAAGAGTCAGACACTTAACTGACTCTGCCACCCAGGCCCCCCTGTTCATCCATTTTCATGTTTCAAATGCAGTTTACCTGTTAAAAAAGTTTTATCATGGGGAAATTATTTAAATATACATATGGTTTTTAAATTTCCTAAACTTGGTTTTTATCTTATAAAACTTGACAAGGTCACATTTCATAACAAAATAGAAGTGTGTGTTTTTCATTTAATATTTCACAAAATAGTCTTTGCTAGTTTACTGTCATTTTTTCAAAAACTTAAATGTAAAAACATTGCAAGGAGTAGGTCAATCTATTAGATTGTTTCACTCAACAAATCATATTATGGTGCACCAGGAAGCAAAATAGTGTTAAGAATATCTTTCAGTTTTGAAAACATTTGCATGGACTTTTTATTCTAAATTCTATTTTCAGTAATACTGAATACTGAATGCCTTTGGGAATACTAACTGTGAAACAAAACTATTTCAATAGTTCTCATGGTGGTTTTTGTTTTTGTTTTTGTTTTTTTGTGGAGATAAAACCAATAGGCTTACCTAAAGCGCTTATCTTTTTTTAATTTTTCATGGAGGGATTTCTCTGCTGGTTTGATGATCTCTTGGAATATGTGAATGGCACCATTTCTTCCTTGTTTGCTTCCTCTCACCATGCATGAATTTTCAATGCAGACAGCCTAGCAAAGAAGGGAAAGATACAACTGTCCATTTCACTACTTGAAATATCCTATGTGGAAGTAGATGCATAGGTGAGTTAATGGATTGACTTTTCTAAGAGGTCTCCTGACCTCTCCAGCCCGAGGAAATAGCATCTCACTTCTGTTTTTAAGTTTGGGCACTATCTGACCTCACACTTCTTATTCAATCAGGTTTTCTACCACAGGTTAAGCTATCCTATGTGTCAGGCAGGTAGTTTCATCCACAAATAACAAAAATTCCATAGAATTCCATGTCTATATTTTTCATCATTCTTCTCCAGGTTTGAACCATTCATCCCCACCCTCTTTAAGAAACTTTCACCCTTTAACTCTTTAGGACCCTCTTTAACCATAAAGTTTCCTGACTTCAGTGCCTTTTGCGATCTCCGTAGATATTTACTATATTTTCCTGACTGTAAGGTTCTATCAATCATGTCACATTATTGATTTTGTTATAGTGTTTTTGAACAAATATATGTACATGCAGCCCATTTTCTGCATCTTGTAAAATGTGTGTCTTGGGATTGTGGAACCATCGTGAGCAGCTGCTGTGTATTGCATCAGGTAATGTTCGACTTCCTGTGAAATCTTTGAGCTCTAGATGCATCTGTTGCCAGGACAGAAATTGAACAGCACCACTACTTGCATTGTAATTTTCATAAGCAATATTTTCTAGAAATATTCTCTCAGATAAAGTATGTTAGAACCATTTTATAGAGTTCAGAGATCTTTATATGTCTATAAAAAATTACCTTGTAAACTTACAGGACTCCATAAATCAAAAGCTTATTTTAAAGGAGTTTCAGTGATTTCTAGAATTGAAATAATTAATTCTTTAGAACAGAAAGTTATTTATAATTAAATGAATGCAAATTACCCGAATTATTAATACTCACCACTTTTTGTGTGCTTTTCTCACAGTCTTTTCATACATTACTCAGTTCCCTGATCTTCCTGTGAATATTTACTGTTACTAAAACCACAGTAACAAAATTCTGGAAACATTTGTTGTAACAATATTCTCAGACAAGGACATTGCATTTGACATTTAGGCCAATGTGGATATTTTATCTTTTTCTGATTCACTTACTGTACGATAGACGAAGACTCTGAGCTGTTTGCCTCCAATGGTTTCAAGCTTTTGTCCATTGTAAAGCTCATTAAGGCCAACTTTTACTTTCAATATGTGATTCTGCAGAATTAATTTAAGAAGCCGCTGATCCATGCTTAGAGTATCATCTATAAATAAATTCATGAAGAAATAGGATTATTTAGAAAGCATTAAAATTCCTCCTGATAAGAGAAAATCATGAAAATGGATAACCCCTAATACTATGGATATTATGGATTTTTTTACTCATAAAATATATGAGTCAGCTAAATGCTCAAGGCTGTGTGTTCCATGCACCAATTAGAGACTCTGTGAGCTCTTCCATCAAATGACTGTAACATTATTCTAAGGGTTTCAAACAATGGGTTCCATCTCTGTAACATAGTTTTATGTGGTCATTGGCAAAATTAAACTCTAATATTGGCCGAGATTTTGATATACATTGGTCATATGAAACAGTACTGACAAATCATTTGTAAATTTATCTTTACTTCTGAAAAAAAAATCAAAACACATCCACCATCCTAAAGGTAGGTTAATGTCAACACATCTGAACATAGTTATTACAAAGAGGAATAATAGCATTTCTAGGAATTTGAATTTTTATTAATAATTTTATGTATCACAATTTAGCATTTGGAAAAATATTTTTAAAATAATACTTTTTAATTACTAAATTTTGCTTAACAATTTAAATATGTCTTTGTGAAATCATTTTTCTGGAAAAAGTGGCAGGTTACATTAATCTAAACACCATCCTTGAGGAGCAGCTACTAGATAAAATACTTATAATAATAGTTTACATCATAATATAAAAGTTATAATAAAATAGTCTCTTGTTTTTATTTATAATTTGACACCTTATATCAAAGTTTGAGATGAAAAATGAAACTATTTATTCTTAAATATTATGTTGGTGTTAAGTAAACAAATCAGATTAATTTTTCTTAAGATCTATTAATATATCCTTTATGTGTGCTGGAAATATGATTAGATTCATAAAATAAATGAATACCCTTTATTACAAACTTTCACTCTCTATAGGTTATTATCTATTATAATGAAATGTTTTGAAATGAAGGACATTTTAGTAGAGACAACATAGTGCTAATGATGTGTACCCAATAAAGAAATAATCAACACCTTGTAAAACGTCTGTTATTCCTTAATGCAAACAATATGGTGAAGAGAAAAGCTGTGTGAGGGTTGGTGGGGGAGGGAGAGTAGGAATGACAGTGTCCAGTACATACCTGAAAATGCATTATTCACAGGTGCCAGTAAAGTGTATTCTCCATCTGGCCGAAGGGCAGATGCCAAGCCTAATTGGGCCACGAGGTCTGTGAAAGTGGTTTGCTGATTTCCAGCCAGCTCAATAACTTGTTTGGCTGTAAAGTAAACCATCACCATACCAACAATGTCATCTTTGTTATTATCATCATCCTGAAATTAGTAAATCAATTCTTGGTTGTTCTCTATAAACTATTTGCTGCAATGACAATGTGATAAGATATCCTGCCCTTCCCTAGTAAGAGTTCCAGATTCCTTTTTGGGGGTTGATAACCACAGAGGATTTCAGAAAGAAAATATTTTTCTGGCTTCTTATTTTCATTGTCTTTAATTCTCTATTGCTTACCTCCCGCCTCTCTTGTGAGTGCCATAGCCCTTTCAGTTATCCAAAGCTGACCATTTCATTATACCTTTCCTTTCATTTTTAAGAAAAACTGTGGTACTGTGAGACCCTTTATAAATACTGTTAGAAGCCCTGGAAAGCAGGAGTTCCTTGCGTGGAGAGCCCATAAGTACATAGGCTACTTGGTACTCAGTTCAGTAGGCTGTTATTTGTGCTTCACATGCCTTTCCTTATACCACACATTCATTTTTCATGGATTTAGTCTAGAGGCATCATAACTGGTAAACATAGTAGGTGGAAGAATCTGAAACTGTTGCTCACCAGAATCAGGAATTAGGACTTGATCAATCAAATGGATGACACCATTATTTGTCACGATATCTTTTTTGTTCACCATTTTGATTCCATTTACTGTTATGCTGTCACCATCACATCCTATCTCAATGGTGTTTCCTTCCAGAGTCTCAAAGACTGCTCCTCCCATGATAGCTTCAGAACATTGGAGGGTGTTCAAAATGTGGTACTTCATGAGAGCTGGAGGACAAATTAAAAGCAGCAAGTTTTGAGATCAAGGGAAATTGTACTTAACCCTTAAAAGACATTTCACTGTGGACCTAAGTATTCCTAAGAAATACAATACACATAAGACCTAAGTATTGACTGAAGATTTTTAAATTCTGTTTATGTTCTAGGAACACTTTTTCAATTAACTATAAGAACTATACAATAGAAATAGCTTAGCTCAGTAGGAAATAAGAAGAGAAGTTCAGTTGCATGAAATGATTTGTGTAGCACTTAGAAAATGTGTTAAGGCAGGTTCCCACTATCATAAGAAAGTAATTTCTGATGTGAAAACAAGAAGAATGTTCCTGTACTTATTAGAGATACCTATTCCTAAACACCCAAGCAGCATCTTGCATTAGCTGCTCATGACAGAATAACTGCATATGATTTGTAAAGAGATAAGGGTAAGACAAATAATTCCCTACAGAAAGCATCTGGAGAGTAGCCAAAATAAAGATGATTTCTTGGAAGATATCTGAAGGTATCTATCCCTCAACTGTATTATATCTATATCTGTATCATCAAAACTTCTCATTTTAAATTGGTTAAATGTATTTTGGGAGAGGCTAAGTTAAATGTACTACTCACAATGTAAAATCTATTTGAGAGTAGAAAGGGAGACTGGAACAAAGCTAAATTCTGTGTATAACTAAGTAATAGCTCAAGAGAACCATGCAATTTTCTCAACTTAATTATACCTTTTAGCATAAATTTAGAATTAAAAGCATTACATAATACGTATATGATACTAAAATCTGATCTATTAATTCTTTTCAACAGCGACCAACTTTTAATGCCTGCTACTTACTTACTTGAAAGCAGTAAAAAAGAATGTGATCTTTATAATATACTTATTTTTAAATTAATTATTAATTATTCAATTATTCTGCTGACTCTTTCAAGGACTTTGTTTTTTTTAAGATTTTTGTGGTCCACCTGAGAACAAAAGTTTTTCTTTGCCTTTGCTTATCAAAGCTGATAATACTGGCATGACTTAATCTTTTTTTTTTTAATTTTCTTTTCTTCTTGGAATTCTGGGAGGCTTCTCATAGAAGAGAACATTTTAGTACCTTCAGAAGCAACTTTGTCTCCCATGATCCTTTCTAGGACACCTCGTGGAAGTTTCTCAAAAGCCTCATTGGTGGGAGCAAAGAGTGTGAAGTGACCATCTCTTCCAAGGGACTCCAGTATATCAGATGTGATAGAAGCTGCCTGAAACACAAATGTGGTTTTTAGAGGCTTTCACATTGCAAATCCAAAAGAAAATTACAATACACTTAACCTAGGCTGTCAGGAGGGAGTTGATTCTATAGAAAATTATGGAAGTTTGCTTTTGTTAGATCTTTAAAATATTATTTTTTGGCACAACCAACTGCGTCCTTTCCAACTTTCCTCAAACCTGCTTGTAAGAATTGGAATCCTGCCCATGTTTGTGTGACTGTAGCAATATCCAACAGTACATGTAACTGAGATGGACACATACTAAATGCAGTAAATACACTGTAGGCACATAACTAACCTTTCTGTATCTATCATGTCCACACAAGTATTATTATGTCATATGGGATGACCTCTTCAGTGTAAAATAGAACTCTTTTCATTTCAAGAAACATATTTGTTACAATTCTGCCATATTTTTTAAAAAGCATTTTTATTGTTAGATTCTGACAGAGAAAAAGAAATTTCAATGATGCAAGACAATCTGCTGTTATTTCCTGTGCTTACCCTAAAAGATGAGAGGTCATCTTCTGCTTCAATGAAGTCTTGAATTGAGGTACCAATCTGTGTAAGGACACGGTCAATGACATGTACAACACCATTTGTTGCAATCTGGTTCCCATGGATGATTCGAGCGCAGTTAACAGTGACAACCTATAATTATTTGGGAAGATCAAAGTGCAGAAATCAGAGCCATCAGTTGACCACTGAGACTGAAAGACCATTATCTATTTTTCATTTCTACTAGTAAAGGTAACATGAAGAAGCCAACATTCTAAATGTAAATGTTGAGGATAAAGACATATATTGCTCTGTCTAAAAAAGAAACTAAGAGAAAACAGGACCAGTTGAAAACCCAATCCAGTTACACTTAACATACAAAAAAGCATTTTTTTTCATTTGAGTTATTGCTTTTTTCCCCTTCTCTTCTCTTTATAGAGATAGTCATAAACTATTTTAACTGCAGGCCAATGAATTACATGAAAAAGTCTATCAGCCCTAAAGTAAGTTCTGAGAGAGAGAAATAGTTATTGCACAAATATAATCAGTTTTATTCCAGTGATTTCCCAATTATTGCCTCATCACTGACCCTTTTTGTCCCTGGAAATTTGTTGAAAGAGCCCTATGACCCTGTTGAAAGTTTCCCACAAAGACTCTTATCTACACACACAAGAACCTAAATCAGTATAGTAGCTAGAGGATGAATAAAGGAATACCATTCTCTGATTATTCTTTGATAAATTCTTATTTCTTATTTATTTTTTCTTTGTTTATTATTTTTCAAACACATCAACTACTAAAATTTCCCTTTTTTAGGACATCTAAGGCTACTGTCAATCAACTGTGAATTTAATTTCCTCCTCCCAATCATTCTCTAGTAGAAGTCAGCCAATGAATTAGAAATTTGCATGCTCTAAATGTGAGGAAAAAGTATAATATAGTCCTTACATTCACTAATATTTTACTATTTCTATGAACATGATATAAAAGGTATAGAAAATATTAAAGGTGATATTGCTCAGAAATGTATTTTTTATTCATGAAACTTACCCCATTAGGATAATGGTTAATGAAAAGCCCCAAATTGTTATACATTGAAGGAATAATCATGCCATTTTTTAAGTCCTTGGTCAACATTCTGTTATTAACCATATGGCTATGTAAAGCATTCAATAATTCAACATTTACATTGCTCTCCAAGCCTCTCCGGATATCCTAGGAAAAATTGAAATGATAGAAGTTTATTTGATTGCAGTTCATTATTAAAATACTTATAATCACATTATGGGTCAAATAAGGAAAGGCAGCTATTCAAGGCTTGGGTATAGGCCTTAAAGGGTAAATAGGGTAGGAATAATAGTGATCATTCTAAGTCCAGTTGTTGACACAGGGGTGAATGTTGGGAGAGCAGGTGTTGTACATTTGGTTAGCACATACTTTTATGTTTCTTAGATAATATTAAGAAGGAATTTTAGAAAAGTATGTGGGACAATAATGTGGAAGACTTTAATGCCTGAGTAAACTGGCAAAAAGGAGACACTGAAGATTTTGTGGCACTGGAATATAATGATTAGACTGGGCTTTGGGAAAGTTAATCTGCTAATGCATAGCAAAAATGAGAGTATCAGAGAGGAGGATGAAACATGAGACCTCGATGACTAACAGTAGCTTGTAAGAATTAGAGCAGAAGCAGGATGACTCACCATTTTCAAGTCTAAACACTTAAGATAGGTACTGCCAATTATGGAAAAAAAGACAGCAGAAAAGCAATTGTTTGTGGGGAGAAAGAAAGTGGCACATAGTTTAGATAACTTTTTGTTTAAAGATGCAGTGGTATATCTGAGGAGAAATATTAAAATGGACATTAGAAATATTCTCCTGAGGTTCCAAGGAGAACAAGCTTCAGAAACTAATTTCATGGTTATATGCACTAAAGTGATAGCTGAAGCCATTAAAAGTGTATATAAAGAGCAAAGTCTAATTCCCAGAAGAGACTTTAATAAGACTCATTCTCAAGTGAAGGAAGAAGAGGAGTCAGCAAAAGGAACTAGAAAGGTGGTTAAGAGACGCGGTCAAGGACAACCAGCAGAGAGAGTTCTGTAATGCAAGCAATTAACCACACGGTTAATGTAGCAAGATAATATCTAGAGAAATCTGCCTAAGTTTTACTAAGTATTATTTGACTCTAGTAGTAATTATCGATTCACCTTCATATCAAGTAGAAAGCAGGAATATACCAGTGTTACAGATTGGAAATTTTGTGTATTACAGACTATATACAAAAAGTCTGAAAATCAAATGCGTTGCTTATAATACTTCATTTAAATATCCATACACGTTTATAAATATGTCAATATCCGAGCAGCCAAGTATATTTACATATAATTAAAAATAATTAATTATATCTTTATAATATGCCTTATAATAAATTTTAAATTCCACTAGGCTTCTTAACTTACCTTTCTATTACATATGTCAGCTAAAATTCAATATGTTTCTTCCCAATCAAAAAGGAAAGAGGAAAGGAGTAAACTAGAATAATGATAAACACCAGTTCAGTCCACTCTTGGTTTGCCTTTTTTAATCAGTCTATGAACCTGCTGGGGAGTTATTCCATTTATGGATGTATTAAGATGCTTTCATCCTTACACTTAATAACTCATTCTTTTATGTATCCTCATATATGTATAACAAAAAAGATATAAAATTTCTATTAATTTCCAAGTTAAAACAATTAAAATGAAACAACAATAAAAATGATGATATTAATAAAAATAATGAATTACAGAATCCAAGTTGTCCCAAGCCTCATTACTCGGTGCAAAATAAGTGAATGATCCCTTCCCTTCAATCTCTTCTCTCAGTCTTGAGACATCAGAATAGCGCTGTGTTGTGGTGGTTCCCACGATGCCCAGAGTGCCATAAACATGGTCAATTGGCAAAACTGAAACAATCAAGAAATGAAGAATTACTTAGGATAATATTTCACAAATACTATCTCACAATCATTTAAACTTTACACTAAGTTCCTCAATACATTTCACTGATAATTTTGGCAATAAAATTCTATGAATTATCAATTTTATATAAAAGTTGCCTTTTGAGGGCTAATAAAATGCCATTGAAAATTATTATCTCATATATCTTGTGTGTTGAGGGAAAATGAATTTTAAATTATCATCCTGGTTAACATCTAGTGTATGTAGGTGTGACTCCTGCTATGTCAGTACTAGTTCAGTTATAATTATCAGTAAATATTTTGATTCACTGAAAAAAAAGATGCTCCTCACTTCTCACTGAGGATGGCAAAGGTCATATTTTTTTTCGTGTTGGCTTAAACTCCTAAATGGCATAATATTGTTAGGTACTGGGATATTCATTTTTATAGATTTGGGTTTCTGGAAGAAACATGTAGATCTACTTCTCTCAGCATAATTTCAGGAAGGAAATAGATGGAAGTATCTAATGCTTCCAGAATATTTCTCCTGAACTTCAGAAGAAATATTAATATATGAATGTGAACCTGAAAGTTGATGCAGCTAATTTATTTATTTTTTGACCCTATCTTATTTGAAAACTCATATGATTTGGATAATATCACAGGAGAAATGGTTTTACATTTGCAGATATATAAAGACTAGGTGACACAATTAATAAATTATAAAATCAGACCCCAAAAAGATGAAGAAAACGAGTCAAAATTAACAAGTTAAAGGTAACAGAGCTCCATATATGTCCTTATGCCCAAGTTGAAAAAATAAATCCTAGAGAAAGGCCTGACTTGATATAAAGTCCTGTAATTAATTTTAATTGATCATAAATTCATTATGAGCTAATGATAAGACATGGTTACCAATGACATTAACCAAAGTTCAGGGGACCCCAAAAGGGAAGTGTCTTGATTTTATTCTCTCAGCTGCTGGGACACACAGGGAATACAGGCACCAGTCCAGGATCACATTCAGAAAGACAATGACTGGATTAGAGACTTTTTATGCATTGGTGTCCATGATGGTGAGGGCCCCAAAGTTTATGTTATATTAGAAGAACTGGGGGGTGATAGCTCAGAGAAGAGAAATCTGTTGAGAAAGAGAGGTTAGCCAGAGGACGTAGGTGATGATTGGTGTTGAATATCTGAATGGCTGCTATTTCAAAGAGGAACTGGATTAACTATTTTTGGCAAATTTAGAAAAGCAATTTTCAATATGAGGGAAGTTTTAAAAATCAGAGCTGTTCAGGGTGCCTGGGTGGCTTAGTTGGTTAAGCAACTGCCTTCGGCTCAGGTCATGATCCTGGAGTCCCAGGAACGAGTCCCACATCGGGCTCCCTGCTCAGCGGGGAGTCTGCTTCTCCCTCTGATCCTCTTCCCTCTCGTGCTCTCTGGCTCTTATTTCTCTCTCTCTCAAATAAATAAATAAAAAATCTTTAAGAAAAAAAAATTGAACAGAGCTGTTCAATTACAGAAGATTATGCCTTCCCAACTAGTCCACTCCATGTTTCTAGACAAATTCAAAGATGGATTTTGTAGAGAGGATTTTCATTCCTGAAGGAAAGTTGAACTAATTTAAATTTATGATCGATCTTCTGTTGTATGGTCCAACATTCAGTGCATGAGCAGTATGTTTTAACACTTTGTAATCATGACAAAGTCATGATTAACACAAAGATGGTGGTATATCTTAGGATTTACCATGGTGCTAAATACACACACACATACACACACACACACACGCACAAACACACACACACACACACATTTGGCTTTTCTATAAGCTGAGCTACCTCAAATCTTTTTCCTTACACAAGACAAGTTCCTCATTTATTTCAATAATTGAAATTTTACCTGCTGGACAGCCTTTCATTCCTTCCATTCTCATATAACCAGGGCAACATTCATATAACACAGTCCTGTATAGCAGAAGAAACTAATATTAAAATGAGGAACTACATAGAATTCATTTCCATATAAACTTAGCAAAAATATGCCACTTATTGCTATAATTTATGAGACTCTAGAATTGTTTTTTTTCCTGATACCAAGTTACTTATATTAGTTTGATTTCTCTATGTAGTGTCATGACATTGTTCCAGGATCTTGAGGCAGATGATGAGGTTTGGTTCCCAGCTCTGTCCTTGGTAGATGTGTGACTTGAGCAAGTAATTTAACAAATTTGAGTCTCAGTTTCTCCACCTATTGAACATGGATGTAGTAGCTATGATACCTACTCACAGGCTAGCTGTGAGTCACAAATAAAATGATGCTTTTGAGATCATTTTGTGAACTATAAATAGTTAGAAATGTTTATTAGTATAAGGTTATTAGAAACTAGAAACATTAGTAAATACATTAACCCATTCCAATCAATAAAAGCTATTCCACTGCTAACTAAAATAATATTTTAGATTTGAATTGCCAATAGAGCTATTAGTTTGATCATATTAAATGCAATCTTTAAAATCTTCTACAATACAATATTCAAGAAAGTGCTATTTTTTCAAAATTAACAAAGTGTATTAAGTTATATAAAGGTACAATTAAGGCAACAAACCAGAAAATTCAGCAAACAAAGATATATCCAAAATAAGTTTGTTTAAATTACTCTGTTTTGTGGGAAAATAGCAACCTAAAATCATCTATATAGTTGTTTTTATTTCTTACTTTGTTAAAAATATAATCCCGATCTTCATTTTATCAAATTCCATTTGACATTTTCTGGACTACTTCAAAATCTAGCATAAGTAGTATTTTTAATTAAAATTTTACATAATTTTATTTGTTTGTTTCCTCTCAATAGAAATATGAAGGTGAATGTACAAAACAAAAATTGTAAATGGGGGAATATTATAAGTAAAGAGGAATTACAGACCATTTTGTCATTTTTAATAGATAAATTCCATGTCGTGCAGTTTAAGATAATTACTTATAGACTGATTATCTTTAATTTAGTAATTAAACACGCATTGACTAGTTCAGATATTATTTATTTCTGTTTTTTTCCTAGTTGTGATAATCGTATTCAAAAAGTATGAATGAATGAGAGAATTTGGATATATTTAAGAAAAAGATCACTATAAGAATGAAAAAATTTTTCTTAGTATGATAAAAGTTACAATAAAAGAAAGCTTGTAAAAAGTAGAATTATTAATGATATAAGAAATGGTCTTCTATAGTTTAAAAAGTAAATAAGCTTTTCAAATTAATGCCAGGTCTATTAATTGATTATCCATGATTTGTGGTCTTGTTTGTGATCTTAGATTCCTATTTCTCTATTTTCTTGATGTCAATTTAAAAAGTACAATATAACATTATTTATGCATATACATGTATGTAGTAAAATATGAAAGATGAATGAGAAAAAAATTTCTGGCATGGAAAACTGACTCAAAGATAGTTGATAGATTAAAAAAAATCGACAAAATTAAGTGAGACACGCCAATTTCAAATTGTTCTTCAATTTTATTTATTTATTTATTTTTAAAAATTTTATTTATTTATTTGAGAGAGAGAGAATGAGAGACAGAGAGTACAAGAGTGAAGACGGTCAGAGGGAGAAGCAGACCCCCGCTGAGCAGGGAGCCTGATGTAGGACTTGATCCCGGGACTCCAGGACCATGACCTGAGCTGAAGGCAGTCGCTCAACCAACTGAGCCACCCAGGCGCCCTTGTTCTTCAATTTTAAAATAATTTCAAGAAAAGCTGGTATTAGAAATATACGGAAACTGTATGGGAGATTTATGCAAATCCTAACATGGCCCCTGAAACAATTTATTTACTTAGATCCCCATATAAATAAATGTGAATATTTGGATGCCAAAGGATTGATTTAGAATTGCTTACACATTAGCTTTAGCATATATTGTATACAATTTAAAAAATTGAACTACATATTTATTGGTCCAGTATTGATAGTACTAACTTGAAGTAAAAGAGTGAATAGAAGAGGAAATTAATGTAACAAAAATTTCTGTAACACATGCTAATATGAACCAAAGATTAGCCTTAGTGTAGACAATTGGTACACCAGATGGAATAAAATTCCAAAACAATCAGTTGCAATTTCAGCTGATAGTTGAACAATATGGTTATCTGAGTTGATATTCTAAGAAACAAAATGTAGGTTTTTTTTCAGGAGAACATTTATTCTACACAAAACTTAAATTTCCCACATGGTTAGTAGGACAAAACAAGAGTAAAGAAAAATTACTATGCACATCTCTAAAAGTGGAAAACTTATCTCCATTTTCTGATTAGTTATCTAAAATCTCATAAAAATGTCAGCTGAAAAGACGTCTACAAAATACTGTACTATTTGGCCAGTATATGTTGTAGGAAATGTCTTAAACTTAGGAAATTCATGTTTATCATTAGACCTGCATAATTACTTCCTTCAAATCTGCAAAGCAACTGTTCAAACAAAAGACAAACATTTCTGTCAACTGATACAAAAAGTCCTAAAGATGTCTCTGGAAACGTTAGCAGCTGCATGCAGATGGCAAAACACGCATTCCTCTTGTCAATTTTATTGATTTATTTGATTATTTGAAACTAGCGTCTAGCATTTACATTTATTTCAGAGCACAGATGTAAATGTGCTTGTGAAAATTAAGCTACTCGGGGAAATAAGCTAATTTAATTTAACAAAGGAGACGCTGTTATGTCCCTGGTAAAAAGCCAGGCTTCAAAGCAGGATTTTTTTTTTTTTTTAAATGGAGAACAAGAAAGAATGTTGGCATAACCTTTGTACAAGCCTTGGCATCTCTAATATATTTAGATGGTTGGAGTGAGATTATATCATACTTTCCTAAATTCCAGGAAGGATGTAATAAAGATATCCCCTGAATAATTCAGAGAGCAAGTCCTTATGTAGTTGGTGTGCATTCCAAATATGCCTCATGGTAACCACGAATATGAAGAACAAAGGGAAGAGAATCCTGAGCTTCAGAGTTCCCAACTGGGTCCCAGCCTGCATCATGGCCAAGATCATTGCAATCACTGACTTACATTGTAATTGTGTGAATGACTCACAAGTCTAGCAGATGTCTGCAAACTAATAAGAATAAGGTCTAGGCCAAAACGTATCATCAGTTGAAACTCTATTAAGCAAATGAACAGGAACAGGCAGCAAAGTTCTGTGGTGTCCTAGATTTAGTGACCATGGAGACGTAGAGTCCAGCTAAGGTGATATGCATTGAATACATGATTTTTATCTGGAAATAAAGATAATCTTAGCTTTTTAGGTAGGCCTCTGGTCATAACTCCTTTTCCCACCCACACATATCCATTTGTTTAAGGACAATTGATATTGTGAGTTACTTAGCAATTTCACATTCATCAAATCATTCTACCCCAAAAAACTCTGTAACTATAACATCCACATATCACAGGTAAAGAAATGAAGGCTCCAAGAAGTTAAGTGATGCTATGTTTAGTATTTGTACCAACATTATTAAATTAGGAATAAGATTTTAACAATCCCTCAATCCTTCCACCTATTTAGGGTAACTGAAGTTTAATGATGATGTAGTAAGCAGGTTCTCGTTCAGATATTTGGTTCTCAAGGCATCTTTCATTGGGAGTGGAGTCCAAATTAATAGGAAGCACTGTTTTTTTGACCAGCAATGGAATCTCTAATTTTTCTGATATAGTAACTTACTGTATGACTCAACTCCTTCACTTTAAAATGAAGAACTTGGACCACATGGGTCATTCTCAACTTTTATATGCTCAGGATTGTATTTTCCTACCAACATTTATTGACAGATTAAATCAATACACATTTCTATCAAGTAATGAAAAATATTTTCTGATTTTATGTTAATCAGTGAAATATCTAACTAAGTAAATATAATTGTCGTTTTGGCTATCGAAATAATATATGTAATAACAGGCTTTATCACCTTTGTGGACCCCTGTGGATCTGGTAGTTTGGGGTGGGATAACTGGATTAAATGAAGAGATGAAGCTTAAGTTCTTTCCAACTTCAAACTTCGATGAAAATTTTGAGGTAAACTGGAGTATTTCAGATAATTTCCAAATGAGTGTAGGCAAACAATAAATAGTGCTTCAAAAATCCTGACATTTTAGATCAATTTATTCTTGGCTCATTTTTTTTTTTATAAAATGAGGAAACTGAGGAAACCATTTTTATAAAATGAGGCATAGTGATTAAGTGTCTTGCCCAAAAAAGAGGCCAAACCAAGGGTAGAAATGACATAGTCACACACTGATTCTATACATCGCCATGTGATTTTTTCCTTTGGACCTCCATGACAGATAAATTCAGGGCTCATGAGAGGTCCACTAGCAGAGGGAGAAATGCAGGGAGAATTCCTTTATTCACATTTATGATACAATTTTTGTTTTAAAGCTTGCAATTTGGGAGAGTATTTTCAAGTAAAATGGTGTATATGTCTAAGGAAAGACATAGACATCTTGGGGACTGGCGCATTAAGAAAAAGATGAAACTTACGTTTTCTTTCCACAGATGGCACCTTGGTACCAGTTCCTACAAGTGCTGAAGTATTTCTTTTTGGTGCCTAAAATCTGTTGAAGGGCGCAGACATTTGGGCTGGAATAGAGAGGGAAGAAAAGAAAGTTAGCGTCCTAATGACAATGAGTTTTTCATATCTTCAGGTCAGATGGTTCAGGAAAAAAAGTTAACATGTGGACTCAATTTTCAAAGATGTGATTCTAGTCTTGCAAAAATCTGCTTCTTGTTGCAAGCATACTGAATCATCAGAAAAACTAAAGTCTATGGGAGAGAAAAATAGGAAATTATACATCCTCGAAAGGAGAACACTGGTGTTTCAAAAGTTAATCTAGTAGGAATATTCAAGGAGCACTAAGTTCAACTTAATTTTGTTTTCATTCTTATTACTTTTAATAGTAAGACAATCTACTGACCCTTTTTAAACCAAACATGTGCTCATTTTGGACTCTAGTCTGGAACGACGGGCTCTGGAACAATGAGGAATCAAGAGAGGAAAAGAGACAGGTTTTTACTAGGTCCAAAGACACGACACGCTGTAGTTTTCTAGGTAAGTAACCACAGAAATAAATGAGTGCTAAAATTAACTGAATAATATGGCTGCACAAAGGAAAATCTATTTCTCTGAGTGGAAATAGTAGATCAGCAACATCCTCTGCCAGAATTTTAAGTGTCTTTCTCTCTTAAAAAGATAGGAAGTCATATTTGCACTGTAAAGCAAAGGAACTTTTGAGCACTGTGAAAATCCTTCTGAGACATTAGAAGAAGTGCCAAGATCCATTTCAAAAGAAAATTATAAATGGTTGGTTAAGTTACTAAATTATGCCTATTAACTTTAAAAATGCTAAGTTGTAGTTGAATTTATTCCAAGAAATATGTTATGTTTGCAAATTTTACAGAATGTAGAATTCAAAAGCATGCTTAAATGCTTTAAAATATTCAAAGAACATTAATCATTACTTGATTTTCATACAGAACTTAAATGAAAATTTCCCTAACATCATGTGAGATAATTCAAAGCTGTTTACATAATGAAAGCCCTAACCATATATTTTTAATTTTGAAAACCTCATTCAGATTTTTGGAAGGAAATAAAAATACAAATAAGTGAAATAATAATGAAATGCCCTGTTAAATGTTATCAATTAGATTAAAATTATATAATGCTTCAGAAAAAATTACGTGCAAATTATTTTGACAGTAATTTTTAAAGTTTAAAACACATATACAAATCACAGAATACTCCTTTTTTCCTTTTTCTTATTACTTTTTGATAAGTAGAAAAAAACCCTGGTGTATATAAGGAACTTTAGAGATACTTATACATATAACAAGCTAAGGAAAAATAAAAAAAAAGTTTTATAAAACCTAACCACTGACTTACCCCTGATCCCGGCCCCTGATTCGGCTATGAGCCAAGATCTTGTCATAATGGCCATTGGCATTTGCAGGGTTAACAACAACCAGCAAGAGTAGAGAAAATATGGGTAAGAAAGGAATCATCTTTAGTCTCTCCGTTGCAGTTAGTTCACGAAGAGAACTGGCAGTGGGCTTTGGAGAGCTCAGAGTTTATATACATGTCAGAGTCGTGGGAGGGAGCACTGTATAACCTGGGAATCTGAGCTCTCTCCAAAAAATATCAGCAACTTCAAGTTGGCAGCTAACATCCACTTTTGTTAGTGATGTTTACTGAACACATTGAGCCTCTTTTACACCGCATTCTGAAGAAGATATTCATTTTTATTCTTAAATTATTTATTTTCCTCTTTAATAACTGACCCTTTGCATGTTCATATTTCAGTTTTATTCTTTCGTACTTTGGAGGGGTTTATGGAAAACGGTTTTGTTTGGGGTTGAAGGACTCTTCTGCAATCCATCCCTTGCAGAGTATATGTCCCTGTGCTCGATGAGATCATTGTTTGATCTTATCACATCTCTTACATTTAGTTCACATCAGAACTGAAGGGTTATTATTTTTCACCAGAAAGCAAATATGGATTAGGTTTGATAATCATAAGACAGTATGGCTGTTGATTAAAAACAGATGTTGGATAGATTTAAAACTTGTACAAAATATGAAATAAGAACTCTAATTTTTGATGAAAAATATAGGAGAGACCACATGTTCCTTGCAATACTACTAAACTGGGGAGATCCTTCCCATTTCACTCCTCCTTTCAAATATCAAGGAATAGATAGAGTTAACATAAATCTACTTCTGGCAAGTTTTCCTAACTCTTGAAATGAAGCAGAAAAGAAAAACAGTTGTGCTTTTTTTGTTTTTTCATTACGTACTTCACATGATGATGAACTTGTCTAGGCGACACATCTCATAACCACTGGACAAAAGCAGCCCCTATTGGAAACAAGTATTACTAATCTAGCTGTAATAGATTAAAGACATATTAAGAAACAAGAGCATTGCCAGAAATCTTCTTCTGATTTTTATCAAGAGTAACCAAAATGTCTTACTGTTAACACCATGTGATTCCAATCCAAGGGAATATGCGCTCTTACCCCTCCACACATGGTACATCAAATGTTCAGAACACTGGATAAAAGAAATCTGAATGTCAGATGTCAACAATAAGCCGAAACGATAACCTGCAATGAGTCTTCTTGAATACATAAGTTGCACGCTATCCTAAAATAAAAGTGTAATTCCAGTCTTGTTGCAAAGTGTTCCTTCTGTTATGGCACGTCGTATTGTTTCCTCACTAGCAGTATAGAGAAATTTGATAACTTCCTCACCATGTTTTCCAATTGCAAAGTCTTTAAGGAGAGGCTGGATTGGCCCGAGATGATTTCAGGTGTCAGGAGAGTTATATTAAACTTGTTATAGAATTTTGCTTTGAGGCACCAAAATCATTCTGCAACTGGCAGCTAGTCTATTAAGAAAGCCTACAATTAGACAATATTCTGAAATATGATTCAGAATGCTGCTTTCAATTTGAAAATCTTGGTATAGAAAATGAAAGAGGAATTCAAAAGGAGACCTGGAGAGAAGAGGGCATAAAAGATAAATTCTGTCCCTGGTCCCTTGTAGGAAGAAGATTTATCTAACATTTATATATCTTTGAATGGAATTATCTAACTGCATCTGTATGTTACTGGTTTGCTTTATATCATAAGTTTCTATTATTCTTATGTGTGTAAATTGTTAGGTAGTCAGTAATTGTTTACTGAGTAGGATGGAAAGACTGTTTTATGAAAATAAGTTCTTCTTTTTTTTCTTTTGAAAGATTTTATTTATTTATTTATTTGACAGAGAGAGAGAGACAGAGAGAGAAGGAACACAAGCAGGGAGAGTGGGAGAGGGAGAAGCAGGCTTCTTAATACCAGTAAGTTAACTGTTAGAATATTCTTGGTAACATAGTTATATAAAAGTTTTCAATTCTAGGCTGATTAGACATTATAATGTAGATTATTTATCTTCTAAGACATAATAATGGAACTTTGGAATTATAGAAGGATAAATCAAACTTATAATACAGAGATGTCTCTGACAACACCATTATGAATGGTCATTCATTCTTTACTGGGATGCTCACTGCTATTAATGCAACCCTTTTCCTATTAGACAGCTGTAACTATTTATAAGCTTTTCTGTAATGAAGCTGAAATCTGCTTAAATCCAATGGGGTTTGACTGGAGAGGAAGGACTGAGGTATTGAAAGAAAAAGCTATAGACTTGGATAATGTGTATCAAGGCTAAAAGATGTCTTTAAACACAGTCCTAAATGATGACAAAAAGATTTGATTATAAGTACAGGGGTGAAGGTAGAATCAGTAATTTCCCGTTACCTACTTTCTTCGTAGTGTCTGCAGGACATTGAAAATATATTATTTTTAAGAACGATTTTGACCTAGTTCCTTGTGACCATTGAAATCAATGGCATCCATTCACCTAGACCACTGATTCCCTCAGTGGTCTAAATGGACAAATAATTACATGAGATGAGTAAGAAAAATGAATATGCATTCATATTTCAAAAGAGGACGGCTCCTTTCTGGCTGGAGATACAGGTTTACTTTTTATAAAAAGCATGATATATGCTCATATACTAAAAAGGCTCTGAAATCTTTTTTTTTTCAGACTTTCAAATAATAGAGTCTTAAATCTATCCATCCTGAGCATCTTATTGGAAATTGTGTAAGTCCCATAGAAGCCAACAAATGCTAGCCCTCAGCAAATATTTACACTCAGGATGAGTAAGGCCATCAAGGAGGATCTTGAAAACGAGGGCCAGACTGTACATATAGACTACATGTAAATGTAGAGGTTGGAGAGCATTCCAAGAGAAGGAAAACTTTAGGGTAAATATAAAAACATGAAAGCACTGCGACTAAAAAGGCCAAGCTCGGCCTGGAAGTGTGATATTATACGGTATTATGGAGTGGTCCAAACTCCAAACAACTTCTTTAGCCAGGATCCTAGCTTTGGGGAGGCTAATAATTGAATACTAGTCTATATCTGGCAGTGCAGGGTAGGGTGAGGGAAGAAAATAGTTTCAGAGAATGGGAGAAAAGGTAGTCTAAGATGTGGAAAAGAGAGAAAAAGCTTGAGAGGGACACCATTCTTTCTTTTCAGAGCACTCAACAGGGATCAATCTCTCTCTCATTCTTTCTCCCCACACAGGGCCCTTATTCTTCTGCTTCATGAAAGGATACTGCCCCTGGGTTGGCTGCGTAATTTTATTAGCAGTTTTGAGGAGGACTGAAATCTTGGCAATTGAATCTGACCTTCAGGGTTGTAAAGTCTGACCTGGAAATGTAAGTCATTAATGAAAAGGAAATGGCTTCTTATGCAATCAAAGAAAAATAATGTGTCTGAAAGACGGAGACATTTGTTCCTAGCTATCAGGATGCTAATTTATGGGCAGTTCACAAATTATCCAGTGGATCTTTGTAGCAAGTCTTGTAGCCTCTGGAGACTGTGAAGTCATTGTAGTATCATGTTTACTCTCGCTAGCATGTAACCAACATGTCCTCACTCTCTAGGTTTGGATATTGTCTATGGATTCAATAAGCCTGGATACCTAAGCCAAGAGTAGATTTTTTTAAAAGGCTTTTCCTTGGTTTTGAAAGATCCAGAGTAGTTATTTGCCCCAAGTCATGTCTAAACTCCTGCTTTTTAATATATCGTCTGTGGGGTCTTAAAAACTTTTCTTGAGTATCACTGCTTTCTTACTGGCTTATTTGTAAACTACAGATAATAGAGCTTGATTATAAAACATGACAAGGCCTTGAAGTTAATGCCACACATTCATCGGGACAGCATGTCTCAGTGTCCAAGTGCTTGGCCAGTGAAGGTCTTAGCATTTTTTGGGACAGGGTTTGCAGCCCTGTAAACTGAAGTTCTGACAAAGGCCCAGTGATCTTTGTTTCCTTTGAGTGCGGGCAAGCCAATAGTAAAAGGAATTCAAATTAAGCAAAAATTAAATTTTGTGATTTTTTTCTACCTCTTTAAAATATTAGCTAAAATATAGGGCGCCTGGGTGGTTAAACGTCTGCCTTCAGCTCAGGTCACCATCTCAGGGTGCTGGGATCTGGCCCCGCATCAGGCTCCCTGCTCAGCAGGGAGCCTGCTTCTTCCTTTCCCTCTGCTGCTCCCCCTGCTTGTGCTCTCTCTGTCTCTCTCTCTCTGTCAAATAAATAAATAAAATCTTTAAAGAAAATAAAAAAATAAAATATTAGCTAAAATATAGCTAAAATAAAATTGAAAAATCACCCGACTTAAAGAAGTCAAAGGGCAATAAATAGGCTCAGGTATTTGTGGCTGACACAGTGTAAAGCCTACAAGAAGCCATACCCCCAATATATTTCCAGTGGAGGAAATCCATGATATGTGAAAAATAATGAAATCATATTCCAAGAAAGAGATGACTAACTTGGCCCCCAAGTAAACATTATATGATGTCTCTTTAATGTTAATTCATTTGGAAGCATAGAGAAGGTTTTCTGTGATAAATGTGGGTAGCATACCATCGTTCTTTTTTAAATTTAGACTCTGACTTCCTTTAAAAGCCTATCAAGTGACAAATCTCACTTTGATACTAAGTAATCAATGTAACTATTGTCCCTAATTGAACTGAATACTGAAATTTTTAAACTGGGTGCTTGTTAGCAGCATTTCTTATTAACAGTATTTACTTGTATTTCTCTGGAGACATCTAGTGGAGAAAGTACAGTATATGTTTCTAGAAGCACAGACACCATTACATTTCGATTTAAATAACTTCTATGAAATTGATATGAAAAAAACCTTAAATATCTTATATACATTTCAAAATGCCAAATAACTAAAGATTAATAAAAGTCTCTTAAATAAAATATTTGAGAGCTGATTTAGATCAACCAAAATGAATGATGCCAAATGTAGATTAAAAACTGAAAAATCTAGTCATATTTCTTTTATGTGACTGAACAATAAATTGCTTTACTTTTTATCTGAGATTTATGTTGTTGTTCCATACTGACATAGACTGGTGACAAGAATAAGAAATTGTGACAGATTTTTCCACCTCACATAAATGATCAGAAATAATCACTTCCATGGTCTGATTTCACTCACTGGTTCCCTTCACATTTATAAACCCTTTCTTTCTCATCTCTGGCACACTTGATACTGTTGCCATTGGGCCTTTCATCTTTTCTCTCATTTAGATCTGGACAACTTTGTTTCAGAGACAGTTAAGACCCTAGTCATCATCTGTTTCCCACTCACAAATAACTAATATTCTTCTAATAACTTCTAAAAATCACACTGAAGATGAAGGAGTGCATAATTGTTGCAATTAGAAGAAATCTGTAGATGGCCAGAGCTTACCGGATGAGAGTTTCAACATCCCATCTGGCATCTTTAGTCTGATAAACTTTATAATTGATAATCAGACATTTATCACCTTCTTGGGCCTTTTCCCTCTGAAATAGAAATAGTCTCAGGTCCATACTCAGACCTTCATCTGTTGATATCCCCTCTGTTTATTTGTCCATGCCAACATTGTCCTCAAATTCTCTTCATCTTCTATTTCCAGTGTTTGTAATACATGGTATATATTCTCTCTCCCTCATCTTCTAAAAAGCTCCTTGTACTTCTCCCCGGGAGGGGGGAGGGTGGGGACACAACAGAAATTGAGTTACTTGAAAGGAAAGGGCTTTTTTTTTTTAAGATTTTATTTATTTTTTTGCTTTTTTTATGTTATGTTAATCACCATCCATTACCTCATTAGTTTTTGATGTAGTGTTCCATGATTCCTTGTTTGTGCATAATACCCAGTGCTCCACGCAGAACGTGCCCTCTTTAATACCCATCACCAGGCTAACCCATCCCCCCACCCCCTCCCCTCTAGAACCCTCAGTTTGTTTCTCAGAGTTCAAAGACATTGAATATATTCTGCTCTAAAATAAACTTGTTCTGCTTCTCCAAATATTGGTCTTAAATGATTTATTTCCAATTGCAGAGATTCAGTATTGTTACTGTTAGAGATTCTTTCTTGTTACTCTCCTGATATATCGTGAAGTTCCCTGCTTTCTTACGCAAATTTACTTGAAAATTTCAATTCTCCTCTAAATGTGTGGATCTGGTAAGTGTTTTTATTCACTACAGTTTTCTTATAGGTAAACCAACATGGGGATGCTATGGGGGAAGAAAAATGGAAAAGAACTGCTAGTTGTTTTATGCTAACAAATGTGCAACATTCTTTATATTTTTATTCTTTTTCCCAGTGACACTCATACTTATGGGAAAAGTGGAATTAGACAAAGCACAAGATCTCAGGTTATATCTGGTTATGCATGACCGGCACAGGAGTTTGGACAGCTTAACTTTCCGGTATATAATGAACAACCAGAAAGAAGGTGACATTATTAGAAACAGTTCTGGGAAGGAAAATTATTCAAGTAGACAGATTAATTCTGTGGTTCTTATTCAGGAAAAATAAAAGCCTATAATAGTGAAAGCTTTGGCCTTTATATGAGAAAAAACAAAAACCATTGATTCTTTAAGTCCTTTAAGCTTCATAGAAACACACACACACAATGGTACATTTTTTGCCTTTAGCAAATCATTTTCAGTTAAATAGAATAAACTCTTAAGTATGCAGAGATCGGTTAAAATAATAATAACAATAACAGATATTAACTGTAATGGATATGGTCATATGCATTAGCACTGTTTGGAATTTATTCACAAATTGAAGTGTGGTGGGGAAACTACTCTTGGCTGGGAGCTCATAGTGCTGATACAACAAGAAATTTTAAATCGCCAAACAATGTAAAACTATAGAGTTAGCAAATTAATAATTCTTCAGCCTGAAAGAATAATTTGGGAACTTCACTTTTGGAACATATTATGTCAAGTTTTCAGTTGTATTTAAACATCTATCAGCATATATTTTTACCATGCAGCCACTTACTCTACAGTTTTTCCCCCATCCCCTACTCTTACAAGGTTAATAGCCAGAAGGTAATTGAGAAGAACAATCAAATCATTTGCCCATGTGGACCCACATTTTGGATATTTCTGCTTTGAAAAAAGCCCAGTTGAAGAAAGGGAGCTCAGGTTATTTCTCTGGGTGTTCCAGTTATCTATTTCTCCCTAACACATCACTCCATATTCAGTGGCATAAAATAGGAATCTGTTTATTGCACTTCGGTTTCAGTGGGTCAGGGATTCTGACTGTGCACAATGGGGATTGTTTATAAGCCATCCTGCTCCATGATGTCTGTGGCTTCAGCTGGGAAGATAAGAATGGCTAGGGTGATTCCAGTGACTGCCAGATGCCATCTGGAACATCTTGGACTGGAGGCTCCATTTCTAAGATGGTGTCTTCACTCACATGTCCAGCGCATTGGCAACTGGAAGACTGAGCTCAGCTGGGACTACCAGGGGGAACATCTCCATGTGATCTCTCCAGTACTGTGGCCTCTGAGTAGTTAGACTTCATGCATGACAGCTCAGCTGTCCACTTAAAAAGCAGAATATGCATGATCTTTTTTGAGCTGGCCTCCCAGCACACATGGAGAACTGCCATGTGCGCTAATGGTTGCAGCAGGAACGAGTCAGCCCAAATATAAGAGGAGAGCACATAGACCGCACCCTTCAAATGCAGGAGTATCCTAATATTTGTAGCTATGAGAGAATGGTATTTAAGCTCTTGAGATTCTAGGCCTCATAGACCTAGAAATGCTTATAGAGTCCTCTAACCTATGGTTAAATTAGATAATGTATATGGAAGTAATACATATTTAATATTTACTTTATTTTCATAAAATCATCAGAAAATTACCAGGATGTTGGTGCTTCATCTTTCTGTGTTCCTAGACTACACTTCTCTTGGAATTTTGCAGCTGGGCTTAAATACAGTGTAAAACACCTCTCCATCCAGGCAGGGAATGCTTTGAGCTTTTTGAAAGGAAAGGGCTTTTTTTTTTTAAGATTTTATTTATTTATTTGCTTTTATTTTTTTATGTTATGTTAATCACCATCCATTACCTCATTAGTTTTTTTTTTTTTTTTTTTTTGATGTAGTGTTCCATGATTCCTTGTTTGTGTATAAACCCGGTGCTCCATGCAGTACGTGCCCTCTTTAATACCCATCACCAGGCTAACCCATGCCCCACCCCCTCCCCTCTAGAACCCTCAGTTTGTTTCTCAAAGTCCATAGTCTCTCATGGCTTGTCTCCCCCTTCAATTTCCCCCCTTCATTTTTCCCTTCCTACTATCTTCTTTTTTTTAACATATAACATATTATTTGTTTCAGAGGTACAGGTCTGTGATTCAACAGTCTTGCACAACTCACAGCGCTCACCATAGCACATACTCTCCCCAGTGTCTATCGCCCAGCCACCCCATCCCTCCCAACCCCCACCACTCCAGCAACCCTCAGTTTGTTTCCTGAGATTAAGAATTCCTCATATCAGTGAGGTCATATGATACATGTCTTTTCTGATTGACTTATTTCGCTCAGCATAATACCCTCCAGTTCCATCCACGTCATTGCAAATGGCAAGATTTCATTCCTTTTGATGGCTGCATAGTATTCCATTGTGTGTGTGTGTGTGTGTGTGTGTGTGTGTGTGTGTACATATATATATATGTATGTATTTGTGTATATATATATATATATATATCACTTCTTCTTTATTCATTCATCTGTCGATGGGCATCTTGGCTCTTTCCATAGTTTGGCTATTGTGGACATTGCTGCTATAAACATCGGGGTGCATGTACCCCTTCGGATCCCTACATTTGTATCTTTGGGGTAAATACCCAGTAGTGCAATTGCTGGGTCATATGGTAGCTCTATTTTCAACTTTTTGAGGAACCTCCATACCATTTTCCAGAGTTGCTGCACCAGCTTGCATTCCCACCAACAGTGTAGGAGGGTTCCCCTTTCTCTGCATCCCCGCCAACATCTGTCATTTCCTGACTTGTTAATTTTAGCCATTCTGACTGGTGTGAGGTGGTATCTCATTGAGGTTTTGATTTGGATTTCCCTGATGCCAAGCGATGTTGAGCACTTTTTCATATGTCTGTTGGCCATTTGGATGTCTTCTTTGGAAAAATGTCTGTTTGTGTCGTCTGCTCATTTCTTGATTGGATCATTTGTTCTTTGGGTGTTGAGTTTAATAAGTTCTTTATAGATTTTGGATACTAGCCCTTTATCTGATATGTCACTTGCAAATATCTTCTCCCATTCTGTTGGTTGTCTTTTGGTTTTGTGGACTGTTTCTTTTGCTGTGCAAAAGCTTTTTATCTTGATGAAGTCCCAATAGTTCATTTTTGCCCTTGCTTCCCTTGCCTTCGGTGATGTTTCTAGGAAGAAGTTGCTGCGGCTGAGGTCGAAGAGGTTGCTGCCTGTGTTCTCCTTTAGGATTTTGATGGACTACTGTCTCACATTTGGGTCTTTCAACAATTTGGAGTCTATTTTTGTGTGTGGTGTAAGGAAATGGTCCAGTTTCATTCTTCTGCATGTGGCTGTCCAATTTTCCCAACACCATTTGTTGAAGAGACTGTCTTTTTTCCACTGGACATTCTTTCCTGCTTTGTCGAAGATTAGTTGACCATAGAGTTGAGAGTCCATTTCTGGACTCTCTATTCTGTTCCATTGATCTATGTATCTGTTTTTGTGCCAGTACCATATTGTTTTGATGATTACAGCTTTGTAATAGAACTTGAAGTCTGGAATGGTGATGCCATGGGCTTTGCTTTTCTTTTTCAACATTCCTCTGCCTATCCGGGGTTTCTTCTGGTTCCATCCAAATTTTAGGATTATTTGCTCCATTTCTTTGAAAAAAGTAGATGGTATTTTGATAGGGGTTGCATTGAATGTGTAGATTGCTCTAGGTAGCATTGACATCTTCACAATATTTGTTCTTCCAATTCATGAGCATGGAACGTTTTTCCATTTCTTTGTGTCTTTCCCAATTTCTTTCATGAGTATTCTATAGTTTTCTGAGTATAGTCTCTTTGCCTCTTTGGTTAGAATTATTCCTAGGTATCTTATGGTTTTGGATGCAATTGTAAATGGGATCAACTCCTTAATTTCTCTTTTTTCTCTCTTGTTGTTGGTGTATAAGAATGCCACTGATTTCTGTGCATTGATTTTATATCCTGCCACATTGCTGAATTCCTGTATGAGTTCTAGCAGTTTCAGAGTGGAGTCTTTTGGGTTTTCCACATAAAGTATCATATCATCTGCAAACAGTGAGAGTTTGACTTCTTCTTTGCCGATTTGGATGCCTTTGATTTCTTTTTGTTGTCTGATTGCTGTGGCTAGGACTTCTACTACTATGTTGAATAGCAATACTATGTTGAAAGGAAAGGGCTTTTAATAATGAAAGAAAACTTAGAAAATACTTTGAAAATCGGAAACAGAATTCTAAACTGGATGACTTTAGTATCTGAGCATCATATTGCAAATTTAAATGTCTGACCTCTGCTGGTTGCAAATAATTTTTGCAACTGTAAATCTGTATGCATTTTTTTCTCTTTTGAGATGAATCTTCACAAAGTATTTTATGCTGTTTGATGCTATTACAAATGGTAGATTTTTTTTCCATTTAATTTTTTAATTGTCCATTGCTTGTGTTTTTTCCCTATGTTTTCTTCTGGGATTTTTACCTGTCAGGTCTTATGTTTAAGGGTTTTAATCCATTTCAAGTTAATTTTTGTGAGTGTTGTAAAATCGGGGTCCAATCTCTCTCTCTCTCTTTTGTATGTGAATATCCAGTTTTCCCAACATCATTTACTGAAGGAACTATCCTTTGCGCATTTAGTATTCTTGGCTTCCTTTTCAGACAGTTGACCATATATGCGTGGATATATTTCTGGGCTCTCAATTCACATGAATCTATTTTTATGCCAATACCATACTGGTTTGTAATATACTTGGAAATCAGGAAGTGTGATGCCTCCAGCTTTCTTCTTTCACAAGATTACTTTGGCTATTCAGGGTCTTTTGTGGTTTCATACAATTTAATGTTGTTTTTTCTATTTCTGTGAAAAATGCCTTTGGAATCTTGATAGAGATTGCATTGAAACTATAAATAGCTTTGGATAGTATGGACATTTTAACAATAATAACCTTTCTGAACACAGGATGTCTTCTGTTTGTCTTCAATTTTTTTCATCAATTTCTTATATCTTTGAGTATATAGGACTTTCCTTGGTTAAATTTATTATTAAATATTTTATTATTTGTGATGCTATTGAAATTGGGTTGTTTTCTTAATCTCTTTTTCAGATAGTTTATTGTTAATATATAAAAACACAGCTGATTTTTTAGATCGATTTTGTAACCTGAAACTTCACTGAATTTATCAATTAGTTCTAACAGTTTTTTTGATGGAGTCTTTAGACTTTTCTATAGACAAGATCATGTCATCAGCAAACAGGACAATTTTACTTCTTTTCTAATTTGGATGTCTTTTATTTCTTTTTCTTGCCTAATTGCCTACTTGCTCTGAAGAGAAGTATATATAAATAAGAGGAAATCTATTTCTCAGGGCACCTGGGTGACACAGTCGGTTAAGCATTGGACTCAAGGTTTCCACTGAGGTAGTGATCTCAGGGTTGTGAGATGGGGCTGGTGTCAGGCTCCATGCTCATCCCAGAGTCTGTTTAGGACTCTCTCTGCCTCTCCTGCTTGTGTTCTCACTCTGTGTGAAATAAATAAATAAATCTTATAAAAAAATAGGAAATCTACTTCTCTCCTCAGGTCAATAAATATCTCAAATATTTCTATTTTTTCCCCACTTTCTGTAAAACCACCCAGCACTCATTACTATTTGGCATATGTAGAAACTAAGATTTACTGAGGCATCGAAGTCACATTGGGAGGACTTGGATCCTGTTTATTATTCCTATAATCCCTTTAGAATATTTAAAAGCAATCTGCTTAGAAAGAGTTTTGCTTATCAACATAATTCGGTTAGAATATTCACTAGCATTCAAGGAAGTGTTTTATTTTTCTTCTACCTGTTTCGACTTCATGCTGTGTTCACATTTATGAACTGGCATCTAAATTTTTAATCCCAATTCTATACATTAATTTTGAAAATAACAGGTCAAAGATAAAGCTCAAAGATCAGCGGGAACCTGGTGATCATCTTGATTACAGCTTTTTGGGAATGATTGTTCAGCTGCTTATCGTCCTGGCATCCAGCCCATGTTAACCTTATTAAAAAGTTCATGAATGACCAGTATTAAATTCCAACATACTCTGTTTTTCAAGGATTCCACATCATATTATCCCTATAAAAGTAGTTCATGAATAATTTTATATTGAAATCTACAAGTGTTTCCTTGTCATTCGATCAATGACATAGTCATTTGTTGAGTTAAGTTAACCAGGCATGAGTTGCTCTTAGTGAACCCGTGCTTGAATCTTGATAATCATGGTTTCTTCTTTTAAATACTCAAAAAACTATTAAATTTAATAACGAGAGGCAGAATCACGTCTGTAGTGAATACCACGTTCCCAAAACTTTCCTCTTAAAATCTGAATTTCATTTGCTTGTATGCTATCTCCCAGCATGTGTCTTGTTCAGTCATAACCCACTATAGACCAACAATAACCATCCAGTGGTCTCCTCTGGATGTACTTTCAGTAGCATGGGACAGAAGTTATTCTGGTGGATGGATTTAAACTTATTTGAGACAGTTAGGTACTCACTTTCTTAACACCTACCTAGACTTCCATTTTTCTTTTTTTTTTTTTAAGATTTTTATTTGTTTATTTGAGAGAGAGAAAGTCAGAGACAGAGCATGAGCAGGGCAGAGGGAGTAGCAGATAACCTGCTGAACGGGATCTGGACATGGGACTCGATCCCAGGACCCTGAGATCATGACCTGAGCTGAAGGCAGATGCTTAACCGACTGAGCCACCCAGGTGGCCCTAGACTTTCATTTTTCTATAATAAATGTGGTTTTTTTTCGCTATCATATTGGAGAAAAGACCTTGAGAAGAACTTTACCTATGTGAGAGATCAGTCACTGGGAACAGATCTTTTCCTTTCCTGATTTGCTTTTTTTCTGTGGAAAGATATGATAAAGCCTTTTGTGGGTACTTTTACAATTTTCCACAAACCACAATTCACTTTGGGCTTTGGCCTTTGTCCGTATTCTTATTCTTTTAAAATTTTGTATCTTCTCCTTTAAATTCAGAGCTCTTTAGACAAATACCCTAACTTTTCTTAGGTTCTTTTCTTTTTTAACTTTAATGAAGCATTATATAAATTACCATAGGAGTTATATTTTGAGAGTTCCTTTCCTGAACTATGTTCCTTTCCAGAGTCTCTAGCCAAGGCCTAGAGATTTTTATTCTGAATGTTATAAAAGAAAAGTCCTAATATTTTGGATACTTGTCTGATTGTGTTCAGACTTGCCCTTGTAGAGATAACAGCCTTTAACACAACATGGCATTTTCTCCAAGGGCTCTCAAAGCTTTAATACGCTGAATAATTTTATACCAGAATTAGGGCTCTTTTGCTAAAGTGAATTCTTGGACAGCTCAACAAGTATTCACACTAATTAAAAACCTAATATTTTCTAATTAAGTGCCTTCTTGCTAGTGGTCAGGAACATACTCAAAACATTTATATTTTATTTAAGTATTATATACATGATCATGTAGCTTAAAAATCTGATCCACTCAAGAATAAAAATACACTTGTTTTTACTTTGCTTTTAGTATCATTAGACATTCTTGATTTCTAGTTTTCCAAATTATTAGTTTTATTGTAACAATTCTTCATTAATGTGTTAGTAAAACAAAAATAAGTGATTTATTTTTCTTTCAAAGCTTCAAGAAGAGGCATTTTCTTTGTAGCTTATTCAGATATAACTAACCTAATTCCTTTGAGATTTTATTGACAAAATAGCAAATCTAGGATGTAACAGATGAAAACGTTTTTGGTAAGCTGTTAGTAACTAAAGTCTTAGAAGATGACTTTTTAATTTATCTATATATCCAGTTTAAAACCTTAAAAAATACAAGGATTTTTATACTTACTTAGGAAAGAAAATATTTTGACTATCATCCAGCTAATTTGGGCTCTAAAGCATTTTTATATAAAATGTCTAAATCAATGTTTGTGGACCCTACCTACACATTAGAATGACCTGAAGAGCTTTTAAAAATACAGATAGCCAGACCAATATCCCAGAAACAAATAAATCAATATTCTCTGAGAAAAAATAATAAGCAGCCAGGATTGAGAACCACTGGTTTCGGTGACTCTGACACAAAGTATATTAGTTGGATTTTGTTGTTGATCCTTGTAAGTTATTCCAACAAATGCTTTAAGCTTCTAATAAATTGAGAATGTAAAAATCTCTTGAATAGATAAAATATTTAGAACTCAATATAAAGATTGTGGGTTTCGATTAGTTCATAATAAAGCAATTAGTTTAGACGGTTCTTTGGATCACTTTTGATTCAAATAGTGTTCTATAACTTCACACAGTTGAAGATATTAAGATGGGATGGATGGTGTTTGGAGTTAACCTGTCGACCGGTAGTGACCCTAGCTATCAAATCTAAAGGCTGAGCAGTAAAATTCTTACTGGGTGCATTCTCAGAGACTAGCAGAGACACTCTCCCTTCCCTTCCAAATTTTTCACACTTCTAAGGTCTTCCACCATTCGATGTAGCCTGAAATTCTACTGCATGAAAGTCTTTGTTTTTTGTGTTATTTTTAAGAATTTTATCTGTTAAGGTACACCTCTGAAAGCAGAAGTAAAACTTAATTCTGTTATCAGTTGCTTAATTTTTAAGGTAAAAATGAGTTTATGATCTTTTTTTTGAGATCAGATTCTGAGAAGAAAAATTTGGAAAAACTCTAAGTAAACTTATGAAGCTGGTACCACATCTATCTCTTAGCAAAGGTTATTTTCTCTTCATTTCTCTCCCTTCGTTCCTCTCTGTAACCTTTGTATTGGATCACTTTCACAGAAACTTATACATTACTGTTAAAATTTCCAAGGAAGGTTTGAGTATCAATAAAAGTAAAAAGACTTAGGGTAAAGAAATTAAAACTTAATGTCTTGAGGCAAAGAGAGAGACCATGCTGTATATTTCAGGAGGTCAGATGGCCTACGTTGAACTCTTGATCACCCAGTCATCAGCTGTGAGATCACTGGGAAAATCTCTTACATCCTTATTCCTCAATCTCCTTAGCTGAGTAATCAGCTAATAATATCTGTCCTTTGAATGCTTCAGAGACGTTTTAGTAGTTATTTTTAAAGAAGGAGGAAGATTTTAAGTAAATGTCCAAATAGAGTAAGTTTTGTGCCTTTTCAAAGTTGACAGAAGCTAATATCACTCAAAATTGCCAACTCTGTATTTATGTCAGGAGAGACCCACAAAGGGCACACAAAGATACTTAATTTTCGCCTTGAAAGGCATGGTGATGGACCTCTAGACACTGTTGTTCAAAAGCACCAGACACAACAGTGAAA
Source organism: Callorhinus ursinus (assembly GCF_003265705.2). Classification (NCBI taxonomy): domain Eukaryota; kingdom Metazoa; phylum Chordata; class Mammalia; order Carnivora; family Otariidae; genus Callorhinus; species Callorhinus ursinus. The sequence continues at coordinate 59,959,463 of NW_027397069.1, read as the reverse complement.
ATACCCAGAGTTAATTTTTGTTGAAGATAGAGTGAACTGTGTGTAAAAGTACTTTTTAAAATGTAAAGTATCTGAAAGATTTGGTGTTTTAGGATTAAGACACCTCTGGAAGAAGGAACATATGTAAAGGCCTCTACTCAGCCTATTCAGGAAATTCCATCTGGGAAGATACAGAGGGATAGCCTGGCTCTTTCCCAGTAGGGAAGGAAGGGCAGACCGAATGAACAAAGACAAAGTACTTGCTGAATAATTTTACTGTGAGTGTTGTAAGGTTAGGTCACAGTGGCAGATGCTAAACTGACCAGTCTTCAAAATAGAACACATCCAAATTAAAGAGGAAAAAAAAATATATATATTATTTATATATATAAATATTTATATATATTTTTATAAATATATATTTTATATTTTTATAAATATAAATATATAAATAATTTTATATAATAAAAATATATAAACATAAAGGAATATTATTCAAATGTATCAGGGTGATATATAATAACTTTTTACTTCATCTGTAAATAAATGTAAATTGTCTTTAAAATCCCTTTTTAGTCTTTTGTTTAGAAAGGTTTAGCGTATTCCGTTGTTGCATTGTTTGGTTTCTGATGTTTGACTTTTGTCTGCCAGGAGACATAGACTGTTGCCACTGCCTTAAAAGTAAGGAGTACATGACAAGGTTTCTATTCTGCTGGTGTGCTCTGAAAAAGCAACAATCTTTTGCTTATGTTTTGGGTCCCTTATCAACATGTAAAATGCAAAATTTAAAAAGGAGTTTCAGATTATTTTGCCAGGTGACTTTGAGGGGAAAGCTTTGTATAACCTCCTTATGAGGTTGCATTAAATTGTAGCTTAGGTGTTCTGCTTGAGGTCTTTGCAGGTCTTACCTATGTGCCATGTGGTGTATCAAGAGCAAACTAACCCTATGAGTATGTCAAGATCAGTGTTACTATTTCTGTTAAAGATCATGTTACCAATGTTACCATAGCAATATATTCCCTGTAGCTTGTAAAAACACTTATTGTGCTTAAATGTTATTTTTATTTTATTCAAAAGGAAATAGAGATGAAATTATATATTTATATATTTTTTGCCTTCAGCCGTAATGGTAATTTTGGGTAGAAGAACAAAGGTAATCAATGCAATCAATGCATGTCTCTCTCTCTCTCTCTCTTTTTTTAATTTTAAGTTTTTATTCCTAAAACAAGAGAAATAAATGTCCATGTCATCAACATACATTTATGATCTGTTTTCTCAGCCCCTTTTGTTCCCCCTCTTCAGTTCCCTAAGAATTTCAAATGAAAACATTTCACCTTTAGAGAATAGTTTGTGATCGTGGCAGGTGAATCTTGATTAGTGAGTCTGTTAGGGCTGAAGGCTGTGGTGGGCATGAGCATAAGGGTGGGTTAGGGTATCTGCTGACCCTCACTCTAGATCTAGCAACTATATTCACCAGAGCAAGATGAAGTATTCTCTCGGGATGGTGGGAATTCAGGGCTTGGATGGAAGAATATGTAAATTATGGATAGCTCTCTGGGACAGGGATAGTTTGTGTGGATTAGTAGAATACTACAGAAGAGCAAGGAGACTACTGTTGCTTTTTGGGGTAGGGGTGGGGGGACAAGATATTTGTAGCACCAAGTAAATACCAATAAACATTCTTTAGTATTGAATTACCTATGAGTGAAAATATGGTAACTTGACAGTAGAAATGATCTGGCAATATTTTGGGCTTTTGTTCTCCCTGGGGCTTATGACAGAGCTACTGGGGTTACCATGGATCTCTGCACTGAGACATTCGTGTTGGGAAACACTAAACACATTTTTAAATTTCCTGGGACGAGTATTCCCAAGATTCCTGACAAAGGAAGTTCTTAGTGCTTTGAAGATGAAAGAACTCTAGGCAATCACTGATTTTGCCATGTAACTGTAATCCTTGATGGCAAGACACCCTGCATGTATGCACACACATATGCAACAGACACATTATCAGAATTCCATTTGCACATTTCTCTATTTTCTTCTGATGTGCTAATCCTAAAAATTATTATAATACTTAAAGGTATTTTGAGACAGAACAGGTTTAGATCTTGACTCTACCTCATACTAGTGGTGTGAACTTGGAGAGGATTCCTTAGTTGTAAAATGCACAAGTAAATTATTGTGAATCTTAAACAATGTGTTTAAACTCTATAGCACAGTAGCTGGTACACAGTAATGGCTTTATACATACAGAGGACAACTACTAGACCTTTGTTTCTTACTTTCTATGCTATCTGTCATTATTTCTTAGTAATTTGATGAATGTAGATCAATGCATGTCTCTTTTTAGCAACTTTCTTTTACTCACTGTGTGCTGGTTCCTCAGGCCAACATAATCATTAGCAAGACTATGTGAATGGAAATTAGTGCCTGTGTATATTTTATTTCCCCTTTGGATTTGTGGTTGCCCTGAGGGCAGGGGCAGGACCAACTCCACTATTCAAATTTGGTCTGGATATCAAGACAGGTGTTGCCACACTTGCACAAGGAAGGTATAAAGAAATGCATTACTTATGTAATAAAGTTTTCTCTTGGAAGTAGACTCTGGAGCAGGTTTAAAAGTGGTTTGGGAGAGTAGGACTTTGACTTTTGACTGACTTTGACTGACTTTGACTTTTACTGGAGTTAGGGTGTAGGGCCAGGGTGAGTGGTCTCACATCAGACCCTGGATTTACCTGGCTTGAATTTCCTACCAGACCAAGGGCGAGAGAGTGCTGTGGGCTTTCTTATTGGCTTGTCTAGATGGGAGTCAAGAGGAGACAAGGGAGGGGCTGTTAGTGAGCAAACATTAAAATGGAGTCAGACCATTTATGGTCTTTTTTGTGCACCTTTATTATCTAAGCAGACACTAAAGACATGAATGGAAAAGAGTGTGTGTGTGTGTGTGTGTGTGTGTGTGTGTGTGTGTGTGTGTGAAAACAATTATCAATAAGAGAAAATGACAATTTGCCCTTGTTAAAGATTTCATGTGTTACTGGGATGATTGCTTGTGGAACCATCGTAAGACACTTCTCTGTACCAACCGTGAAGACTGGTGAGGCCCAGCCTAATGTTAAGCAGCGTTCTCTACTTTCCTATTCCTCTTCATCTTCCTGCTCTTCCTTTCTCTTTCTTCATGGAGTTGGTGGATTGAAGATGAAACATTACCAGCATAAAGAAGTTTAAGTCTATTTCCTTGTTCTGTTTTATTATTATTGTTTAAAAAAAAAAAAACTCTCCACACATAGCATTCCTCTTATTCCCATAGAAACTCAATGATTATTGGGGCGCCTGGGTGGCTCAATCATTTAAGCATCTGCCTTCGACTCAGGTCATGATCCCAGGGTCCTGGGATCAAGCCCCATGTAGAGCTCCCTGCTCAGCTAGGAGCCTGCTTCTCCCTCTCTCTCTGCTGCTCCCCCTGCTTGTTTTTGCTCACTTGCATGTACTCTCTCTCTCTGTCAAATAAATAAATAAAATCTTTTAAAAAATAAAAAAAATAGTTAAAAAAAGAAACCCAATGATTGTAAATCTACATGTATGGTAGAAAAAAATGTACAATGTTTTGTTTTTTGTGTGCACGTTATAAATTTACACAATCATAGTTTGCTACAGATATGTATATCTTTTACTCAGTACTATGTTTTAAAAATCATTCCATGTAGTTATGTGTAGATTTAGTTTGTTACTTCTGACTGTTGCATAATATTTATTACACTTATCAGACATTGTAGATATCCATTCCCTTGGTGAGAGACATCTAGGAATCTCTTCGTTAGCCTATATTCTTTTTATAATGTCCTAGGCTAACATTCTGTCCCCAAACCCCTACATCTTTCAACGTCTCTCTTGTTTTTGTGGCATCTATAAATTGAGTTCAGGCAAGATAGCCAGCCATTGGCCTATGTTTGTTTATCACATTTTTGCATCTCAAAAAACTTTCAAACACTTGACTTATTTGATTCTCATTATTAGTAAATCAAATGCTATGATTAACTCCATTTTATCACTAAGGCAACTAGCTTTTGGTGAAGACAAGTTGGAATAAGGCCTACATGATGGATTCTGGAGTAATTCCAAAGTCTTTTGATTTTTGACACTGTTTTAGATTAGTCAGAATGAGCTACTACCAACCAAATTGTGATCAATGGACCCCAGATTGTGGTAAATGCTTTAGTATAGTTATTGGTGCTTACTAGTACCCAGAAAAAAAATTCGACAGGGAGATGAAACACTACAAATTATTATAGTATAAAAATTCATTCATAAACTTCCTGAATTTGACTTGGTATAAATGTCATGCTTATCATACCACAACAGAGTTTCTAAGCATGGCTTAATTCTAGGTGTGAGGTATTAACCTGCCACAAGTTCACAACAGGTTCTGAGCAACCCCAATCAAATCTCATGCAGTATGAGAGCTTTATACAGGAAGCTCTAAAATACAGCATTTGATCAGTGTTAGGTGCCGATCGGTACAATTCCTCAAGACTGCTCATGTGGGTAAGATCTAAGAGGCTGGCTTAGGGATCTGGGAACTTGGATTTCAGTGTTCCTTCCATCTGTAACTTACCGTGTAAACTTATGGGCATAAATTCACTTCACAAGACCTCAGATGAAATTAGAGTGCTAGAGTAGATGATTTTAGAGTCCCTCCAACTTGAAATTCTGTACTACAACACACTGTTAATTTAAATGAGATAACAACTCTAAAATATTCCTCTGAATAATGAATTTAAAAAAAAATCTATAACTTCATACATTTTGGTACAAGATGTAAGTGTCAATGATTCTCTGTTGTTCTGACAAATAATTTTTATAAAATTTGCACATTTTAAGAGTATATAAATGAGAATACTACTGCACAGCAATGTGTTAGGTGAGATAATCAATTAGGATGACAGAATTTTTAGAAATAATATGCTACTTCTCTATGAGTCGAAGCAACAATTTCTGATGTTCCGAGAATGGTATACAAACTACACACTCAGGGGTAGTTTTCTAATAACAGAAAACAAACAGGAAGTTAACTGTACAGTTTCATAAAAGTCTCCATCCTGAAGAGGATAAAGAAAAAGATTGATATGGATCCACTATCTATTAGGTGAGATTCCTTGAACTAGTTCATGACTCTGACTGGTGTGCCTCCACTGCAGGGGCAGAGGAGGAAAGATCATACAGTTCTGGGATTCTTTTTACTAGGAACATTTCCAGTTTTAAACCCTGGAATCCCATTAGCAACCCCAGACAGAAAAGAACAAGACTGAGCAGCTCAAAGTATGCAGTGTGTAAAAGAAAACCGGTAAAGAGTTTGTTTGGAACAGTGTAGGTAGGTGCTGTTTTTCTATAAAACTCAAGCAACTATTCCATGCAACAAAGAATTTGAATTCTGGCACAGGTCTACTGGTTGTGGGAGAGGTTAGCAACTTTTTAAGCCTTTTGATCATCAATTTCAGCATCTTTACAATGGGAGGAATAGCACATATTATTTGGAAAGATCTAGAGTGAATATTTTTAAAAGCTCTGCAGTGCCTACATCACATTTTGTGTTTTTTCTAGTTATGTTTAAGATTAATATCTCATAGGGAATTTCATGGTATTAATAAAGAGATTGAGTGGAAAACTCTCTTATATCCACAATGGTAAGCTTATATAACACTCAAATTTGTTGCCACTGCCGAAATTTTCTCCACTGGAAAAAACTAGCTTTAACAGTTTCTTCTGAACTGGGGGTCAGGCTGTGGTCACTCCCTGCCTATGATGCAGACGTACATGTACCAGTGTGCAAATTTACACTTGAACTTACTTCCAAAGGTCCAACCCAGCATGAAGTCACCTTGTACCACTATCTCTCTGACTAGAGTTCGAGATTCTCCCTGCTATACTCACAAGCAAACCGTTTGTGACCTGGACACATCCCATTGTGTGTCTTCTGCAAAACAATTACCTCAGAGATGTCACCTGCTTCTTGACCAGAAGTGAAAGATTGGAAATAAATAAATTGCTATTGCAAGGACCTGTGTTAGAAGAGTTAACACTGTAACAGTTGTCCTTATTTCTCTGCTTGACTCCCGTCAAGAGAGTATTCTGATATGAGGAAAAAGCCATCACTGATTCTGAGAACTAGTCACCGAGCAGATGAAAGGATGAAGGACAAGTACATAGAGAAATACAGAGAATATTTGTGTTCTTATTTGTTTCCTTCCAACCAGCCAATAGCCAACTCTGTTAAATAACCGAAGTTATCCCACACAGGGTATGGCAGGAATATATTTATTTCAAATTAGAGTCAGGCAAAAGCTGGGTCTCAACAATTTTGTAACAGAAATCTTAAAAATATGGTACTTTAAAAACCACGAACAAAAGCAACATTTGTTACCTTTGGTCTCATATCAAATGTATTTGATCAGCCTTTGTAAAACATTGTGTCATGACAATAGCAACTGCCTTGACTCTATGTGGATGCAACTGTTTCTAGATCTCTTTTTCTCTGCACATAAAACTAATTTTGACTTCTATAGCTTATGAGTTTTCATCTCCTGCCTCACTTATTCAATAATCAAATCCCAGAAGCTCTTAACAGAGTCTATGATGACTGTTGTTGGTGATGACATGAATCAATGAAATGGTGTGGAAACCCAGGAAAGAGAACAGAGTGAAAAGTTAAAGTAGGCACAGCCCATTAAAATCGCTCTGCCTTCATTAACCTGAAAATGCAGCAATTCAAATGCATCTTTAAGGAATCTTTAATGTTACTCTATTTTTCATCACGTAGTTCACTCCTGGGGCCAATTCCAGAGTGTGTTCCTTGAGACTCACATGGTGATTCCAGATGGGTATGTTCTGTAGAGGCAGAACGCAAAGGGAAAAAAGTCTTTTTGCATTTCTACAGTGGGTTTCTGACAGGTTCTCTGACGGGAGAGAAAACAATTACCCATGTATAAGGGACAATAGCTGATTAATCATTATTTCCTTATATTTTAATTTTTAGTGTATTATTAATATGTAAATGAAAACAACGTAACTCCAGCTAACCGAAACACGGGGATTTGTGGAAAAGAAGGAATAACATTTCCCTCAACTTATCATGACTGTAAGAACCAGCCCAAATACAGTTTTCTGAAAATCAATTTGGGTTCTAAAACAGACTGAGTATACTTTGCCTTTATTTTCTCTTAATGTCAAAGACTGTGATATAATCAGAAGAGCATGGGCTTTGGCCTTTAAAATGCCGTAGTTCAGATCCCAGCTCCACTGCCTTTTAGCTATGAATCACTCAGAAAAAAAATCACAAAAACTCTATGATCATCAATACCGAATGATATGGGAATGGAGTTTATCACATCTAATTCTTATGAAAGTCTGAGGTAAAATGTTTATCCCAAGAAATATTAATTTTTCTTCTGTCTTCTTTCTTTTCCTTCTCTCCCCCTTCACCTGCTTTTCCTCCATCTTTCTTTTTTTTCCCCTCTTTGAAGTGAGGTGCATATGTTAAAATCGATCTTATTCCACAAACATGTCATTTGACACAGGGCGAAATACTAAACTCTTCTCACTCTCTTTTTCCTTCACCTACGAAACTTTTATTAACAACCTTTATGAGTTACATCAAATAAAATATATGTGAAAGTCTCCTCGTATAAGTAAGTGTTAACAAAATAGAATTTTTTCCTTCATTTGTTAAGTTTTCTATGAACTTTGTGATTTTAGGAAACCACTGAGTTTATATACATTTTCCTATTCCCACTTCTTTGACTTATTGATAGAGAAATTTGGGGTAGTACATGAACTTGGTAGTATGAAGGAACATTTCAAAACTTTATTCAAAAATACCTGATATCCAAGCACTGCTCTCCACACTAGAAACAAGGAGTGAACAACATGGACAAAGCCCCTGCATTATAGAGTAACATTTTAGACGGAAGAGGCAAACAAAACAAAACAAAATACTAGAGACATGATAAATAAACATGTTGCTGGCTAAGAACAAATTTAGGTAGTCTAGTGATTTTTGAAAACATCATTAAAAATTGAGAGCTAGAAATTAATTTGAGCTCCTATAAAAATTGCACTAGGACTATTAACCCCTTTTGAAGAAGTTTATGTCACCATCTTAACCAATCTCTTTTTATTTTCCTGGTTTTCAGCAACAGGTCTCAAGGTTCAAGAAATGTTGATTTCAGTTAGTGCCTTCATTCAACAAATAAATCTACTTCTATTTAGGACTCTGGTTAGATTCTTAATGTCTAATTGAACCTATTAGACCACCTACTCACCAGGGCTAAGATTCTCTCAGAAACACAATTAATCAAAGATGAGGCTGATTTTTCCTAGAAAGGAGAGTAAAGTAAGTAATGTTTTCACGTTCTTTCCAAATCCACCAGGAACTTGGGAAATCAATTATTTTAGGAAATCTTGCAACATATCAAACCATCTTGTTTTATATCCTTGTTACATAGTTAACTACCCTCAATATTATTCTCCCCAGTCATCTATTTTCTCCCATGATTTCTTCCTCAAATCCTTCTATTTTTTAAAAAAGATTTATTCATTTATTTTACGGACAGAGAGAGAGAACAGGCAGGGGAGGCGGAGAGGGAGAGAGAATCCAAGCAGACTACACGTTGAGCATGGAGCCCCACACGGGGCTCGATCCTACTACCCTGAAATCATGACGTGAGCCAAAACCAAGAGCCAGCCGCTTAACCAACTGCACCACCCAGGAGCCTCAAACCCTTCTATTTTAAAGTCTGGAACAATTATTTCTTTACTTATTTTGTGCTAAATAAATGAGCTTTAAATAATTACCCACTGCTTTGAAAATAATTTTCACCAATTTTCCCTTTCTGAATCCTTGCTGCTCCAGTGAGGAAAACTAGATGTGACTTATTCTTCACATCTATCGAGAAGTTGGGAGTCCAAGTCTTTTTCCAAATTTTTAGTGCATATTTCAGAATATTGCTCCTCGACCATGTGAATCTCATGTTAACTTGCTCTAACCCATTCTATTCTCCATTCTTATTCCCAGAGAAATTCCACCTTTATGATTTGACCTTTCAAATCTCTTGACAATGTAAACTACTTTCTCTTAAAAATGTTACCCTTTCTTACATCTCCTGATTTTCCACCGTCTTTATGGCTATGGCTGTTTAGGTTGTTTGGTCATTTCCTCTGATTCAGTTCAACCCTTGAACTATTCATCTGTCCAGGACAGAGATATGAGCATGCTTCTTGACTTTTCCATCTTTGCCACCACCAGCTTGAGTTGGTTTTTAAAGTCAGACCCTAGATATGCATAGATTATGTTTGCCTATACATTATGTTTTATTTCTGTAATTTTCAGAATCTGATTAAGCCAAAGGAAATAGCATCTGTGATCCTTTTACTTTTTTGTTTGTTTAGTAACTTAGATAGGTCTTCAATATAATCTATAAAATGAGATTTGACAATAATAATAATAACTGGATATTAGAATAGTCAGTATGCCTAATGATGTAGATATGTGTGCACCTTGGGAAACATGATCTGGTTGTCCCCTAGGAATCACACAAGCTGGCCTCGCTTTAAGCGACCATAAGTCAGTGTGTGGCTTTTTGCCTGCAGGCTCCGACACTTAACTTTGTGGCATGCTCTCATCTCTCACAGACTCAAGTTGCTTAAGTTAAACTTAAAGACTTGCTTTCTGTAATCAAGATGCCTACTTCCTTGTTCCATGGCTGTAGCTGTCACAAAGACTGGAACGCGTGATTCAACAATAGCAGTGCATTTGCTCCGTGAACAAAGCTAGAACGTGGGACCTAACTGGAATTAGAAAGTCAAATTCTAGGCATGGTATCAGAGGCTCTAGCTAACTAACATACCTTCATTCATTTATCTTCACACTGGGCCAGGTTCATTCAAAGGACTTGAGTGATCCAAATCCATGGGCAGACATTCCTCCTTTTCCAGGACACTGTGTAACTAGAAATGCCTGCTCTGACACTTCTTTGTCTTTTGTCTATAGCATTTCTCCAAATCACGACTGTCACCCCCATTCTGACAGACACTTTCTTTGTTTAGCCACATTAACACATTAGATCAGGTTGCAAGGAAGTCTTTTTGGCTGGCAGCTTATTCTTTCTAAGGTAATCTGCATAGGTCTTCTTTGATCCACGTGAGATGAGAAGAACTTACATACCACTTAATCCTAAATTCCTTGGCTTTCCTTAGTGTTATTCTCATGTAATAAAAAGAAAATCATGTACACATAATTCCTTTTCCTTGACAAAATGCTTTTCATTTCTTTTTCCATTTTATTTTATCATAATGATAACTGAGCTCCTTGGTCCAGAGTGGTAAATTTTCTCATTTTACAAATGAGCCAATAAAGACATTAGGGTAAAGCTGGAAATTGAATTTCTTGCTACCAAGTCCAATAGATAAAGCAGAGGATTCTGACCAGCAAATTTGGATTGGGGTGGCCTTGGCTATTTTCATCCATTAAACATGATTATAACCAAATTCCAACTCAGTTTAATGCCACCTAGACATATATGTATACACACACACACACACACACACATATATATATATATATATATATATATATATATATATATATATACATGTCAGAATATTTATATCCATCATTGGCCTATTTTGTTTCCTCAAAACATTTTTCTCCTCTTTAAATTGCCTTTGATAGGGAGAGAAAGAGCAAATGAAGGCCAATGTGTGAGGCATTGATTGTTATTGTAAGGAGCATCAATCCTAATCCTTCTTCTACTAAGAGCTGCAGATGTAAAGTTTCACTTGTAGCCATCTTCCCTCTTACTTGTTTTTTTTCCTTATCCATATGGAACCCTAATCTTCAGATATCATGGACCGGGTTTTCTGATATAGCCACCCATCTTTTTCTTTTCCTCTCACTTTTTCAACTAACCAATTAGTGTGGTTATGACTACAATAGCTGTGTATATTCTTCTTTCTGTCCTATATAATAAGATTAATGGAATATCTTTATTCTATACCCTGGTAAAATTTATGGGCATACTTTCTATATTATATTAATCAAAAACACATTACTAAGTATAGTAAAATTGCACTTATGAAAAATAATAAGTATTTTAATATATTTCCCTACTCCTCACTTCTTATTGATCAATAACAATTAGATATTCATAAATGAAGTCTCCTATAATGGTTAGTGTATATTAGCATCAGCAAACTGCGATGTATGCATAGATAAAACTCAGTTCAGTTTGGAAGGTCCTTCTTAAAAAGGAACCATGGTAAGTTTGTGTTCACATTATGGTATGGTGAGATGGATGATAGTGGTAGATTTAGGTGTAAGTACAAACATGTTATTGATACATGTAGCCACACTGCAACTTAAATTGACAAAAGTCATACAGACACTACACAGGATAATAAAATGAGATTATTAAGTAGAAATCTGAACAAAAATGGAGAATTCTACACTTAGATGCATAATTATTCTTGGCTTTTATATGTACTGCTTTCAAAACAGTTTGAGCAGTTAAGTGGCTTTATCAATAGAAGAGATTGGATCCTCAGAAATCACATCATTATTCAGTAAAAGTTTTTAAAGTAACAGGACAGAGATTTTACTTTATCCAGTTTTTAATTGATTTAATTATGACACTGATTAATTTCTTTTTATGTATTTGTGTATCAATCTCCAACTTTTGAGAATCTTAAAAGGTAATTACAATTTCATTTACAATAGCATCAAAAAGAATAAAACACTTAGGAACAAATTTAACAAATGAAGTGCAAAACTTATACTCTGTAAACTACAAAATATTGTTGAAAGAAATTAAAGAAGATTTAAATAAATGGGAAGGCATCCCATGTTCATGAATCAGAAAATACCACATTCTTGAAATGGCAATACTCCCTGAACTGACCAATAGATTCAATAAAATTGCTATCAGACTCCTAGATAATTCCTTTTTGAAATTGAAAAGCTGACTCTAAAATTCGCATGCATTTACAAGGGACCTAAAATAGCCAAAACAATGCTGAAAAAGAAGAAGACTCACACTCTGATTCCAAAACTACTACACAGCAATGATAATCAAGACAGTGTGGTAATAGTGGAAAAATGAACATATATCTCAATGAAAAGGAACTAAGAGTCAAGGAATAAGTCCATACATACATTCGTGATCAACTGATATTTGACAAGGGTGCCAAGACCTTTCAATAGGGAAAGAATTGTCTTTTCAACAAAGTATGTAGAGGCAACTGGATCACCCCTTGCAAAAGAATGAAATTGAACCCTTACCCCTTTACATCTCAAAAATTAAATCAAAATGGATCAAAGACCTAAATATGAAAGCTAAAATTATAAAACTTTCACAAGAAAATATTTGGCTAAATATTGATGACATTGGCAAAGCATTCTTAGATACGACAGTAAAAGCAAAAGTAACAAAAGAAAAATTGGACTTCATCAAAATTAAAAACTTTTGTGCTTCATCACGAAGAATCCAGAGATCGAGACAACATTGCAGCTCGTATATATGATAAAGGATTTGCATCGATATATAAAGAACTCTTAAAATTTAATAATAAAATACAAATAACCCAATGAAGAATGGGCAAAGGATCAGAATAGATATTTCACCAAGGAAATTATACAAATGGCCAATAAGTACATGAACAGATGCTCAACACCATTAGTTATCAGGAAAATGCAAATCAAAACCACAGGGGATACCAGTTCACACCCGCTAGGATGGCTAGCATAAAAAACTCAGAGATATGGGGTGCCTGGGTGGCTCAGATGGTTAAGCATCTGCCTTTGGCTCAGGTCATGAACTTCAGGTCTTGGGATCTAGCCCCATGTTGGGCTCCCCGCTCAGTGAAAAGTCTGCTTCTTCCTCTCCCTCTCCTCCTGCTTATGTTCTCTCTCTCTCTCTGTATCTCTCTGTCTCAAATGAATAAATAAAAATCTTAAAAAAAAAACAAACTCAGAGAGAAAGTGTTGTTGAGGATGTGGACAAAATGGGATTCTCATACACTTCTGGTGGGGATGTACAATGGGGCAGCAGCTGTGGAAAACAGTCTGGCAGTTCCTTAAATGATTATACACAGAGTTACCATATAACCAGTCATTCTACTCCTAGGTATTTGCCCAGGAGAAATGAAAGCATATGTCCACACAAAACCTTGAATCTGAAAGTTTATAGCAGCATTATTCGTAATAGCCAAAAGGTGAAAACAAACCAAATGCCCATGGGTAAACAAAATATGATATATATATATATATATCATATATATATGCACTGTGGATTTTTCCTTGGCCGTACTGAAGTACTAATACATGCTACAACGTGGATGAACCTTGAAAACATGCCAACTGAAGGAAGTCACAAAATACCACATATATAATCCATTCATGTGACAATCCAGACAAGGATATCTATAGGGACAGAAAGGAAATTAATGGTTGTTTAGGGCTGGAGGGGGGTGAGGTAGGAGCCAGGATGGTGATGGTTAAAGGGTAGGGGGTTTCTTTTTGAGGCGATGAAAACATTCTCAAATTGACTATGGTTATGTTTGCACATATCTGTGGATACACTAAAAACCATTGAATTTTACACTTTAAATGAGTGAACGGCATGATGGATTATATTTCAGTGAACTATTAAAAAAGATAATTATTCTTCAGATGACTAAGAATGACTAGAAAATTCATTATGATTGAATATAAAATATATTCACCTTTTTAAAAAGATAAAATATAAAACTAATTATAATTATATTGACTTATTTTGCTTTAGAAAAATTTATTACCCATTTATCATCGGCAGATTGAAGGTTAGGCTATTTAAAGTCATTCAGCAACAGCTTAAAAAACTTCATCTTCAAAATTGAAAGGGCTCACTTTTCTTTAATTTTGTAGTACAGATATGATGATTTCCACATCTCTTTCCTTCTCTACTTGAAGAGAACTTTGTAATGACAAACTCCGACATGAAACTCTTTAATGACTCTTACTTGTGCCCAGGATAAAAACCAACTTCTGAACAACTGTTTCTCATCTTCAAGACTTGACATAGACACCTCTTGTTCTCTGTACATGAACTGAGTTAGGTGCCCCTCCTAGATGCTCCCCCAGGGACATCATGCTTATAGCACTGAATTATTATTTTCAGAAAATTTACCTCTTTTTAGTTCAGTGACTGTTTTATTATTTTATTCTCAGTCTGTATCATAATGCCTATCACAAAATGTGTGCTTGTGAATGAAGGAATAATTGTTGCAAAAGGCAACTTATCAGGTGGCTGGATAAAAATATAAAGATGCTAATTGATCAATGTATCACCAATTAAATAGATTTGTTCTAGGCATGACTTTAAAAAGTGTGTCTTTTCGGGGTTCCCGGGTGGCTCAGTTGGTTAAGCGTCTGCCTTCAGCTCAGGTCATGATCCCAGGGTCCTGGGATCAAGCCCCATGTCAGGCTCTCTGCTCAGTGGGGATCCTGCTTCACCCTCCCCCTGCCCCTCCCCACCTCTGTGTGCGCGCGCTGTCTCTCTCAGATAAATAAAATGCTTAATAAAAAATTTTTTTGAACGTGTGCCTTTTCTGTATTTCCTAATACATTTCTACCTCAAAGAAAACTAAAATATATACTTCATTTAACAATATAGTGTTTTTTCAGTCGTTTGATGGATGACGAACAAAAGAAAAAATGGAGTCTACAAACACTGACTACCAACCACCAAGTGTATTGAGAACAATACCATTTCTGATCTCTTACAATGCAAAACCTAAGTGAAAGTTTCCAGTCTTGACTTGGGAGCTCCTCTAAAAAGGATAGTTCATCTTTTTATTCCTGCGTTTACCCCAGGGCCCGATTTCTAGTAGGGCATGGGGAGGGGGGTGGGAGGGAATGATAGAAAGTGAAAGCAAAATTAAAGATCTAGATCATCTGATGAATTCAGTTACAATTTCCAACTTGGTGCTTTGTAAAGTGGTAACTCTGAATTGTATAGAAGAATTCCAATTGTTTCCGTTGACTCAGCAATTCAGCTAATCGCCGTATTTCCATCAGAGAATCAAAATATTGCGATGTTATCATAATAACTTGGCCAAAATTCTAGTCCCTATTTTTGTGGGTATTAGTGATAATTTTCTTTTCTAATGCAAACCTGATATGATTTTAATTAACATGGGAATTTTATGCCACACTCTTTATCATTCATTTTTTTGTGTGTGCACTAAATTGCTTTATTTACCATTCATATATATTCACATGTAGTTATAATTTCATTATTCTAGTTTTATTGTTTACACCAATGAGTTATATTACTTTTATACCCAAATTGTTATTATTATTATTGTTATTATTATTATTTTGTGTGTGTGCACTGTTAAAACCAAAAAGGACCATTTAAACAAATGATTGGTCATTTTTATGGTACCTACATACTAGCTTCAAATTTAGTGATTACTCTTCAGAAAGTGGAGAGCGAGATCATAGTTCAGCAATCCTAGGCTTTTTTCAAATAGCAATTGGATTTCAGGAAGAAGTGTACATTTGAAATTTTTTTTTGCATTTCTGGTTTTCAGTCCCCAAATAGCAGTTATTCTTATTATTTATTGCTTCTCCACCAGATTTAGGAAGTTGGGAGAAACATAATGGAATTGAAATAATATATTTCTCTCTCTCTTTTTTTAAGCTTCAGAAGATCCTGCTATAATGTCTGGGTAACTAAGTCAGTGTTATCTCCTAAAAATTATTTATCTTCTTTCTTGTCACCCAGTTTCAGTACTCCCTGTATGTTTACCTGTCAACAGTGCTCCTCATTCTCTCTATTATACATATGAGATTCCATTTCTCAAGATGAATTTCTTCTGTAAATCTTTATATATGCTAATGGATTTGGGAAAAAAGATAGGAAAAATAATATAGTTAAATATAAAACATAATTGCACAAAGCTTTTAGAAAGAAAAACAAAAAAGGAGAGAGTTTTCATGATCTAGGCCTAGATAAAGAATTCTTAGAATTGCTATAAATCATAAAGTTGAAAAGCTGGACTTAATCAAAATTTTTAAATTTTGCTGTGCAAAAAGACCCTTATTAACAGGACAAAAAGATGGGAGAATATATTTGCAAAACACATATCTGACAAAAGACTAGTGTCTAGAATTAAAAAAAAAAAACCTCTCAAAACACATTAAAAAACACACATATAATAATCTAATTAGAAAATATGCAAAAGAGGGGCGCCTGGGTGTCTCAGTCAGTTAATCGGCTGCCTTCCTGGGATCGAGCCCCGCGTCAGTCTCCCTGCTCGGCGGGAAGCCTGCTTCTCCCTCTCCCTCTGCTTGCCACTCCACCTGCTTGTGCTCTCCCTCTCTCTATCTCTATGAAATAAATAAATAAAGTCTTAAAAAAAAAAGAAAGAAAGCATGCAAAAGACATGAACAGAAACTTCACCAAGATATCACACAGATGGCAAAAAAGCAGAAGGAAAGTTGTTCAACATCATTAGCCTTCAGGGAAATGCAAATTAAAACCTCAATGAGATGTCATTACACAATGATCAGAATGAATAAAATAAAAATTGGTGACCACACCAAACACTAGCAAAAATTCAGAGAAATTGACTCACTCATACATTGCTGGTGAGTATATAAAGTGGTACAGCCTGCCTGGGATACAGGTTCGCTGGGTTTTTTTTTTGTTGTTGTTGTTGTTTTTTTTATAAAACTAAGCATGCCACTACCCTACCGCCCAGGAATTACAGTCCTGGTCACAGAAAAACCTGTACATGAATGTTCATTGCAGCTTTATTTGTAGTAGTCAAAGACTGGAAAAAACCAAAATATCCTTCAATGGGTGAAGCGTTGAATTATGCAAATTCATATTATGGAATAAGATTCTGCAATAAGGAATGAACAAACTGTTGATAGAAGGCACAACTTGGATGAATCTTCAGAGAATTCTATTGAGTGAAAAACACTAATCCCCAAAGGTTACATACTGTATGATTTTACTTATAAAGCAATCTTATAATGAGGTAATTATAAAAATGGAGGACAAACTAATAGTTTTCGAGGGTTTGCGATTGGGAGGTGTTATGAGATGGATGTGGTTTAAAAGGGGGCAATATCAGGGATATTTGTGGCAATAGAAATGTTCTGTATCTTGACTATGGTTGAAGATACACAAACCTATACATGTAATAAAATTGTGTAGAACTAAATACACACACAAGACCATCCACATACATATATGTCTGTATATATATGGTATAAGGAAAACTGCAGAAATCTGAATGAGATCAGTGGATTCCATCTATGTCAATATTCTGCAATTTCGTAGGGGGGAAAATGGGTAACTGGTACCTGAGATATCCCTGTATTATTTTTTACAACTGCGTATGTATCTATAATGATCTCAAAATTAAAAAAAAAAAACTGAATTAAAAAAACAGAAAAAGTAACCATTCACTTCATATTTTATGGTGCCTTTATTTCTTCTACATTTCTACTTTCCTATTTGTTTGGTACTTCTAACTTCAGAAAGGTGATGTAACATAGTTCAGTGTTTTAGAGATTGATGGGACATTTCCATCCAGAAGTTTCAAATATCAGCAGATGAGATGTAAACAGGTGCAAGGCCGGATTTGCAGTCCCCCCCAGAGCAGCTAGGTGAAGATACCAGTTTCCAGCTTTCCCCCAGACCACCAGGGCATTTTGCATTCTGAATATTGAAGCAACATATTAAGTTATTTCCTGGGAGTAAATTAAACCTCTAAGTATATTGATGCCCTGAAAGAAAGTCAATGCAGATAACCTCTTAGTCCCAGAGTGGGGAAACCCGGCTTGTGATCTGCAGGCTCAGGAAGAGAAAATCTTTAAGAAAAAGACATCAGGTAAAACAACTAGACCTAAGGGAAACCGTAAAAACAGATCATTTGGGATTAATTGAAAGTCTGGATTAAAGAAAATTCTTTAAAGTAATAAAATTTTGGTCCAATTATGATCCAAGTCTGGAGGAACAGGACTTGCCAATGTTGGGAAAGAGAAATATTAAGTCTTAAATAGCGAAAAGAAATCCAGAATGGCCGAGGTCTAGTGTGTAGACAGGATGATGCTGGCCCATAAAGTGGAGCCACTTTTTGAAGGTCATACTATGGAATATTTACTTAATCACAAGAAAAATGGACAGCTCTGCAAGATAGTGAACAGAGGGGAGAAATGAGCATATTAGCCTTTTAGAAACACCTCGTTGTCTCTCACGTACTCCTCAAAACCTCATGGTTGATCCAATAGTGTCTTAGCAACAGAGTATGAATATATTTCAATAGGTAAAGACAATCATGAAGGATTTTTTTTGAGTGGGTTCGAATAACTCTGCTATATTAAATAGCTCTAGAAAAGTCTTCCATGATACCCTGTTAGATAAAAAACAAAAAAGTCACTAAATTATAGGTATAGTATAAATTCCATTCTTGATAAAAACAATAAAAACCCATAACCTATACATATATTTATATATTTATTTATATTATAAATGTATATATTAATATATTATTATATGTATGTTTTATAATATATATTAATATATTTGCAAAGGCAAGGAGAAACATGAAAAAACAGCAAATTATTAGCACTGATTCCATTAGAAGATTAGGAATCGAGGAGAAACAGCAAATTTTAGTTGAACAAAAACAGTATTTTTTTGAGTAGTTGAATACATAAATTTCACTTATGAAATTCAAATGGTGGGAATACATGAATTGAGTGAAACAAATAGAGATGCTCCAGAGCACCACTGTCCAATAGAAATGTACTGCAAGTTACAAAGGTGAGTCACATATGTATTTTAAAAATTTTCTAGTAGCTACATTAAAAAGTAAAAAGAAACATGAAACTAATTTAATTCATATATTTTAACCCAATGCATCCAAAAATACTATCATTTCAACATGTAACCAATGTAAATATTAATGAGATATTTTTCATTGTTTTCATACTAAATCCTTGAAATCCAGTGTGTGTTTTACAATTATAGACATTTCAGGTGCTTAGTAGCCATATGTCAATAGTAGTCACCATATTGGACAGTGCGGCTCTAGAGGAAGCTGATGGGTTTGCTACTGGTAAATTTCACTGGCAGAGACAACTTCACTCTTTGCCAATTCAGTGACAGCATGACCATATTTGGCCTTGGTCTCATGGTTTCAATCTCCTGTCAGCTTCATATTTCCCAGCTCTATCATTTTTCAGTTGAGAAGGCTTAATTTTATTTCAGACATTTTATTATTACCAGAGTGTGTACAGAATTATCACAAAATCTACAGTTGAAGTGAAGATGATGAACTGCATTTCTTAGAAAATGGTAAGACACCAGCTTTTAAAAAAAATCTGTGAACACCATTTGTAGGGAGAAAAAGGTAGTATCTTTGATTTTGGGCTGTGGAAAGTTTGAATGACTATAAATATTTTCTACTGAAGGGGAGAGCAAAGAAGACAAAATTCCACAAAAATAAAAATTCATTAGCCGAGACATTTATGACCTGGTATCTCATCTGAATATCTAAATGAAGAGTTTCTCTTTAAGCTCCAACTCAACCACTGAGTAGCGGGGTAAATTTGGATAATTGCCATAAATGCCCTGAGCCTTAGTTTCTCCAGTTATCTCTGGAGAACTTATTTAGTATATCCCAAAATGTTTTCTAAAGTCATGTGATAACATTATATAAACAAAGTTCATTGTAACATATTGTGAAATAATCAGAATAATATATTTGAAATTGAATTTAAGGTGACTTACAGAGAGTAATTTCTAAATGTAAATTACTGGGAGGTCTGAATTTTGGAGAATATAAGACAAGGAAAAAATGTAATAAAGTTAAACTGAAGAAATAATTTTCCAAATGGTGAATATATTCATAAATTTAGCTCTTTAAAAATTTAAGTCATTGTAAACATATTGACAGGGTCACACGGATGGTTTTTGCCCAGCTGATTTTTAAGGGTACTGTCTAAAGTGGTCTGCTTACAAACACAATGCACAATAACTAAGAATGGACAGATTTCAGTACTTGATGTCTGCTCTTCAACAAAAAGTCATGGGATTGGACAATCATTCACTCCACTAAATCCCAGAATTAGTAAGGATTATTGAATATTAGAAGAGTGCATTTTTGTATCACTGGTTACCCATGTTCCTTCTATACTGGCTGGGAAATTGCTTCTTTGAGAATAATATGATAAATTTCTTTCTTTACACCTCAAAGGTTATTCGAAATATTTCTTTGTTTGGATTTGTGTGTTCAATTACTAAAGTATGTTGGGTTGCTATCCAGGTCAAGGCAAGAAAGTGGGTGTGCTTTTGCAGTATTTTAATTGCCAGCTAATAAATAAAATATCTAATTTAAGAAAACTTGATATACAAATGTCCAACTTATGAAACAGTTACATTTTGAGGATGGTTATCACTTTGAAAAATAATTCATCATTTTACAAAATAATTCACTACCATTTTTTTCTTTTTTTACATAGCCAGTTCCCCTACTGAAGTTAATACAGAATTATTTACACAGATGTTTTCAGGAATACAACTATGGCAAATGGTGAGGTACATCTTCATAGCATTTTCTCTTATAAATGGGTTTTCCAAATAGATGATAAATGAAGTGCTGTGAATATAACCTATTCTATTAAAGTTAAAATGAATTTCCTAGACATTCTTCCACCAAACCCTGACAATAAATAAATAAGTAAAGATGAGCAACAAATAGCAAGGTCAAAATGACACGAAACATAAGAAACATTATTTATACAAATGAAGGTGTGATGTCAAACCTCTCTTTGGTGTTTAGGAATTTATGTTCATAGAAATATGAATGGAAATGAAAAGAAGCCCCAAATTACTCGTTTAAAGACCTCAAAAAATATCATCCTATTTGCAATCCTGCTGTTTTGTTTTCTTATTCTTTCCCTACTGTTCATCTTCATTAATGCTACTTAGTATCACCATATATTCAGAATAATGTTCAATCCTAGGACATATTGTACTAACAATATCCAATATTTTGTTTAAACTCATAAACGCATCTGTCAATGACATCTGAGGGTTGTTAAGAGCCATCATTTTCAGAACATGAGAAGCAGGGGGTTACTGGTTCCAAGTAAATCCCTCTGTTACCACCATGTTTCTTTGTAAAATATCAGCACCCTAACCCCTCATAGAAATAAATTCCTGGGAACATATTTTGTTGTGGCTTTTATTGTCAGTGGTGTTTTCTGAAGGAACAGAGGACATTTGAAATTAAATTCTGGTAGAGTATGTGAAATGATGATGTATATGATTTTTACTTTGGAAATAACAACATTAATAACAGAAGCAGCAAAATGGAATCATTGGAAAATACCCCAAGTATTGAGACTAGGTCTCTGTTCCCCTACTACTGAAAATCTGTCTGACTTTGAACGGTTTGGGTGTTTTGCTATCCCCAGTCCTAACATACTTGAGATAAAGGTGTGCTTGAGGCAGTAAGAACAAGCATTAGCCCTATTGTGTTTCTTCAAAACTACTAGGCCCATTCCTCTATCCCGAGGACAAAACCAGATTTAGGAAAAGAACAATATCTCCGTGTCTCTGGGTTGTGGCTTATTTGAAAACTAAAAATCCAATATTTCCAGTTGAATTCTGATGTCCCATACCAAATATGTTTTTTCTTAAATCTACTAACTTCTATAATATAATTGAGTCTAAATTATCTTTAATTTTGTGCACTCCTCTTGCTTTACAAGAGGGAACACAGATTTATGGAGTTTACCAAACTAATTCTCTCTCAAAGTATACCATTGCAGAAGTAGCAACAGTAACGCCTGTATGTGCACATTTTTTGCTCTATGTTCTGAGAGGCACTACAAATAGTAGTTACGAGCATGGCCCTGGAGGCCTCATCATAGCTCCATCATTAGCTATGAAACTTCACCTAAATAGTGCTTGCCTTAGTATCTTCATCTCTAAAGTAGGGATAAGAATAGCACCTCCTTCAGAGGATTGTTGTGAGTAGTACATAGGTGTTGATACTCACATTGCACAAAGGACAGTGGCTGGTACTGTTGCTGATGTTATTCCTTATTTTCCATGTATAGTTATCAGAAACTTTCCAATTTTGGGTCAATGTTAAATCATGTATAGTCTAGTCCATGGAGGTAATTTCTGAAGTAAAACAAACTCAGCATTTTTCTAATGATTTGAAATACATGCTAATTGTATGTGGTGAAGGAACTTCTATTTCCATGGTGGCTTAAATAGACACAAGTTACATAACTTAAACTTTATAAAGTTGCCAGTGCCTTTTTATGTCAGGTAAAACCCTTTCTTTTTTAGTAGTTCATGAATGAGTGTAATTTAAGCTAGATTACCTTGAAAACAACAGAAGAAACAAGTAATTAAGAATGTTGTCCCTCTGGGGAAAGCTTTATATCTATTGCTAAAATTAATAATGATTTTGGGTGAGTTTAATTTTAAAGAAATATATACCAGTCACTGGGGGAAAGACGAGGAAACCATTATGTTTTTGTACTTCTTTTGAATTAGCAACAATGTTACACTGATTAAAAATACAATTTAACTTTGCTTAGATTTAGAGTTTAGAATGATTTTATTTTCATCTGGATATTACGAGAATGCAATCATCTTGCTTTGTTTAAGGTGCATTAATTATTCTAATTTATTGTTATTCTTTTCTAGGACTGAGAACTTCTGTCACATTTTGAAATTCTGTTATTCATAAAGCCTGGTACTTATACTGACTAGCAATTGAACCTGAAAAAGGTCATTAAAAAAAAAAACTTGAAATAAAACTTTTGTCATGACAAAATCTCATTAAAAATCATCAATCAACATTTATTAAGACAAACATTTATTTTATTTACTGGGAGGAAAAACTGGGCAACCTAAAACTGAAGTACACCTGACTTCCGTTTTAAGAGGGAGTTTGATCATGACTCATGAGAAGGACGCTTGTTTGCTTCAGCTGGTGCTGTAATTATTTACATGTTAAGAAATAATTTGGTGATGTTTGTGTATTAAAGCTAAACTGTAGGGCTGACTGAAAAGTCCTTGAGGAGCAACCATCTCTAGAGACCCTAAAAAATTATGAAAAGCTCTAATATTTCAGCTACATTGGTTTCTGCATATAAAAATATCTATCATAGGAGTCAACTACCACATGGAATAAGTTGCATTTGTTTTAGTTGAAAAAGAGAGCTAAAAATTTCCTGTGGATTATGGCAACAGTACAAGACTACACGGTGCATTTATTTATTAACCAAAAAAACAAAAACAAAAACAAAAACAAATTGTGAAAGCAAAAGCTGGTTACACAACCAGGGTTTTTGATAGCCTTTGCCTTAGTTAAACATGTTACGCGGTAATATGCCACAGATGATAAATGCTATAAAGTGTAAGTTAGCTTTTGCTAGCTTTCCCCCTACCCAGAGCACTATGGAAAATATGTATATGTAGGATCAGCGCTTCCTCCTTCAAGTATCACAATCGTGTGGTCATGTAATCTTCGTGGGTGACTGTGTCTGTGAGGTTTACATCATAGTCTATACTAGAGTCCTCGTCCTTTGCATGCTTCTCCTTTGGTATGATTGGAACAGTGTCCTCCACCACCACCTTCTCCGACTTGAAGGAACACACTCTCTTGCCCACCTGTAAACCCAGGGTGTCCGTATTCCTTTCTCGGTGGTCTACTAATATACACTGTTCACTGAGACCCGGGATG
This sequence comes from Callorhinus ursinus, assembly GCF_003265705.2. Classification (NCBI taxonomy): domain Eukaryota; kingdom Metazoa; phylum Chordata; class Mammalia; order Carnivora; family Otariidae; genus Callorhinus; species Callorhinus ursinus. The sequence continues at coordinate 59,935,664 of NW_027397069.1, read as the reverse complement.
TTCAAGTCACCCCGCGAAGCGAATCCTCGAGATTCCAGTTGAATATTTCTCTCCAGCGGTCTTTCGGCCTGTTGACGAGTAACTTCTTCTGAAACAGAGAAGACTTGGGTGGCATTTTGCTCAGCAGCATTTTGTTTTGCTCGTCTGTGAAATAACCCGAAGTTTTTGATATCGGTCACAAAATTCACTTTTCTCTGCTTCTCCCTCAGCGGCTCCTGCACCACCAGGGCGGAGCCGTTGCTTATGTTGTGTCTCTCGGAGGCAAGGGCGGCGGATCGCGGGTGAATGAGAGTGGTTAAGTCGAAAAGGCTGAAGTTCTTTCGCTTGTCCTTGCTGCTGCCTTCGTTATCGCTCTTTTCATCCGAGTCGGCTGAATTGAAGGACTCCTTCGTGGCCTGAGCCGCCTGCACCGTGGAGAGTTTGCTTCCCCGGAGCAACCCCAGGACTTCAAAGCGGAAACTGGAAATGTCTTGCTTTAGTTCCTAAGTGGGATGTAAAAGGCTGACATTAGCTTAGGACCTGAACAGATAGACATTAGGAACCACCACCAGCGCGCTTCATATATGGCTCTGGTGTGTTTTCGCTCATTTTTAAGAGCGAGGATTCCGCTCTGCTGCGGTTCTGTCCCTGGCCCTTGAGTCATTTTGATGCCTGCTCTTTTCCCCGCTGGAGCTCTATGGCAACACAGAGACTTCCCGGGGCTGATGCAAAAAGAAACAAGGGTGTATATTGGATTTCTGTGGGACTGCAGTTTCAAATGCTTCCTCTCCAAAAGCTTCATCCGCTTTCAAGTCACCTCTCGTTCTCTTGGGGATGCATTTTTTTAAAGATTTTTAATATTAAATATCTATTATAATATTAATATTATTATTATATTAATTAATATTAATATTAAATATCCAAAACAAAGTAATTAGCGGGATGTCTGCCCTTCCAAGAGTTGGCGGTTACCTTCAATTGTTTACCACCTTGGAGTTGACTTTATCTCAGCATCTGGGTCAGCTGCCAAGTCTCACCAATTGCTTCAGATCAGACAGCATTTCTTAGATTCATCCATTACTTTTATCTTTTTGGACAACTGAATTCTCAGTCCTAACCTGACTCTGGCCTTCCTGGTGGCCTCCCGCCTCCAACCTACTTCCCAAAGCACCATGACTCATTTAACTACAAAATTTGGAGGCTGTGGCTGCAAAGAACATTTGGTATCCTGGACACCCTTCAACTGGGCTTTGCATTTTGCAATTCATCTACCTTCTTAACCTAACCAGCTACTTATCTCTATTCTCGTCAGACCTGTTGCTTTTCACTGTTAAAGAGTCTTCTGGAGGGTTCTTTACTTGTTTGTTTTTGCCTATAAGATCTTACAGACTTCGCTCATTCTTCCAAAACCTCTAAGAACTAAAGCAGAATAACAAAGGTATTTCATACACATGTACAAGCGTATATACATTACATGTATTCCACCTATCTCTTCTGATAGAATTAAAAAAAAAAAAAACTCAGGGAGAAAGACTAAGTTTGTAAGGCATACTTAAGAGCAAACCTTGAATCTTCTACTATCAAAGCTGTGCAGAGCACAAACAGGGTTTTGTTGTTTTTAGCATCTTAGTTACTAAATGTTCCGGGTTCAGAAATCAGACTGAAATTTAAAGCTCACTCTAGAGTGTTGCTAGGGTCAGCAAGTCCAAATGCCACTGGGCACTAGGATTTTCTCTGCCTCCAAGTATAAGTCCCCTCCATGTTTCAGATTGAAAGTGCTTGAAAACAATCTATTTTGAAAAGAAATTTCACCGCTTTTTTTTTCTTTTTAATAGTTAAGTAGTATTGAATTTAAAAGTAAGAAGGGGCATCTGGGTGGCTCAGTGGGTCAAGCATCTGGCTCTTGATTTCAGCTCAGGTCATGATCTCAGGGTCGTGGGATCGACCCGTGTTATGCTCTGTGCTCAGTGGGGAGTCTGCTTGAGATTTTCTCTCTCTCTCTAAAATAAATAAATCTTAAAAGAAAGAGAAGAAGAAGAAGAAGAAGAAGAAGAAGAAGAAGAAGAAGAAGAAGAAGAAGAAGAAGAAGAGAAGAAGAAGAAGAAAGAAGAAGAAGAAGACAACGACACATGGGCTTGCTGGAACACAGGGCTGAGTTTCCAGCTCTGATTTTAAATGTGCTTGTCTGGTTCCATGCTCTGCAGAACCTGCCTCTTGGTGATGAGGATGAAAATGATTACCTTAAAGTTCTCTTCAGTCAGACCTTCTTCAGTTTTGGCATCTCTGATCATTGCGGCAACGTATCGCTTCACCAGGTTCCTCATAACCTCCTGAGTCATGTCAAAACACAAGAATTGATATTCAGTGCAGAAATATGATTTCTCTCTTGAGTCAGTTCTGAAGAGGGGACTGTACTTTATTTTAATGCAAATTGTGAAGATACACTAGAATAACTTACTTGATATTGGTGATGTCTTCTCAAATTATCAGCAGCTCGCCTCTGAAAAGGAAAGAGGCATTTACTTTTCAGTTAGAGTGATATATTACCATTTTGGAAAATAATTCATTGTTCTTTTAATTGAGAATATATTTTTCCTCACTTTTCCAAAGTGAAAATTTTACTAGACAATGAACAATAGCTAAAGAGTGCATCACATGAATCAAAAGAATGAATGAATCAAAGGAACAAGTGCAAGGTTATAATCCCTACAGCAATTAACATATAGACAGAGTTAATGATGAGAACGTTGTTCTTTTAATAGAAGGTGACAGAGAATTAGATAATCATAGCTGATATGTACCCCCAAATAACGTGAAGTAATATAAAAGACACAGATGAGACATATCAAATAAAAAATAAAAGAAATATCACATAAAAACAAAAATTCAATAGAATAAAAAGCTCACATTATACCAATATGGAGGTCTTCATAAATATCAGTGTAGCAAGATGGAGAGTTTAGCCATGATATGCGACATGTAATCAGAAACAATGTTAGACCACTAAACCCCCCAACATTAATTTCAATCAGATGTACATCAAGAGGGATTTGCCGCTTTAATCAGGTGGTTGGATTTAACAGAAAAATAAAAGATTCTGTTCAAACATCGGGCTCATAAACTCATCATTTTAAAAAATAAATGTGAGTCTCAGCTGTCATTTTGAAAAGATCCGAATGGTTTGGGAGTGCAGCTAGAGTTAGCACAGAGCAGTGATCCTGGCATGCAGAATGGAGAGAGAGGATGTTTAATGACTAAAGAAAAAGTCCATAATAAATTGAGTTAAATAATAAATGACACTAAAATTATATAATTGCAGATTTCATGGGTATTCTCAACGTACTAGAAAAAAAGCTATCATAATCCCCATTTTGTGCATGTTGAATAAATATCAGTATTGATTCTTAAGGAAGAAAACTGACCAAATTAAAATAAAAAATATTTCTGTAATAAAGGAATGAATTTGGTAGACTCTGAGAAAGCAAAGAGATAACATATTAGGGTTTAAATAAATCTTTTGATCTTATTCCTTACTAAATACCTAATCATAAGCTGATAAAATGGGATTTTAAAAAGAGTTGTGACTACATCACTGTGAAATGACATTAGGAAAAAATCAAACAATGCAAAAGAGGTTTTTTTTCTCTTTAGGGGAATAGGGGACAATGGCTTTTTCACTGGCCAGGAGAATAAATTTGCGTTTCATGATTATTAGTGACTTTTAAGAACAGTTGAGATAATGCTTAACTTCCTAAAAGCCACTAAATATTTAAGTACCATTCAGTTTTACACAAATCTTAAACAAATTTTCAATATGACTATGGCATTCATTAAAAGACTGGGAAGTTTGAAACACTACAAAATTAGACTATCTTGAAAAAAGATGGTGTGGGAATTTTATGACTGAGCCACAAGATGGAGGTATATGACTCCTATTGAGACGAAGCTCAGCTGAAATCCAAGACAACAAGCACTTCTGTAAAGACACAGGCCTTCCAGATCTCCTTAAATTTACTTCAAGTGGACAAAAATACTAAAGCAAGGTGTGCACCAAGTTCTTTAACACGCTCACTATAAATATTGTACAAGACACCTGTATTCCATGGTTAAGTTGATAGAAACTCTGAATTTAGCATAGAATTTAGTGAACTCAAGCTTGATTACTTTGGGCTTCTATTGCACTTTGCTATTCTGTTTTGGTCAAAAAGCCAATAAAAAGTAATCAGCAGAGAGCAGTCTGAAGTCAAGATTTAACTTTAAATTTCCTTAACGCAAAATTAAAGCTAAGAATGACAGATTCAGAAAATTACGAGTAACAAGTGAAAATTATCGTGATGCATTTTAGTACTGAAAAGAGCACAGACTGTCCTTTATTTCAACATAACCTATTTATAAACAAATTAAAAAATTTTAATACAAATATAAGAAGATCAAAGATTACACCTTAAAAACTAATCCAAGATTGATTTTTCTAGGGAAATTTTTTTAAAAATTTTAATTATTTGACAGATAGAGAGAGAGAAAGAGACAGCGTGAGTGGGAGAGGGGGAGGAGGAGGGAGAAGCAGGCTACCCCCTGAGCAGGGAGCCCGATGCGGGGGGCCATGACCTGAGCCGAAGACAGACGCTTAAGGACTGAGCCACCCAGGCGCCCCTCTAGGTAAATTTTTTTTAAGAAGCAAAATAGTCTGACAGAGAGAGCATAGAAAAAGTTTCCTATGATGAATTTTAGGAGCTATTCCATATCCATAGCCCAGATTTAAGCCTAAGTTAATATAGTTAATTGTTTTTGCCCACCACTGTTCTTTCACACCTACATAGTAATACTACACAACTATCTTTAGTCTTGTGAGATTACATCAGCCAAACGAACTTCAGTGTCCTAGGAAAATAAGAACCGGATGAAGCTAATCCTCTTCTGAATACTGAAAACAAAAATGAATGCAATAAATCCACCAAATGATGACCCCTAAATTATGCAGCTCAGGGATCTCTCATGTCTATGTAATCTCTCCTTTTCTGGTTAGCACCACAGAACTGATCCCTATCAACCATTACTATGATGCCTACCTATCTCTACTTTCTTACTTTCTGGGAGGTGGTGGGGTGTCACTTTAAGAACATGTACTTAGAGGGCACACTTGGGTTTGAAGGTGACTGACCTAAACAAGGAATTATCTCTGAGGTCCTCTCCCATTCCCATTTTTTATTTTGCAAGGTAAGGATAAACACACTGGATGATTTTGAAAATTAGATGAGATAAGAGATTTAAGACATCTATCACTAATGTTAACTATCACTATTGTTAACTATCACTAATGTCAACTAACTAGTTCCCATCCTCTTTCCATTTTTTCTCTTTCCAATTAATAACATGATTTAATACAGTTTTTAAAAAATATTCTTGAGTCAAAAAACTAGATAAGTTGACACATACCAGGATTACCTCAGAGGAAGTAAAAGAAGATGTAATTGTCCCTCTTTGTGTGATTTGCTTGCATTTCATGCTTGAGGACTGCATTTTATTTAGCTACTGCATTTCATGCTTGAGGACTGCATTTTATTTTATTTAGCTAAAGAGTTGAATGCTTTTAACCTAGGCAGTAGAGGTGTGAAAGTAAGAAATTTGTATTTAAGTAATAGAGTGAGGGGATGGCTCTAGTAAATATGGATAAATGTAATGCAAATTCTGTAGGTATCTTTGTTTTATTAAGACTCTTTTTTTAGAGCAATGTCAGGTTCACAGCAAAACTGAGTGGAAGATACAGAGATTTCCCATATATTCCCTTACCCCACACATGCACAGCCTCTCCCATTATCAACATCCCCAACCAGAGTGGTACATTGTTACAATCGATGAACCTACATTGATACATCATAATCACCTGGAGTCCATCGTTTACATTACTGTTTACTCTTGGTGTTGTACACTCTTACGGGTTTGGACAAATGTATAATGACATGTATCCATCATTATAGTCTCATACAGAGTATTTTAACTACTCTAAAAATCTTCTGTTCTTTGCCTATTTATCCCTCCCTTCCCTGCCCCCACCACCTCAACCTCTGGCAACCACTCATCTTTTTACTGTCTCCATAATTTTGCCTCTTCCAGAATATTATATGGTTGGAATCATACAGTATGTAGCCTTTTCAGATTGGCTGCTTGAACTTGGCAATAAGTGTTTAGGTTTCTTTATGTCTTTGCATGCCTTGATAGCTCATTTCTTTTTACCGCTGAATAAATAATATTCAGTTGTCTGGATGTACCATAACTTATTTATCCATTCACCTACTGAGCTACATCTTGGCTGCTTCCAAGTTTGGACAATTATGAATAAAGTTGCTATAAACATCCTTGTGCAGGATTTTGTATGGACATATGTTTTCAACTCCTTTGTGTAAATGCCAAGGAATGTGATTGCTGGATTGTATGGTAAGAATATATTTAGTCTTGTAAGAAACCATCAAACTGTCTTCCAAAGCAACTTACCCTTTTGCATTCCCACCAGCAATGAATGAGGGTTCCTGTTGCTTCACATCCTTACTAGCATTTGGTGGTGTCAGTGTTCCAGTTTTTAGCCAATTTAATAGGTGTGTAACTCTAGTCCATCATCTTTTTTGAGGTCCTGAAAGTTTTACGAATATCCCTGCATGATACTGGATTTTTGTTCTGACCTCTGTGAATTTTCCTTTGCGGGTTTCTATTTCATGAATCTAGCTTGTAGGGCCAATTTAAGATATATTTATTAAGTGGTTACACATTCATGGCAGAGGTTGCAAGAACCCAGAGATGAATAAACATACTTTTTGCCCTTAAACAGCTTAGTGTCCACTAGGTAGAATGCCAAGAATGTCTAGAGAGGAAGGCAAAACAAAACAAAATAAAACAAAAAACAAACAAACAAGCAAAAACATGGGGAGTGCCTTAAGAATGTGTTTTGAGTACAGGGAAGGAAAAAGTAATATTGGGCTAAGGAAAGAACCAGTAGCAGCTTTCCAACAGGGAACAGGATTTAATTTAATTTATTTATTTATTTGGGAGGGGAATGGGATTTTAGATTGGACATGAAAGAATCATGGGACTCTGACAGATGCACAGACATTCAGACGGGCAGAAGATTGGAATATGGTCAGCAATATGTTGGTGCTGGAGGGTGAGAGACATATTAGGGCTAATTCCACCAGTACAGTTGCAATGTGCTCTGATAATCCGAATATAGGGATTAGCTCACGTCAGAAAGTTAGCATAGGTTCTTTATGCAGAATCTCAGAAGGCACAATGAATTCAGTGGTTGGCAGGCACCTGGGATTTTGACGAGTTCAGTGACATGTGATGAAAGTGGAACTTCTATGATAATCACATGGCAGCAGTATTAGGTAGGAAAGAGGAACATGGAGAATTAGTAGGTGAGGCATCAGTTGGGATGCTGGTACCAGGAAGTGAGCTGAACCAGTGGCAGTGTGAATGAAAAGGAGGGGAAGCAAGGGTCACAAAGGGATAGAGAAGGTTGAGAGGGAACAGAAGCCAGGGGGCTTGGCAGCTGGGATGAGAACCTGAAGACAAACATTTTTAGTCCAGTTGCTGAGATGTTGGTGCTATTAAAAAATAACAATGAATTCCACTTTGGAGATGCTGACAGAGGACATTAAAGTAGAGATGCCACTATCTATTTTGAATCTCTGGGGAAGATTAAGACTAAAGAAAAAGACTGAGGATTATATGCCCAGATGCAATAGTGCATCCAATCACAAATCCACATTTCTCAGCATTAATACAGGGAAACTATTGTGGACAATACAGTCACTGATAAATTGTGAATATATCTATCAGGAATGCATACAATGACTCCCTTTCTTCTTTTAATTAGCTTTCTTAGGCTAACACTAAAATTAATTTCATTCTCTAACTTCCCAGGATCTACCAAAGGTCAAGGAAAATCAGACTGGGTTTTAAATTTCAGTACAGACATATTGTTTATTAGAACCAAACAGCCAAGGGGCACCTGGGTGGCTTAGTCAGTTAAGCATCCAACTCTTGATTTTGGCTAGGTCATGATCTCAGGATCATGAGATCGAGCCCCGTGTTGGACTCCCGTGAAGGCTGTGGAGCCTGCTTAAGAGTCTCTCTCTCTCTCTTTCCCTCTTCCTCTGCTCCCCCCAAACAAAACAAAACCCAAAACCAAAAACCCCAAAGAGCTGATCTAGTCTCACTGCCTCATTTATAAGTAAGGAAACCAAAGCCCACGGAGTTGAGTAACTAAAGTACCACAATGTTCTCATGGCAGTGCCAGTTCTAACTCACAGACCAGAACTCAGTCTTTACACTTTGCTCTATCAAGTAGACCCTTAGAGACATCTGAACACACCTTCTATGTATTCTTTATGATTTTGTCTCCCTTTACCCAAAACATCTTAATTTGAGGGTCAGCACCATTAACATACTGGGTCCATATTTCTTTGAATAAAAATGAGTAACCACAGATGCATGTTATGTGTTGTATTGGATTCTTAGGGCTGCCATATGGAATACCATAAACTGTGTGGCTCAAACAACAGAAATTTATTGTCTCATGGTTCTGGAGGCAAGAAGTCTCAAATGAAGATGTTGGCAGGGAACTGTTCCCTCTGAGACTGAGGGTAGAATCCTTCCCTTCTTCTTCCTAGCTTCTCATGGTGGCTGTCAATCCTCAGTGTTCCTTGCTTTGCAGCTGCATATTTCCAATCTCTGCCTCTGTCTTCACAAGGTGATCTCCTGTGTCTCTGTGTCTTCACATGGTCATGTTCTGATAAGGACTCCACTCCGATATGACCTTATCTGAACCCAATTACATCAGCAATGACCCCATTTCCAAATAAGGTCACATTCTGAGGTACCGGAATTTAGGACTTCAACGTATCTTTTTGGGGGGACACAAGTCAACCCATAATATATGTACTCTTTGCAATAAACATAATGATAATTTTTGGCAATTGGTAACATTATTAAACATTGTACAGTAGAACTACCATCAACAATACCTAGCATGTTTGCTCTCTTTTTGTTGGGTAAAGATCAGTTGACTTTTGAAGGCGTTTACTCTCATAGGGGAAGGTATTCCATCTTGTAATCCTCACTGGAAATGACCGAGAACAGAACTGACCGATTTGCATTCATAAAAATAATATAATATTTTGTAGAAAGATGTGCATTTTAAGTCAGCGGTTTTCTTTGCAAATCATGTCGGAAATCTAGCAGCATCTGCAGAATGTTCCTTGGCAGGGTGACTTGCGTTTGGGGGCCCGAGGCACACATGTGTGCCACATCGGTGTACCTCACAGTTTGCAGGTTCCTCTTGATTGGTTGGGACAAGATAAAGGCAATACGCGGATCACAGAACTAATGATAAAGGAAAAGACCAACGGAACCTCTGTTGCTGTGAGGGAACTCGGCATTTCCATGGAAGTGTCAGATTGCCTTAGAGCAGAACGGGTTTTGCAGCTGGGAAAGAAAGGGCTCTGAGGGATTGGCTTTGACATATCTTGCTCTTTATATCTGGTTGCCTGCAGGACCCCTGTGCTGAGTGTCAGGCACACTTCACCCAGCTGGTTCCCTGCAGTTAACTGTCAGCCCGTCTCTCTCATTCCCCCTCGCGTTTCGGTCCATCACTGACTTTGAGCCCATGCATTATACCTCTTATCCTTTGCTTTGCTTGGTGAATCCCTTAGGGGCTGCGGCTTGCTATGCTTTTCTCCTTTTAAAAAATGAGGAAAAAGGCAAGGGGCCATTCCAAGATGAGACCCCTTTTTCAAAATTGCTGTTTGGCTCATTTACAGATGGAGCTACATATTGTTCTCTATAAGCACACTTTCTAAGCATATAAAAATAAATTATATCAAATGCCTGAATGTCACCTTGTCAAGCCAAATATTCAGGGTTTCACTCTGGAGACATCAAGAACATCACACAATTCATTCCTCCACATCCCTACCTGGGAAAGTAAACTTAATTAAAAGGCCCGGTCAGCAAATTTTACAGCAGTAAATTAGGGGTTGGGAGGTACTCCTGGATGAATACTATGGTATCCATCAGATATGTTGTTAGGCCTACTGAAAGTCGTGAAGATTAAGGAACAATGCATTTTGATAAATTAGCACTAAAAATACAGTCTGAAAAGCATGTGCTATTAGCATTTTCGCTCTAGTGATGATAGCTGGTCTTAATCCATTCACGGTTTCTAATTCTCTGGCAGTGGCTTAACCGAGTGTATGTCTGGCAACTGGTCAGGCGTGAGTGTTCCATCTGTGGTCCCAGAGCTGAGTGATGCTAAATGACCCTAACGGACATAGTGTTTCATGTTTTCCTCACTACAAGAGAAAATCAGAAAGTGGATAACATGAATCTAAGGGAGTTAAAATCATTCTTTATCATTTTGTCCAAAGACCTCACATTTTTAGTTCAGCATATTGACCTGTAACCTAAGCATTCCATTTTAGAAACCTGGCCTATGGCATTGAAATGTTTCATATCAATTAAACACTTTGGCATTAACATCTTTTTACTTTAATTAAATGATCTGGACCTCTGAGCAATAAATACAAATGTTGATTTTGTTTTCGTTTAAAAAGCTGTGCTAGATACCAATGGTTTCTTTAACAGGAGTTTCTAATTAAAGTTACAAGGAAATGCTTGTTAAAATAGAGATTCCTGATAATTCTAGCATGTGCTAAAGTCTAAGAACCAGTGGTTTCATATGGAGAAGGGTATTTGCTGATAAAATGGGGTTAAGCTAAAAATTAGACAAGTAGTAATATTAAAAACCAAAAGCTACAACATGTTTCTTATTTTACTGACCTCTCAGTAGGCTGCCTGTTTGGTGGGATGTTCATAATTTCCCAGAGACAAGCCATTTCTCAATAATGGGTTTACTCTTTACAGTAAAGGTTTTGCTCAATAAAGCATTTCTGCTTCATTTATGTTTCCCCCGTAAAGCATTCCAAATGAAAGGTTCATTTATCTGGAACTCCCAATCACCCATAAAAGGAAGTCCAAAGTTAAAAAAAAAAAATTAAAGAATTTTCAGGGCTAGCTGTATCAGTATTACCCAGAAACCATAAATAGCCAGATAAGATCACCAGTGATGGGCTCCTGGAGAGTGGCCCATGCAGCCACCCTGAGGAGCCCTGGCTGCAGGCTCTGCCTGGCCATGTGCAGGGAATGAGCACCAGCGTGACATTCGGGCAGCTGCTGGGTGACCAGAGTCAGTGAGTGAATCACACGGTGGGAAGGTTAGAGAAAATACATCAAAGAGTACATAACTCTACCTCTAGCTTAGCTTCAAATTTCTGCTTCACAAATGTGGCCTAAATATAAACCAATTGAGATGCAAACAGAAGGTGCGCCAGCCTGTGAAACAAGGGCAGCTGAGAACAATGACAGGATCTGCAAAAGCTATTGAGAAAAAATGAAATGATGAATACACAACGTGGAAGGTATCATTGCACCGTTATTAGGTTTTTCAGGAATCAAGAGGGTGATGGAAAACACACTGGTCTGGGAAACAAAAGACCCAGGTTCCCCCCCCTCCCCCATCACCAAGGACCCTGAAACACTGGGCAAGGTAAATATGTCCTCTTTGAAAGGAAATGGTTGAGCTAAATGATTTCTAAGGTCCCTTTGTAGTGTAATATGATACTCTAAGCCATGCCTTGGTTATACAGTGACTGACATTCATACTTCGAAGTCACCTTTTAATTAATGGAAATGCATATATCTCCTTGTCTTCATTTGTCTACACTAATGAACTGTCAAGAGGATTAACAAAATTGAATTCACAGAAAAATCAATTATTTTTTGACATTTATTTTTTCATTTAACTCTTCTATTAATATTACCCAAACTTCTTAATTTACTTTTCCTTTATCTTATATTTTTCTTTATAAATAATACATATGATTTACTTCCATCTAAGATCTAACTGTATAAAACTCAACTACAACTATGCAAACCAAAATATTATGTCTTTCCTATTCTGGAAATGCAGTATAGACAAAGAATCAATTTATAGCATTGAGTTTGATTAGGCTGGTGTTCGCCCAAAGCCTTAGCTTGGTGAAGAAGAGGCAGGATTGAGAGTGGGATGAAAGTAGAGAAGAGAGACATGACTCATAATATTTATTTAGTTGGTCATAAATTCCCAAAGCATAAAAATATCCATTATCAAAAGTTAATAAGATATACGTGGCTAAGGAGAAAGGAGTGGCTTGAGGTCACACAGTTAATTGTGAATTCTCTCTCTGTGCATCAGCTTGGATTAAATTTAGAGATAGAGACATAAAAAGAAATCTGGTTTATTGGAGATCAGTAATGCATAAAAAAGAAAGCTTTTTAACTGACACCATTTACTCTCTCCCTCTGAAAGGTGTGAATCACTGCTTTAATAAGAAATCCCAAATGAACTTTAAGCCCTTCTTTGCATCTAAGAAATGATGGTAACATATTCCTAACAATGCATCAACAGTGGGAGGATTCTGGAGGGTGGGAGGGACTTGGAAGTCAAGTTCTTAGAGTGGTTTTCTATTATTTTGGTGGCAGCTCAGATGGGTCTCAAAATATTAGAGCAGGGCCTCATATCTTGTTAAAAGTTTTGCAGCATCTTAAAACCCAAGATTCTCTCTCCTATTGCCTAAAAGTAAACCAGTAAGGACAATTTTTGTGTGTGTGTGACCTTTCTTTTGGGGCCCAGAAACTCTTTTGAAATCAAAATACTCCTATGAGAGATAGCACACAACTGTACTAATCATTAATATCTTTTCAGGGATTGATTAAATAGATTTCTTATGAATTTAAGAATAAGATGCGGAAAAAGACAACTATATTTTAATGTGGAAGAGAGTAAGCAGAGTTTGTCTTCTCTGAAAACTTTTTCTGTTTCTCTCAAGGAAAACATTATTTATTGCTTACGCTGTTGTCATAGCATCTTGCATGTAACAATATTATAATGCTAAAAATATTATATGACATGTACTATAGTAATATGTTCTCATATTTATATCTCCTGTATGAGAAATGATGCCCTCAAGGATGGAAAGCATGCCTTCGTACCTCCTCCCACCGCCCAGTTCCTGGTTGGCATGTGGAACGTGTGCAATAATTGCTTATTAAACCGAAGTCATTGTATTTATTTTACAATCATTTTTACGTAACTTAAACCTATTTTTTGACAGAAATCAAACATCTGGAGTAAAATAATTTCACTCTTTCTAAAGTTAGTGGTAAAGTCTATCAATTAGCATGAGGATTGCTGGCTAAGACTTCATCATAATTTAACTTTGGTTTCTAAGATCAGATATATGCCCAAACTTTAGTCCTCCAAGTTCATGGGGTAAGAATTTATAAGAAAGAAACTACCTGCTTCTCCTAACCACCTTTCTGTTTGCTATATACTCTTGCCAACAATTTCTCTTTAGAATTTGAAATGTTACTGACAAGACAGTGAAATCAATACTACTGTCAGCAGAGAAAGGCCTATTTGATGCTGATAACAATGCCTAGTAGGCAATGAGGTTAACGAGTGAGAAGGATCACTTAGGGCATAGCTAACAGTCAAAAACCATGTTAAATAAAATTCAAAACAAATTTAAAAATTTTAGTACGTAACTAGTATTACTTGGTGATTCTAATATAATGGCATATTAGAATACTTACAAAGCAATTTCTCTGAGCAAGTCAAAATGAATAATGAATGGTAGAGTATGAATTCTCAAAAGATCACCATGAGAACTGTAAGGAAGAAATGAAGAATATCTTGTTCCATGTCAGTGGTTTGGCTGGAACAAAGTCCTAAGTCCATGTCTCTTCTGATGGAATTGCTTGAAGCCTTGGTTTCCAGAATGAAAGAAATTTCCGAAGGAAGTTTAATTTACAGTATAATAGGAGCATGGCTCTGGGTGTTCCTAACATTTTCAAAAAACCCAACTTCCAGGTATTTAGAGAAAATGATTGGGAGTAGAAGCAAAACGTTGAGCAGTTTGACATATTCTGAAGTCACTGTGCTTGAACATGGCACAACAATTTCAAGTTATAATATCCATTTAATCATTTAGTTGAGAAATTTTTGTCAAACATTATCTGCTGTGTAGGAGCTTAAGCTAGACGCTAAGAAAACAAGATGACTGAAAACAGCCCCCTTCCCTTACAATCCAGAGAGAGAAGTAGACGATGAGTAAGTAATGCCACAAATAACCTGAGGCTGCAATTCTGAAATGGGCTAGAAATCAGGGGTACCAAGAGCCAATGTGTCAGTTCCCCCAGCTTTGGCTCATGGGTCCAGGAGAGCCCTGTGTCACGTGGGGCTCCTATTTAAATAACAGTGACCACCCTCACTGTAGGAACCAGTGTCTTAGACATGGTAGCTGTGTGATAAATGGTCACCAAATGCAACCAGGAAAAACAAAAAGGCTAAAAATACAAAAATATCCAACAGGAAATGCAAATATATTCAAATACACAATTTTTTAAAAAAAGAGTAATACTAACATGCTGTGTTCTTACCCCTATTGTTCCAAAACTTTCAGGCTTTCTCCTCATCTTTTTCTTGCACAGGTGTGTCCAGATCCATTTAATCAGGTACCAGAGAGACTTGGGGCTCGGGATGACATTGAAGGGAGTAGGCAGAGTACCTCCTTCTTCGAAATAACTCATCCAAAGCTTTGTTCGAGCGAATTTCCATTCTATATCTGCATGGTCCTGAACGGGAGAATATGGTAACTGTTGACAGTTTTCTTAATTACTAAGGTGAGATAAACCTCACAGAGAGCCTGTATTTGACTTGGAGCAGCTCTTGGAACATTAATTAAATTGCTTATAAAAACAAGGCTGACTCTCAGCGATAGTCATCTAAACATTTCTGATGGTGGCTTACCCTGGTAAAGAGTCACAGCAATCTTGTCAGGATTTATCCTTCCTTCTTCCATGAAACAGACATCTAAAATAATTCCATATTAAAGAGACTGCAGTGATCAGTTATGACTTGAAGATGAATTTTCCTTTCCTGCACTGTAGGCTTACATTAGCTCAGTTGCACTAGATTCTGGCCACAAACAGGCCTTTATGTCTTACCCAAGGCCTTGAATCCCTGCCTAGGTGAGTGTCACCTGCATGGATGCTCATGGCTTAACTTTCTGGTGTTTCCAGAAGTCTTACTTGGTATGTTTCTATGTGAATAATTCTTGTCCATCTTTAGGCAACAGGCAAAAATTCAGAGAGAAGTTCCTCTAACAAATGTAGAATAGGGCCTCTGACACAGCATTGAACCCTGACATAACTTTGTCCAAATGGTACCAGATAGGGGTATGGTTAGTGGCTGCCTGTAAGCCTGAGGCTATCCCCCTCATCATTTATCAATCATCCCACTTTATTAATTTCCTGGAAGAACTTAAGAACATTTGTGACAATTAGAGATAGGGCAGCCAGTCCCCTCTTAAATTAGCCACAAATCTGACTAAAGCAGAAAATCTGGGAAGTAGGAGGTGGTAGAAACTGGGCATACATACATTTTAGGATTTCAAAACAATTCATTTTAACCCATTAATATTAGAAAGAAGAATTAAGATTTTAGAGTAGGAGTATAACCTTAGACTGTGCTTCATTCTAATATTCCTAAATGGCTGTGTGCTAATGAATGTATGTGTTGTATATACATTTCTACTCTGAGCAATAGAGATTTTCATCTAGACACTGAACAGATTGTGCTTTCAACAGGAATGAGCATATCTAGAAAATGTGTGACCTTCATTGTTGCTTAGCAAATGTTTAATGGGATAGATTGATCAATAGACAGAAACACAGAAGTTGCATTCCGCCCCCCGCCCCCATAATCCCCTCTTCCTCTCTATTTCTCCCACCTTCCCTGGCTTTCTTTCTAAACAAGCTTACAGGTTCTGCAGTAATGAAGAAAAATATATATTGTTTGCTGTAGTCATGGAGAATGGGAGTCAGTAGAATTGGCTTAAGGTCATAAAAAAGCAGTCACTTCCATAAAGTGTTGGCCCGTGTTTCATAGGCTCCAAATTGTATATACAGTTTCTCTATATGTAGCTTGATAATTAGAGACTTTCTAATTTTTTTGGAAGGGTGGTCTGGAAAATAAAATCCATGTTTTGCAAATGTGTTGACCAGAGGAATACAGAACTTCTGAAGCAAATACATAGAGACTATCTTAAAAAATCCATACTTGCAAGATGCTTAAATGAAGCTCCACAAATTCAGATATTCACCTGCAAATCTTGGAGCTAGGTGTATCCGGTGCAAATACTTAGTTTGAGAATCAGTAAATAAAAATAATCTATTCTTATGTTTTATGCAGTTTTTCATCCGTGACAGGGTATCTTGCCTCCATAAAGACTGTTGAAGTAAAATTCAGAATGCTGCTCCTCAAAATAACAGTAACAGCATTCCAGCGGTTTAGCAATAGATTCAAAGATGTAATATAATTGTGGCTATTTAAAAAGACAATTATGGTTATAAATTATGCTTATAAAATGCTACTTGTCTCAGGTGTAAATATGAAAGACTTAAGTGTATTTCATCCCAGGATGGATTTGTTCTGTTGCTATTGCTAATGGCCATTGACATGTAGGGAAGTTCAAGGAGACAAAGGGCTTTTCTCTTTCTTATTTCATTGATGTATTTCTAGTTCCTAGAATAGTACTTGGCAACAGAATAAGTTCTCAATAAGAACTTGTTGAATGAATGAATAAATAAACTAACTTGTTTGGATT
This sequence comes from Callorhinus ursinus, assembly GCF_003265705.2. Classification (NCBI taxonomy): domain Eukaryota; kingdom Metazoa; phylum Chordata; class Mammalia; order Carnivora; family Otariidae; genus Callorhinus; species Callorhinus ursinus. Next base: position 59,918,925 of record NW_027397069.1, on the reverse strand, counting down.
CTAGAGTTTCAAATAAACATATATGGTATTGTGTACTCTGTTGTAGAATTCAGGGTTACTCCTACATTGCTTTTTCTGGATTTAAGAAACTGAAAATCTTGTGGCTTTTTCCCTTAGACTCCCCTCTAGGCTAGCTTTTTTATCTTTCCAGGATGGCACGGGTTTGTTTATACCAAGACTGTAGGTTAAATGGTCAGAGACAATGGAAAATGCAAAGGGTGCTGCATAGAGATGAGCCACTTGTTCATAATTCATCTCTCCCCCAGTGCTTGCCATCGCCAATGACTGCCTGGGAAGATAGATTTCATTTACTTTATAATCTTCCATAATATGACAAAACTAAATTAGTATGTAGCCAAATACGGTATAATACTGTTTGGAAACTTCAAATTAACCATTGATATTATAATTCTGTTCTGTCTCATCAATAGCCAGTTACAGACTGTTTTCTCTGATAAATAGGACAGAGTATGGTTAGAAATAACACATTCTAGGGGGAAATGTGGAATTAAAATAAAGTTATTCAACTTACAGCAATGAGTTGGTAAGAGTTATTCATCATAGCTATTAACATGTTGAGTAGGACAACCAGAGAGATGACATTGTATGTCCCAAACATGGTGGCGCCAACAAACTCAGTGAATTCGTGCTGTGCTTTGACATTGGTCACATATAAATTGATCAGCCCAAATATTGACCAAAACAGGGACTGGAGTGTCTCAAATAACCTGGAATAAAGATAAAATGATGCTAATAGCTATATTAATAGAACTATTATACTATAAGATATAACAATAGAACTTGATTCCTATTATGTGTATTTGTTTAATTTAAAAATTAAACTTAATAAAAGGTATTAAAGAATTATAAAATTAAACTTAATAAAAAGAATTAAAGAAAATTGTTTCCATCATATAGCACAAATCATGTACTTAATTTTCCTAAGAGCTTTGAAAACTATTTAGTTTCCTAGAGGAGAAAATCTGACCCACAGCCTGTTTTTGCATGGCTCCTGAGTTAAGAATGGTTTTTGCTTTTTCAAATGGTTGGGAAAAAGCTATTTTGTGACATTTGAAAATTTTATAAATTCACATTTCAATGTCCATAAGTAAAGTTTTATTGAAACACAGCCACAGTCATTTATTGATGCATCGTCTATGGTTTCTTTTGTGTTAAAATGGCAGAGATAAATAGTTGCAACAGAGAACATATGGCCCACATAGTCTAAAATATTTACTATCCTTTTCACAGAAAACTTGGTAACAAGTGTCGTAGGGCATTGATAGTTAATAAATAATACATCCTCAAGCTTAGTCTTTGAAAGATGTCACTTCATTCACGAGCTCTTGCTTCTTGGTTGTAGAAGGACTCAAGATCATATTATCATTGTGGATTCCCACAATTCCATTTAAAGTTGTACATAGTGAATCCTATAAGATGGCAAATGTCAAAATGCTCAGATAACAAAATTTGCTATTCTTCCTATTTCAGGGAACATTTAATTCATTCCTGCCAATGAATGAACTCTGGTGTTTTATTGAAAGTAAAGTTTCCTTAACTTAGTCCAAGAAACGAAATAAGATAAAGAATGTCTGAAACTAAATGAAGAACTGTTTGTTTCAGCAGGACCATTATCTTAGTATAATGTATATAAAATGATAACAGGATTTTTATACTCTTTGACAAATGGTTAAAATAAGACTTTAGTCACATTATGTTGTAAAAACAAAAACAAAACTATTCTCATACCTGGCATGGTGACTAAGGAGGTAGGATTTCAGAGGTCGAGTGAGCCAAGGAAAACCAATTCATATGAGGCCAGGGGTTAATGGCATGGACTGATTTGAAAAAGATGAGCCTACACTATCAGATTTCCTCTCTATACAAATTTACCTTAGAAATATCAAGAGAACGAGGTAGTTGACAAAAGGGGCTGAAATGACAGGAGTTACAATGAAGAGTTAGGGTCATTGGAATTATGAGAAGCCAAAGTTTTGAGACAACAAAAATGAAAGAACAGAGAACTGAAGAGAAATAAGCCAGGTAATAAGTCAACACTGAAGAAGATAGACTTGGAATGCATGACTCAGGTTAACACTGTTTCTCAGAGTAAATGATCTTACGGTCCAGGGCTATGTCATCTCCTGCCCTTCCTGAAGCCAAGCCTTATTCTAGGTTCTGCCCCTGCTAAGGTCAATCCTTGCCTCAGAGGATCAAAAGGCTATAATCCTGTGCATGATTCTTGGACCAAACTCTTGTTACTTGAAATCTTCCAAGAATTTTTGGTCTGTATACCTAGGAAAATCTAACTAAGGAGATCTTAATTGGCATTCAGGGCTTCTTTTCTCAAGGTTTTTTTTTTTTTTTTTTAGGTAAACAATTTCATATTATAATTGTTTAATTAAATTTTAATTATAAAATATGTAATTATTTATGGATTTATTTTGCTATTTGCTATTCAACAATGGACCAAATTATCATAAAATGATAAGGGGGCTGATCTGACCAACCTCAATCAGACTTTGTCTTGCCAGCAGGGATGTGCATCATGTGAGGAGTTGACTGTGTGTTCTTAAAGGCCAACCCAGATGTCAGATTCTAAAACTCTCCGGGAAAGTTTAATCTAATTCATTGGCCCTAGGAAAAGCCTACTCCAAATTATTCTTTGAAAACTTTCTCAGGAAATAAGTAAATTTGATCCAAGGCCATAGATCCTTATTTTTAGTAACTTTAAGGACAATTTCTAAAATTAATGACAGTGTCATGTGGGTTCAATATAAGATAATTTTGTTCTTTCTTTCTAAATGGTGTAAATTCTCACCATGAGTATACAAATATAATTCAGCTGGTTTTCCCCTGGTATCAACAGCGGTTCAGAGAGAGAACTAGAAGTTACATAATCTACGTGCTATAATAAATTATATAAAATGCCACATAAATCCCTTAACAGTTGCTTTTTTAAGTGTTCAGATAAAAAGTGTGATGTACAATAAATGGATTGCTATGGTTGAACAATACTGATTTGCTTCTGTCTAAATAAGAACTACTAGTTATTAGAGAATATTATCAAACCCTTCGGCAAAACATTTATTTAGGTTTTTAATTAGAATTTGAAAAGGAGAAAATTCAAAATAAGGTGACATCTTGTGATTAATTCTGGATTTCATTCTTATTTTTCTTTTCTTTTCTTCAGTGAAATGAATCAAAAGTGAGGTGTGCAGAAGAGTTCCATTTAAGCAAAGTATATTTACTTTTAGATTAATTAAGACCCTAGCATCAAGACCTTAGTATTTCTTATTTATATTATTATGTTAATTATTCATTATATGGACTAAAAAAAAGCAATCTAAGTTAACATTTTAAAGCCACTGCTTCTAGAAATGTTTCCACCATTAGTGATTCCCAGAACTATATGATAGCAAGATTGCCCATAGATTGAAAAGTCATTAGCTGCAGTACATCTCAGACTGCTTTTATGTGACAACTATTTTCCCAATTCTTTGGTGAGATAAGGACAGAATGGTTCTAAGGAAATACCACACTTAATCAAATAATACTTAGCATAAAACCCTAGTTGACTAAAACCTGGTAATTCTTACGGGTTGATGCTATAGCATTGCCTTCCTAAAGATAACTTCTTTGTCTCTTGCTCTTTAAAGATATTTCTCAGTTGCTACTTTAAAAAATTAGCTTGCTTCCCAGTTAAATACTTACAACTAGAGAAACAGAACAAGTAAAAAGATAATATATTCCACAGTTGAGGTTTGCCTCTATCCTTTGAAACGAAAACTATGAGGAAACATAAATTAATATAAGACACATCTGACTATTTTACTCTTACTTTATAAGGAATAATGTATTATTAAAACACATGAAGTAGGATCTCAGTTGGCCAGTTCCACTTTTGAGGAATATACCTTCAATAAACATCAAAGGGATTTTCTCAATGAGCCAGGATCTGTCATAAAGCCCATGCCCCTCTCTTCACAGCAGAGTCCCTTAACCAGAGACTACTAATTTAAAATTGTAGGTAGAATAATTTCAGTGACTCAATATTTGGTTTTCTTAGTGAAAAGAGCAGAAAAAAAGTGTCATTTGCTGGTGGGGAAATTGAAGGAGAGACATAGAAGACACAGACCAGGCAGTGCCCACTGGGAGCTCACAGTCAGCAGGGGATCAGGAAGACATCCTGGAAAAGGCATGTCTGAAGTAGGATTTGGAAGACAGAAGACAATTTTGCCACTTGGAAAGGGAGAACAAGGACATTCTGAGATGAAAGAAGAATATGATATAATTGGGGATTGATTGGAAAGTGTTGAAGAGTAAAATGTTTTTGGGGAGTGGGGAAAGATGGGGCTAGATAAGGAAGCAAGGGGAAGATCGTTGAAGGACCTGGTATGTCATACTAAGGAATTTGGCTGTACCTGGTAAGGAAGGGGAAACCATTTAGACACTTTCATTGGAGGAGTGTCAAGATTTTGGTTCAGAAAGATCACTCAGGGAACAAGATGGAAGACATATAAAAGAAGGCAGAGGCCAGGAGCAAGGGAACTTTGACCTAGGCATGGCCAGTGAGCAAGGGAAGGTGACTCCAGGATAATGAAGAGCAGGAATAGATGCTATTGACTGCATGTGGAAGGGTTGGGGAGGGAAGGATCGTATAAAGCACAAGTTTTTGATTTAAATTTCTGGGTGGGTTGTGATAGTATTGACTAAGAAAGAGCATTGAGGAGGAAGAACAAATTTTTAGACAGACTCTGATGAATTTTCCTTGGGTTTAAATTTTTAGGAGATATGCATGGAAAGGCATCCAAAGGACAGTTGGATCTACAGATCTTAGAGAGAGTTCTGTGCTAGTGATATGAATATAGGAGTCATTCCTCAAGACATCTAGGGCCGCATCCATCAGCACAGATGAGTTTTCAACAGAGATACTGTATTATGGTCTGAAGTTAGTCATTAAGGCAAGATCACTATTTAAAAGCAATAACTGAAATATAATTATAAGAGAACAGTGAGAAAAATTGGAGGAGTAAGAGACGAAGTGTAAAGACATAGTAACATTGAAATTAAAGGAAGGCAAGATTTCAAAAGTAAAAGTGTTAACAGGTTTACACGTTGCAGACACATTCAATAAGCTTTAGAGAGGTAAGTGTCCCTTGACAGAAGGGATATGGAGGCTCTAGGAATTTTCTAGGCTCTAGATATTCTCTAGAGCAGTGTTAGTGGACTGATGGAAGCAGGAGCCAAATTGCAATTGGATGAAGAATGAATAAAAAGAAAACAAGGTGTCTTGGTCAGGCTTCTTTTCAGGATTGTTTGGATGAAGGGAAGGAGGGTGACAGGGTGGAGGCTAATGGGGAAACACAGGGCTCAGAGTTTCAGCTTACGTTTGCACCCTGAAGGGAAGGAGTAACACAGAGGAACCAGGGAGATCTAGGTGGGAGATAATGCTCTGTTACTACTGATAATGACAAACAGATGTAAAGTAGCTAGCTTTTTTTTTTTTTAAATCATATTCTATGGCAGGCACTGTATTAGGTACTTTACATGAAGTATGATGTTTTTCAATCCTCAAATGGAATAAGATCTCTGAGATAATGGATAGTAAAAAAAAAACCATTGAAATTTATGGAGTAATATAAATTATAAAAAGAAATTCATAAAAAGAAATTAGAAAAAGAAAACCGAAGATCAATAAAAGCAAAGAAATAAGCTGTAGAGAGCATCGCTAGACATCCTCTTGCAGTGACTGGACCCATTATACTGAAACAGGGTCATCAAGGGATGGGTAACTTCTGCCTGCCTCAGACATTCTATACATTCTAGTGCATTAATTATACCAAGAATTATTGCTTGCAGATTTACATTCATGATCTGGAAAAAAAAATACAGGTAGAATACCTGATTTATTTGGGCTGAATGATTTGGCTCTGTAATATTTGAGATATGCAATTATCTGTTGCTTTTCATGATAATAGAGGAGACCGTTGGCATGGGTACACTAAAATAATACCATGCAATTCAATACATTTGCTTCTAGAATGCAATTTATACTAGAAACTTTGCCTCAGACTTCCATAGCGAGGGAACTTCTTGGACAGAGAGTAAAATTTGTTCATAATATGTAATCATTTACTGCAAAACCAGTAAAAGGGCACTGTGATTCCTGGGAACTTAGGGATCATACATGAGGATGGGGTTAACTGCGGATGAATCAGATGTCTGAGAAGAGGCCGAGTTTTGGAACCAGAACTGTTTTCTGAATGAAACACAACCTGGGAGGTAACTGAGTTCTAGGTGCTGTGTGGAAGTTCTTCCACCGAAGCAGAAGGATACGGCAATGCACGTAGATGGGGGAACCTGGCCAGCGCTATGCATCAGGGCACGCAGTACAAAGTAACGAGGGAATTGGGAAAGTTGGGGTAAGCAGAAGGGCTTTCCATCAAAAATCAAGAAACAGACAGCAGACAGTATCCAGGATGTTTGTAAGAGGCCACATTCTAGTCCATGAAGCTGGGGGTTGGTGGGATCTGACTATTGTAAATCCCTAGTCTCAGTTGCCAGGAGCAAATTGCCACGTCAAGGAGCACCAACAAGTGGGGGAAAGATGAAGTTCAGATATCAACACGGAGACAAAATCCAGGGCCATGCTAGTCACGAGGACATTGCCTCAAGGGGTTTCACTGAATCCCTCCTGTCCAGGGTCAGAGATAAGGACATGAAGAAGATGACAAGCCTGGTCAGGCTGGAGAACTCGGGCTGAGAGCAAGGGATGCAAGGACAAGGGGAAGCTGCGATGACCTTTGGTTCCCTCTATGACTCAGGGTTTGTATCAAACCTATTTCTGAACGGATCTGAGGCAGCTAAGGCTGAGATTAAAATTTTATGTGCAAAGAAGCATATGTGGGTTAATTAAAATGGACTTTTAAGTATTGGGATCAAAGATAAAACAGATACAGAAGTGAATCAACACAAATACTGTAGCCATAAGTGACTTAGTTTACATGAAGGTATTGATTTTTTTCCTACTTGAGAAATTATTGCACTTTCTTATTCAACATAAAATTCTACAACGGCCAATGAACAGGGTCTGATTTTTAGTCACCTACAAAATGACCACATATGCACTGGCAGGTATTGTGTAGAGGGACATGACCCAACTTCTTCTGCTAATTAACTGTTTATCACAGTTGTCTGGTGATCACAGTGGGAAGGAAACCGACACAGGTGTGCAGACTGTGTGAGCATCAGTCACGGGCCCAGGAACCCATGCTGTCAGCAAACCTGTCTGAGAATGACTGGAGTTTGGCACTGAGCGAGGCCTATTGCTCATCAGGTATAAGGGCACAGGGAGTTTTGTGTGCATAATTATAGTGGCCTAGGTTAGCCTGGGGTTCCTATTTTGGATAATTTCTCCATGCTTAGATGTTTTTTGTGCAGAGAATTAGAGAGTGAAAGAACAGGTAAAGGGACTTTCCTATCTGAAAAACACAGAAAGCTCGAGAAGTACTTGGATTTTCTCACACAATTGGCTTTACGTATATTCTATCAGAGGTTTCCCCTTTACTTCACAATTTAAAACCGAGTATATAGCTTTCCTTTATATGAGGTCATTTAAAAAACCATTTCACTAAGACTTAAAATAAATGCACTGGAGATATATATATATATTTTAATGTCAGAAGGATCCATTCGTTCAAAGCCACGTTAATTCTGTTTTCTGCATGAAGCACAATTTCCTTTGCAACCACTTGTCACGGTTCAAATTCATAATGTAATACCCTCTGAATTCTGCACGACGTTACCAATAAAAACGTCTGTTCGACTTACGTTGAAAATGCATTATTCTGCTTTTCACATCGTATGCCTTTACAACTTAACCCTTTTGTTTCTTCATAATAGAAATACAATTGATTTAGGCCATTTGCAAATGCTAGCAACACAAGGCAGTATATGAATAGAAACTTCAAAATGTCCAGGAGCATTCTTCCCAGAGATATTTGCAGAGGCCCCAGGTGAGAATTGGCAGTAAACAGCGAGATCAGGCGCAAGGAACTGAAGATGTTTGCGATGGCAAATAAAGCTTCAGCCACCAGAGTGGGATGCCACATGTCCCAAGATTCTCGTGGATTAAGTGCACTATACTGGAGAAAAAAGAGAAACACAGAGAGAATAAAACAAACGCGTACATATGACTATGTCAAGTTCAGGTCAGAATGCTTTTGCAGGTAGATCCAGCACAGTGGCCTGTTGTCCTTCATGATGGTGGCAGCAATGTTCATCTATACAAAAATAAGAGTTTATTAAAGCCTTTTGTAATTTATAAGCTTTCATCAAAGTGGCCTTCCTGGTCTGTCCTTGTCATTTGTAGTACTTGTTAATGTGTGAATTACATCTGACCTTGACCTTTCTGATTGAACTGTAAAAAAAAAAAAGAAAATGTTACATAGAAGAAAAGCTGATTTTATATGGGGAAAAGACAGCAACATGATAACAAAGAAAGCTACGTTATAAAGGAAAACTACTAAATTTTGAACAAAATTATCAATGGTTTTACTTACTGTACTTGACACATTTGCCTAGTCTAGATGAATGCATGTGGGATAAAAATTACATATAAATGAGTGGAAAGTACTGGTCCATTGCCCTGGAATAGTAATGACCAATTTGGGCATGACTGTCGGTGCTTCATATCTGCTTTATCCTAAATGCAGATAAAACCCAACTTGGAAATCATCTTGGAAGTCAATGAGTCGTTAATTTTTTTATATTTAATATGTAAAACATATGATATTTATTTGAACATTCCTTAATTAGACAAAATATGTGATTTGAGAGAAATATTTGTTATTTTATTAAGCTTTGATGTGCAATTATTTAAAAAGTAAGACTAGGGGCGCCTGGGTGGCTCAGTCAGTTAAGCGTCTGCCTTCGACTCAGGTCAGGATCCCAGGGTCCTGGGATCGAGCCCCACGACGGGCTCCCTGCTCCGCGGGAAGCCTGCTTCTCCCTCTGCCACTCCCCCTGCTTGTGTTCCCTCTCTCGCTGTGTCTCTCTCTGTCAAATAAATAAATAAAATCTTTTAAAAAATAAATAAATAAAAAGTAAGACTAAGTTAATTAAAATGCCAGCTTTGAGTTATCGTGACGCTGAGCTATATAAAGTGCAAAATGAAATTTATCCTTTGTATTACTGAGGTAAATTTATATCCTTTTTTTAAAAAAGGATCGAATATGCTCTTTGAAATACTGTGTTACAAAAATCTATAATTAAACCTGTGTAGGAACCAAACAATAAATTGAAATGCCTTCTTTATACACATCCCTAAAAAATATGCCTAGATAACTGAATCTTTTTCCTAATAATCATGTTAGAAAAAACAGTTCTTCTTCTGTATAAGTTCCATCAGAATACCAGAATATTGGGCGCCTGGGTGGCTCAGTTGATTAAGCGACTGCCTTCAGCTCAGGTCATGATCCTGGAGTCCTGGGATCGAATCCCTCATCGAGTCTGCTTCTCCCTCTGACCCTCCCCCCTTTCCTGCTCTCTCTCTGTCTCATTCTTTCTCTCTCAAATAAATAAATAAAATCTTTAAAAAGAAAAGAACATCAGAATATTTCCGTTCCTTTTATATTGCATTTTATACCAAAGACCTTTACAAATGTTAATTAATTCTCTTGAAACTAATAGATAGTATTTTTTTAATCTCTCTGGGGAGAAAATAAATCACAAGCATCTGATTTTGTTTAACACTCAGACTCTTGCTTGAGTGACAATTTAAAACAATCAAGTTTGAGGTAGAGGGAAATTATTTTCTATTTTTAAATGTTGATAACTGTTCTTGAACATTGCTAAATTCACCATCAAATAGCTAATCATTGAAGATGCATAAACGTTTAAAAACATTATTTTTTATTCATTATAACAAGTATCAAAGTGAGGGTTTGTGGTATCAACCACTATCTAATTCTCTTCTCTTGGTCACCCCATATAAAATGCACCTTTTCCCTCAAAGACTAAGATCACCTTCACTTTTTATTCACTTCTCTAGAAAGACATGTTTAGGTAGAGAACATCCCCTCTGCCCCCCATTGATGGCTAATTCTGAATTTCTTTCTCTCTCCACTAAGCAAATATGGCTTAGGACTATATCTCAAAATGTACAAAATATGACACAGTAAGCATTCTTAAGGATGTGACTGTTGGAATTCCTCCTAACATTTAACACAATGGTGCATGCAATGGTACCCAAGAAACATTTTCTTCCATTTCTTATTGTCCACTGAGGATGGGAGGGACACATAATCATAAAAATGCTTGAAAAGTGCTGCGGGAATGGAGAAGAGAAAGTGATAAATTCCATCTGGGGCTGATGGGGCCAGAAATGAACAGAGATTACATGCTGTTCAAGCTTTAAGGGTCATTTGATATTATCCAATCTCCTGGAGATGCTGATCCGTGTTCTAGGTCTTGCAGGCAGTTGGGGGCAGTGGGATATAGAATCCATCATCACAGGGTGACATGGTACTTTAGATTCCCTTCTTCGCAAACTGACTCAGCTAGGACTTGCAAAATCAAGAGGAAGGTTTTCCATTTTACAGATCACGAGATGCTAGATTCTGCCCCAGTCTAGTTACCCAAGTCTGCTTCAAAGTCTAGCACTTCTGGTAATTGTTGGGAAACGATGTGAATATGTTCACATTCATGTGTGGTCAGGGCTTCCTGAGCAAGACATTGCATGGCTGTTAAAAGATGTCTGGATGGCAAATAAGCCTGAGACTTATAGAGACTTTCTGAGAGATTTGGAAACATCTCCCCTGGAGACATCTGCTTAGATTCTAAGGATAATAAAACTAGAGACCTTTGCCTCCCCTGAGAGAGTTTGTTTACTTTAGAAAGTTAAGGTCTTTCTCTTTCTCTGGGGGGAGGACGGGCAGCTGGCCCAGCTGCACACTACCAGCTCTGAGATTCCGATTTTCCCAGTTCCCCTCCTGTGGTACAAGCTCCTGTATGCAAAGGGTACATCTGGCTCTCATCTGTTGCCCTGTGGGGAACTGGAGGGATTGGGGACCAATGTGAAGATTGTTATGTAAGTCAATAATTTGTCTGTTCTCTGATCCAGAAATCTCATCTTCTGTCAGGATTCAATAGAGATATAAACATTTAGTAATTATCCCTTGATGTCATTCTTTGAAGGTTTGCTTTTAAATTTTTCTCCTGTCCTTCACGTATACATTTCATTTTGGTTTTTAAACATAGGCATGGGTTTTACAGAACAATTTTAAAATTCTTACAAACTACAGCGTTCTTTAAACTTGGAGAGAAAAACTGTAATTCTTCAGTTTTAAATGTATTTTCCAAACTCTGTTATTAGGTATTAAAAGCTTAACTTGAATTTACAATTTCTCGTTGGCTCTGTTTTCTAAAACTTCTTCACAGAATCTATGTTCATTTTTTAATCTCTGCATGTCTGCCTCCCGCCATTCGTGATGCCACTTCTCAGGATCCCTTGCCGGTCACTCTTTCTCACTTGCTCCTTAAATACTGACTTTGCTTCACAAGCCTCTTCTCCTTCTGTCTACTCCCCCTGCAGGTTTTCAATGATCTCAGCTGTCTGTTATGGGCTGATGATGCCCAGTCCTCCAACTCCAGCCTGGACGTCTCCCTTTACAGTCTTATTTTCTATTCTACTGCCTCGCTGATGTGTCCATACAGATAGCTCCCAAGCATCTCACCCCACAGGCCAGAATTGGAACTCACGATCTGTTCCTCCTCAAACTCTCTCTCCGTTTATGCTCCCTGATCTTAGCGAGTGGCAGCAAATCACCCAAAGCAGAATTGGAGGTTGAGAGTCTTCATTGGTATCCTCACTGGTTAGAAAAGATCCTCTGGAGATGCCTGGGTGGCTCAGTCAGTTAAGTGTCTGCCTTCAGCTCAGGTCAGGATCCTGGGGTCTTGGGATCGAGCCCCATGTCAGGCTCCTTGCTCAGCGAGGAGCCTGCTTCCCTCTGCCTGCTGCTCCCCCTGCTTGTGCTCTCTCTCTCTTTCTTAAAATAAATAAATAAAACCTTAAAAAAATGTTCCCCTATTTCCCTCAGAAATTATTATACTAGCCTCCTAATGCTCCACCTGCCGTGGACCTTATTTCTATAATCATCTGTTTCCTCCAGAATCATCTTTTAAAAAGGCCAGATGACCTCAGATCTTGTTTCATGTTCTCCAAGAATTCTGTGATGTTCTTGAGATGAAATTCCAGGTTTCCAACATGTCACATGAAGCCTCTGGAATCTGGGTCCTGACTTCTTTTTGAGATTGACCTGCCATTTATACTCAGTTTCGTACTTAATGTTCTGGCTCAAACCTTTAGTACTGGTCATTCCCCAAATTACTTCATATTCTCACCAAAATTCCTTTCTATGAATATCAGTCTCTTTGTCTAGAATGGATTTAAGTTCTAATTATTTTGATTCTTCAGCTGTTATTCATTAAATATATGCTGAGTGCCTACTCTGTGTTAGACACCATCTTCCTGGTTCACAGTGGTAAGCAAATAAAATACAGTTTATGCATATGATCTTATTATATAGTGAAAAAACAGCCATTAAATAAAAAATGCTCATCGTTCCCTTGACAGGTACTCTTTGACCACAGAGGAGTGGACACTAGGGTCGTGCTGACCGGAGCTGGTAGTTCTATGTTATAGAATAATCCTTGAAAGAGAAACACCAAGTATGTTATTATACTTGAATTAAAATAATTAATTTTTTAAGAAAGGAAGGAGAAAGATCACGAGCTACTATATACATTGAAGCCTTCCTAGGGCCATCAATTCCTGCCTTCCTCTTTCTTTCAAGTATTTGCCTTTCAGTAAAATATACTACAGTACGGTTTTGCTCTAAGTCTGCCTTTTTACTCAGATTTTTTTTTTAAAGAGACTCACTCATTGCACACCTCTATAAGAGAATATTCAACCTTGGATTACCTGTCAGTTTCCCATGGAGGGAGCTCTGTCTAATGCATTTTAGGAACTGGGCATCTAATAGAGTGTTTTAGAGATGATAGAAAGTCAAAAAGCTTTGTAGCGTGAAGAATCATAGACATATTCAAAAGCATGGTTGTTGGAAAAGATGAATCATTTGTAGAAATGTGAGTATCTTAACATAGCTGGAATATGGAGAGTTTGGGGATAGTGATGACTCTAAGAGGAAGCTGGAGCCAGGTCAGGAATATCTTAGCAGAAGTGTTAAGAGAGGAAGATGAACTGAATCATGATACTGGTTTATTTATATCCTCTATAGTCTCTGATGCATACTTAGAAAACTCAAGCGATCAATAAACATGAATAAAAAATTAAATTGACACAAAATGAAAATATTTGCCATATGAGAGTAAACAGAAAATGTATACTGGTTTTAATGTTTGATTTATATGGTGAAAACCTTTCCCCTTCTACAAATTGGTTAGATAATGAAGTAGTGAAAGACAATAAGAAGGCATAGGATTTTCTCCTGTGATAGATAATACTAAATTAAACATTTAGGATTTAAATCTCTACAGAGTTCTGTGCTATAAAATTAAAGAATATTTAGAAAATTCCCTAATTTGGAGAGTACATTGCAGTTACAACATTTGCGAAATGGAAACAATATTTGCCTTTTGTCTAGCTGACAAGCATAGGAGAGTTCAATGAGCTATTTACTCAGAAATATTTAGAAGAAAGGTACTATGAACAATTCCATCATGACTGTTAAAATAAATGTCCTTATCCATAATGATTTTAATTTTTGAAAATATTATTTATATCACACAGTGGAATAGGCATAAGAATTTAATCATTACTGCCAAATGACTAAAGATAAATATGAGACAAGTTGTACATATAGAAAAGGACAGGGTAATATTTAGGAGAAAACCAGTCCTAATGAAGATAAAGTAACATTTTATAAGTGTGGCCAGGCATCAACAAGCTCTGGATTAACTATTTCATACATAGTGAGAAGAGGAAATGGTCAACAAACTGTTTCAAGGATTAAAAGCAAATGAAAAAAAAAAAGCTCACAATTCACGAGCTGTGAAATGTCCATGAATCAAGGTATTTAAAGAACTACCACAAAACCTTTCATGTGAGGAGAATAGTGAAGTCACATATACTTTTGTACTGTCTTTGGCTGTACAATATAATGCTATTGTGTGGTACATAAAAATTAAAAACAATACCGAGTGTTTATATTAAGCTCTACTTATGACATTAAATGTGTTTGTTAATGTAATCTTTGCAAACATTCTATAGGATTTGATTATTAGTGTCATTTTACACATGAGAAAATTGAGGTATAGATTAAGTAACTTGTTCCAAACCACACAAGTAGAAAGTGGTATAAGTGGTACTCAGATCAAGTACAGATCAGAGCTCAAACCATGGCCTTAGTTAGAAGGACCCTTTGGTGTGTGTGTGTGTGTGTGTGTGTGTGTGTGTGTGTGTGTGTGTTTAAAATCATCTCTAGGGCGCCTGGGTGGCTCAGTTGGTTAAGCGACTGCCTTCGGCTCAGGTCATGATCCTGGAGTCCCTGAATCGAGTCCTGCATCGGGCTCCCTGCTCAGCGGGGAGTCCGCTTCTCCCTCTGACCCTCTTACCTCTCATGCTCTCTATCTCTCATTCTCTCTCTCTCAAATAAGTAAATAAAATCTTTAAAAAAAATAAAAAAAATAAAATCATCTCTAGGTGGGGAGCCTGGGTGGCTCAGTTGTTAAGCGTCTGCCTTCAGCTCAGGTCATGATCCCAGGGTCCTGGGACCGAGCCCCGCATTGGGCTCCCTGCTCTGCGGGAAGCCTGCTTCTCCCTCTCCCACTCCCCCTGCTTGTGTTCCCTCTCTCGCTGTGTCTCTCTCTGTCAAATAAATAAATAAAATCTTTAAAAAAAAAATCACCTCTAGGTGAATGAATTACAAAAGGATAAATCAATTAAGCAAGGGTGGCCCTTCTGCCAAACCTATTCTAAAAGTTTCTCCCCTTGGATAAATCAGTTTCTGAAAGGTTTTCCTTTTGAGGAATGACAGGTTTTTTTGGTCTGGGTCCATGGCTTGGCTGAAAAGACCTAGGGCTGGATTTTTGCTTCCATTTATGCACCTTCGCACTGGGGGTAGAACCTGTACAATCCTACAGAGATCTGAATTATAACTCCCTGGTAATTTTGCCTGCCCCAGAATAGGCAAACTATTTACCAGGAAGCAGCATCAGGGGATTCCATCTACCTCATGTTTCATAATTAATAAATCATCAATCTTGTGGCTCTTCCCTCTTAATTTTTGTTTTCAAATCCAGCCCTCCAACAGCTTCCCCAATGTTCATTGCTCTACTTCAGGCATTCATTATCATTTGACTCATTCTCTGCTTACATCTCATTAATGCCCCTCTTTATTAATAGAGCAAATCCCACATTCTATAGCAGAATGTGAAAAGTCCTTCTTATCCTCCCCTCATCCCAATTTACTGGATCATTTCTCTTAGATATTGGCCTCCTTTATACACTCAGACTTTTTTGCACATTGTGTCTTTTCTCTCTGGAATTCTCACGCACTTTCATGAACCCAATAGGTGCCCACTGGCTCTGTCTTCCAGGACACCTCCAGTAGAGTTTAGTTCCTTCTTTGATGCTACCACAGTCCCTGTTGTAGAGTTTATTGTATGGGAAGGTTCTAAAACTGATACGCATGTCGCTTTCCTCCACCTGACTGTGAACTGCTTGAAGGCAGCGGATTTGTCCCAGGCATCTTTGCACTCTCAGAAAACAGATGAAATCCTGGTTTGTTAGTGTGCTCCCAGAAATTCTTACTGATTGATTCACATAATGGTTGTTTGCCTTATTTATAGCAGAGTCTATTTTTGTAGACAAATATGGCCTCTTTTCCAGAAATAGTAACTTATAAATTAACTAAAAATTAGCATGAAAAATTGAATGATAAATAAAAAAGAAGTTAAGGAAGGGTGAGTCAACAAGTTGGCATTACAGGCTCCCAGAGTAAGTGTTCTTTTGATTATTATCATCATTCAATGGGTAATAACATTGGGAACGACATTAAATAACTTGCCCCAAATCATACAGGTTTCACATGGTAAAGGCAAGTGTGAATCCAGAGCTCAAACTTTTTTCAACTAACATAAAGTAAATGAAGGGACATAATAAAGATATTTAAAAAGGCAAGTCCAATGAGCTCATAGTATATGAAGGAGGAGGACATAGGAGTAAAAGAGAAAGAAGAAAAATTAATAATGCATGTTTATTCTATAACAGGCATTTTAATTATGTCAGCTTATTTACTGCTCATACCAACAGCACAAGGTAAAAATTATTAGTCTCCTTATTTTATAGATGCAGCACAGAGAGGCAGAGAAACAGGTCAATTTCAGATAACGAGTAAGTGATGGAGGAAAGAAGTGAGCCCAGAAAACACTACCCACCAAACTCCCCCGCTGCAACTCAAGTTTTAGTCACACAAACTAATCACTCAGAAAGAACATTCCACACTTTACATTTACAGTCATAGCTGAAATCCTATGACCACAGTGCATAAACGAACTGTATTTCTTGAGATTCCACGTTATTTACATCACTGTCATCTGAGGTAATTCCTCTGCCTTTCCATCTCCTCTTTACCCCTTCACTCCTTCTTCATCACATGGGGTGGGTGAGTTGAATTTTGAGCATAATTTTTTCCTTGTTGTAGTATAAGGGAGAATGTTTACATTTTAATATTAAAATAGATGTTGCACATGAAGAACTTACAACTTTTTAAGAAAATTCAAATCCTGTGCCTAAAACTGAGACACAAAAATTCACAGGTATTCATTAATTTACGTAATTGTACCCACCATATACCAGAGTTCTTATATTAAATGTATACTAAATGTATATTAAGTGTTCATATATTAAAATGTATATGTACTATATGTAAACACCATATAAATGTAATATATAAAAATATTCTGTATCTTAATATAAATATTGCATATAAAATATGACAAATTCTTTTTGATATCAATCTCATACTTTTCTTAGCTGTTGAACAGAATTATACAGTCCAGTATCATTCAGTGTGTCTTCCTTAGATCAACTACATCAGCATCGTCTGATGAATTTGGTACAAATGCAAATTTAGGATCCTCCCTAATATTCCTACTTTAGAATTTCTGGGGATGGAGAAAGGGAATCGCCTTCCAGGTGCTTCTTTTGCACCTGAAAGTTTGAGAACTGCTACAGTCCTATAACACCAGAATTTTATATTCGTATGGGGCCACAAAAAAGCAGATATATTACTTTTTCGTAGAGAGATGAATAAAACAACTTTATAGATATACTTAAGGGTCATTACAAAGAAAATAGGAATTGGACAGAAATGCACTTAACAAGAGCTTGCCCATCTCCTACATAGATGCATAACCTCCTTGGTTAAGACAGTACCTTCCGCTCTCTTAAGGTCGTCAAGGGTATTAACCTCAATGCAGGTAGGAAAAATTACCCAATTATCATTTTATTCTTAAAATATAGCTTGCTTTACGTGAAATTGGCAGGCAATGTTCTTTCCTAATGTTTTAGTGAGTGCTGGCAACATTTTAATTGAACAAATTCTAGAAACTATGGCCTTTCCAACTTTGGGCATTTTTGACCCTGACAGAACTGAATACTGCACTAAGATACTCAGGCTGCTATTTTAAGAAGTAGACGAAATGGACATGAGTTCACCTACATGGTAGTATTTTCTAGATCAGATCGCTAAATTGCATGAATCATTCATGTAAAGCCTAATTAGACACTCTTTATTTTTTACTAATACAGTAATCATTTTGAAATAAATTTTTTTAAAAAAGGAGAGGAAAGGAAAGAGGGAAAAAGAAAGGCAAGAAGGAGATAATACTTTGGTTTGAAAAATATCCCCCAAAGTACAAAATAATCCAGATTGTCATTGCAGAGCAAAAATGTTTTACATAAATTCTGTGGTTTGGAAAAGACTGATATTGTACAAAATCTGGGGGAGTGATGGGTGTATGGGATTTCAGGCACTGTCATATTGAATGGGATGAGGAGAAAGAAATTATATTCTGCTCTAATTATATCAAACTATATAAGTTTGAGCTGAAATAATTCAATGCTTTGAAAGAATAATATTTTGATCTATGTAATGTTATCGGTTAGTTATAACTGTTAAAAATAGATTTTGGTTGCCAAAATTTAAACAGTGTTTAAGGTAGAATTTCATTAGAAATGGAAAGGATTAGAAATGAGAGTAACTACTGTGAGTAATTTTGAGGCATCATTCAATTTAGATGCAACTAAATTGGGTGACAACTTCAAATTGTGAAATTTTTTTATGACTATAAATTGGGTATTATCTATGTATTTTATACCCATCATCAACAAAGTCATGAGGAGGTGAATATCACATATACATAATGCTCTAGGTAACATTATTAATAAAATTAATAACAATCAAAGGTGTATCAGTATTTATCAGAACTTATGCTTTACCAACAATATAAACAATAGTTACCTTTACAAATGCAACAATTTTCAATGAGATTGTTGCCAAATATAAGGAATTCATCACAAAATCCATTAGATTCCACCAATCATGGATGTAATCTTGAAGTCCACCATCCCACATTTGTTTAATTTCTCCCCATATAAAACCTGAAATTACAGAAAGATTCATCGTTAAATGTGATTTTCAATCAAATTACTAAAAATAGAGATATGCAACTTAAAAATTATAGAATCTCAGAGCTGCAAGAGACTTTATTGTTTCACTACATGAAAGATCTCTTTTTAAAGACAGTAATATTCAGTCTCAGCCACACTTTAAAACTTACAGGACACTGAGCTAATTGTAGAGAATGCTCTTAGGGCAGTTTCCCTTTCTTTTATTCATTTGATACATTCATAAGAAGGTGCAGTTTTTGAATCAACTGTAATTTCTCTGCACTATATATTTTTCTCATGGAAAATATGGTAACACTTACTTATAAACAAATACTTAAAGACATATTTCCTCCAGAGTTGAAATGACTCAAAGATTCATGAAAAAACAGTGTATCTGGTGAACATAACTGTCTTAATTCCATCAAGCAGGTACTTTGTTTTGCTTTTGTAAGCAGTTAGCAACTTCAGGGATCTGATTTCAGTTCTGGACACAAAACGGTTATAACATGCATGATGTTTCATAAGAAGACCTTATATCTAGCAATAGCTTTGAAACTATATCCAGAGAAAATAAAAATCCCTTTCTTTTATAATGGTCATATTTTTAATAGGAAATGTTTTAATTTTCAAATTCTAGGAAGTACTTATAAAATATCACTATGTATCATTCTATTTCCATAATCTTATTAAAATTTTATAAATCAATTTTCAGGCCCAATGATGAAAGAGAGAGATATCAAAGGGTGTAGAATCAGGAAATAGTAAAGTGATAAATATGATTTCATAACTACATTAATATAAGCAAATAAGACAACTCTATTAATAATAGTCTGGAATGTCAAATGTGTAGCACAGTGTTTCACAGCTGTCTTGCACTAAAAGCCAGAAAAAATCAGATTAACTATAAAATCATAACCTTTCATGGACCTATCAAAGAGATGGGAAACCAAAGAGCCTATACTTCTAAGGAAAGCAGGTTCCTCCAAAGAGAGCCTCAGGGTGAACATTAGCTCACCCGTGGCAGAGTGCAGGCATAAGAGACAAATGCATCATGCAAGAGAGTAAGAGGATTTCAGAAAGACTTTTAAATAAACTTCTAAAGGCTGAGTCTGAGCTAGCACAAGAAGGTAGAACCCCTGGGACACAAATACAAGAGGAGTCTCCAGCTCCTTGCGTGCTCTTTTGCATAGAGTACCCCTCTTCCTTAGGAAGCACAACACATGAGCCCTATGGGAGAAGCAGGAAAGAGTCCTGGGCCGAGGGTTTACACCAGTGTCATTCAAGGGTTCCTACCACAGGCGGGAGGTCAGGAAAGTCTCTTCTGCACATGACCTGCAAAGTGTCACTGCTATAAGTAGT
Source organism: Callorhinus ursinus (assembly GCF_003265705.2). Taxonomy (NCBI): domain Eukaryota; kingdom Metazoa; phylum Chordata; class Mammalia; order Carnivora; family Otariidae; genus Callorhinus; species Callorhinus ursinus. The sequence continues at coordinate 59,898,869 of NW_027397069.1, read as the reverse complement.
AAGGTATAGAGCATTGAGAACCTCCATCCCTAATGCCCAGGCATCATCCTACAGAAGTCTGACCCTAGACCAGGACAACAGAGGATCTGCCTGTGTTACATCACCAGGCCAACAAACAAAGTAACGAGCAGAAGCTGACGACCACTGGAGGAGTGGCAAGAGCATGGAGAGAGAACCCCTCTGAGGCACAAATGCACAGAGGAGGCCAAAAGGTGTGGGTGGAGCAGGAATTCTGAGAATAACCCTCTTTCCTACTTGTCTTAGTCAGTTGAGGCCACTCTAGCAAAGTATCACAGAGTGGGTGTCTTAAAACCACAAAACTTTATTTCTCATAGTTCTGAAGGTTGCAAGTTTATGAGCACGGTATCAGCACAGTCAAGCTCTGGTGAGAAGCCTTTTCCATGTTGTAGATACTGACTTCTCTTTCTCTCCTCACATGGCGGAAATAGAGCAACCTAGCTCTCTGGCCTCTTTGTATAAGGGCATTTATCTCATTCATGAAGGCTCCACCCCCATGACCTAAAATGCCTCTCAAAGTCCGCACCTCCAAATGCCATCACCTTGGGGGTTAGGATTTCAATATGTGAATTTGGAGGGGACACAGACATGCAGTTCCTAACACCACCCGAAGGAGAGTATATGGTGCTCTGAAGATGACTGTAGCAACGAAACTCAAACCCGGCTCAGCTCCCGACTACATTGCCTCAAATTCCTGCATGATGTTCTCGCGGAAGAAAATGGCATGTCCATTTTCCGATGTCAATGCTACATGTACTTCTGTCTGGCCTTCTGCACAGGCAGATGTACCGTCTCCAAATACACACATGCAGGCACACTCTGATACATCATATTCAAAATGTTTTAAAAAGATAAAGAAAAAATATTGATGGCATCAGGAGTGGGGGTGGGGTGGAATGGCATGGCATTCAAAGGAAGAAATCAAAGACTGACATCAAACTTGTTGTCTGAAACTATGTAAGCCAGATGCCATTATTAGAGTGCTGAAAGAAAAGAAAAAATAAAAGTTTACCCAGAACTCTATACACGGCACAAATAACTCTAATAAATGAGGGTGATTGAAAGACATTTTTTCAGACAATCAAACACTCAGCTTATTGCCATGAGACCCATGCTACAAGAATTGCTGAAGGGATATATTTTAGGCTGAAGGCATATGATACTGAAAAAAATTAGGTTTGTAAAAAGAAATGAAAACCTATATCCAGGAATGGTTAAAAAGAAAATAAATGTAAAATATATTTTTTTTTGAATTGCTCTAACAGATAATTGACTGCCTAAAGCAAAAACAGTAGCAAAGAATTGTGGTTTATAACATATATAACAAATAGAAAAGTAAAATGACAACATTAGCACAGAAGATGAGAGAAAGGAATTAGAAACATACTATCATAAAATTCTTACACTACATGTCAACAAAATAAATATTATGTGAAGTTAGACTGTGACAAATTAAAAGTTTATATTGTAAACCCTAGGACATTCTCTTAAAATATTTTTAAATGTAGGGGTGCCTGGGTGGCTCACTTGATTGAGCATCTGACTCTTGATCTCAGCTCAGGTTTTGATCTCAGGGTCATGAGTTCAAGCCCCATGTTGGGCTCCATGCTGGACATGGAGCCTACTTAAAAAAAAAAAAAAAATATATATATATATACACACACACACACACACACAAATATATACACACATATATATACACATTTAAATGTATAAAGAGCCAGAAATATAAATAAACGTGAAATTATGAATAATTTGACAACAGGCAGAAAAAAGGGAAAGTGCAACAAAGAACAGATAGAGTCAATAGGAAAAACAATAGTAATGAGGTAGATTTCAAATCCATCGATATTAATAATTCCATTGAATAAAATGTATGGTCTTAAAAAATGTATAGTCTAAACACACCAATTTAAAGACAGAGATGGTCGTATATAAAAATGCAAAACACAACTATATTACAATTCATCAACAGGTTAAAAATGAAAGAATAATAAAGACACTATGAAATACTAATCAAAGGAAAGCTAAAAAAAAGGAAGGTGAATTGGCTATATTAATATAACTAGATATATTTCAAAAGAAAGAATGTTACCAGGTAGGTAAAGGTATACTACTAACGTAAGATTGAAAAGGCCAACTCACTGAGAAGACAGAACAATCCTAAATATGAAGGCAGCTAACAACATAACCTTAGAAGGCAACATGCCATAATTAAAATCGAAACAAAAAAGACAGAAAGGTAGAAATATAGTTAGATGGAGACCATAGTATTCCCCTCTGTAGAACCTGTAGGCAGAAGTTTGGTAGGAATATAGAAATTCTGAACAACACCATCAACAACCTGACAATGGCAGAATACACTTTTTTTCAAGTGCGTGCATATGTAGTATTCGCCAGGAGAGACTATATCATGGGCTATAAAACAAACCTTAACATATTTATGCAAATGGAAATCATACAAAATGTGTTCTATGACAACATAATAAACGAAAAATCAGTAACAAAATGTATTTGGAAAATCCCCAAATATTTTGCAATTGAACAACATACTTCTAAAAACCCTTGGTCAAAGAGAAATTTGCAGAATAATTAGAAAATATTTTGAAACTGAAAATGAAAATAGATCCAAAAAAATAAAATCTGTGATGCAGCTAACATAGCACTTAGAGTGGAATCTATAGGTTTAAATTAAGACTTTATTAGAAAAGAATAAAAGTCTCAGTGATCTTAGCTTCAACTATGACACTATGAAAAGCAAAGCAAACAAGTTAAGCCCAAAACAAGCAGAAGAATGTAAAAGAGATAAGAGCAGAAGGCAATAAATTTTAAAACATAAACCTTGAGAAAAATCCACAAAAACCGAATCTAGTTCTCTGAAATGATCAGTACAATGGATAAAACTCTGGCCAGAATGGTCAAGAAAAAAAGAGGGAAGATACAAATGATCAATATCAGAAAAGGAAGAAGGGGCGTCAATACAGATCTTAGGACATTATAAGGAAAACAAGTGAATAAAATGAACAACTTGATACCCATAAATTTCACAACTTAAATGAATTGAACATTTTCCCTGAAAGACACTAACTTCTAATCTCAACTCAAGAGTACAAAGAGTAACCTGAATTGTCCTATACTTATTAAAGTATTATGAATTCATAGTTAAAAACCTTCCACCAAAGAAAAATTCAGGTCCAGTTGCTTTATGGTGAATTCTACCAAACATTTAAGGAAGAAATAATACTAGTGCTAAAAACACAAGCAGCGAACACTTAATACAAAAGGAAAAAACATCCAAGAGGCAAGCAAGTGTTGTTCTGATAAAAAAAAGTTTGACAAAAATAATACAATCAAAGAAAACTACACACTAATAACTTTTATGAATATGCACAAAAATCCTCAACAAATATTAATTAGTAAATTAAATAGAGCAATATATAAAATTGATAATAACGGTTTTTCCCAGGAATGCAAGACGGTTTCAACATTTAAGAACCAATCAATGTGATTTATGCTATCCATATTCTACTGGGGAAAAGAGATCTCAATAGATGCCGTAAATGCATTTGACAAAATTCAACTTCCATGCATAATAAAAACTTTGGCAAAGTATGAATAGAGGGGTAATTTCTTGATTTGATAAGGGACATCTATAAAAATATACAACAACCATGTTTATTTTGCAGAGGGCCAGAGAGTAAATAAGTTAGCCTTTGCAGTAAATGAATGGGTGTGGCCGTGTTACAATAAAACTATTTATAAAAACTGTCAAGTGGCGCCTGGGTGGCACAGTCTGTTGGTTAGGCATCCAACTCTTGATTTTGGTTCGGGTCAGGATCTCAGTCAGAGTCCCGGGATCCAGCCTGCATGGGGCTCGGGCTCAGCGGGAAGTCTGCTTGGGATTTCTCTCCCTCTGCTCCTCCCCTTGCTTTTGTGCGCATGCTCTCTCTCTTTCAAATAAATAACATAAATCTTTAAAAAAAAAAAAAACTGTCCAAGGGTCATATTTTCCTGCTGGGCGATAGTTTGCCAGGCCTTGTCTAGTATCTTGATTGTGGTGGTAGTACATGATTGTGTGTGTTTGTCAATGTTTTATATCTCTGTGCCCTGAAAAAAAAAAAAAGTAATGCTACAACTTGAAGGCAGCAAAAATGATGAGAGATTGATGCTGACAAATGGAGATAGGGATAGATTACAAATAAAGAAATACAATAAATATCTAATACGTCATAAATATAATAAATATAATAAAATATCAATTGTGATATATTGTTGATAGGTATGTTTGAAAATTCTCATAATAAAACTTTGGGAAGAAATAAAGGTGAATTAGACTTTAATAGTCTATCATCATTTAGTAAAAACTAGAAATGGTTATTTATTATTATTCAAAAATTTTTTTTTAATTTTAAGTTAGATTTAAATGAATAACCCTAGGTAAGGACTGATTTCAGTTGAACTAATTTTAATGTGCACTTTCAAAAAGATTTTATGTAAATTCCAGTTAGTTAACATACTGTAATATTAGTTTCAGGTGTATAATATAGTGATTCAACACTTCCATTCATCACCCACTGCTCATCATGTCAGGTGCCCTCCTTAATCCCCATCACCTATGTCATCCATCCCCCACCCACCTCCTCTCTGGTAACAATCAGTGTGTTCTCTATAGTTAAGAGTCTGTTCTAACTTCAGACTCTTAACTATGTGTGCATTTTAAAGTCTGCTATAGACCCTGCTTTATTCTGGATTTGGTGTTTCTATCCCAGCTTCCCCTTTGAGGGTTCTTTCAGAAAGAAATCCCTCTTGAGAGCTCAGATAACATAGGGACTTAACTGGGGAGATGATAATGATCACTGCCTCCATATTGAAGAAAGGAATATAACAGACCTGAGTAGGACATGATGGTCTGATTTTAGAGCTTGTGGGAAACTTACAATTTATATTACCCAATGAGGAATAGGTACACTGGAACCCGTTTCCTCCCTTCATTCTATGGTGCTTTTTCCTACTGAGCCTGGGGACAGTCTCAGAAGCCAGCACATACCCACAACCTACATAAGAAAAACTAAGGCCAAAAGAGACAGTGTAGTGCTCCACTACCAGCTGATAAAGAAACCAGAACTCAAGCTCCTGAGGCAGTGCTCTTAGACAATGTTTTCTTATTTCTGAGATTTCACAGTGTGGCTTATTTGTTGTTTCATTTGAAACTTTGCCAATTCCCAGAGATGAGAAGATGTGTGCACTGCAATCATTAATTGAACAAATGCATTTCAAGTGAATTTTCACCAGAGATAAGAATTTTACTGTATCAGGTGAGTGAGGTGCTAGGCTCAGCTCAACTGGTAATCAGCTTTGTAATCTTAGACAACAGTGTTCTAGTGTTCATTACCTCATTTCAAAAGAAGAGAGGTTTGGATTATATGCAGAATCCTACATAAAGAATCAACAATCATACAAATCTTACCATCTACCGCAATGGTATGAATAGCCAGACATTACTTCTTCCTATCTGGATTATCAAATTTTACTAAAATCAATCTGCTTCATGGAAGCAGAGCTTCCATGAAAGATTAAAAACTGTTTGTACCAGAGGACACAGATTTGCTTTGGTCTGCCCCCAAAAGCACAAATTGGATCTTTGATATGAAAATTATAGAGAGAAATCTTCTTGCCCAATGTAAAGAATTCTTTGGCAATCAGAGTTGTTCCAAAACTGGAATGGATCACCTTGTGGGATCAAGACTCCAATCCAAAGCCTGGAATGTCTTCCATCACTCAGGCTCCTGAGAAATTCTGAAAGTAGGTGCAAACCTGTTCCATCTGATCTCTAAAGGGCATTCCAATTCTATGAATTCGTGATTCTCTTGTTTTCAAATTTGTATGTATTATAAAATGAAACATATTTTAAATACCTGTTAAATAACCAGAGTGTTTATATCTTATTTCCCTTTAGTGATAAATTGTTAGCTCTCTCCTCGCTTCTACTGGAAAGCCAAATGTATTAATAGCTACCAAAATAGGTAACTTCAAATATTTTATGGATAATTATGTAAGGTAATAAAGAAGCTATGGGAAAACTTTTATAAAGAACTAGTTAGGAGCTCAGTACAAAACAACATATTAACCTGGAGCTCTTTAATATCTGAGCAGACTCTGTTCCTATTACATGGGTTCAAGAAGATGGTACTTTTATTGGAAGCTTGGGCTAGATGACCTCTAAGGTTTTCTAAGAAGGGGAACAGCAAACACAATTCAGAGATATTACAGTTCCTTTGGAGTTCAAGGAGTAGGCATTAAGTCTGACTTTCTGGATCACACAAAAAAAATTCTTTCACTTCTGACCTTTGTAAGTCATAGCTGTGTGGGTAAAACAGAGATCCTGATGAAACTGAGTGTTCACACCATCATTTTTTAACCTGAGCTGTAAATAAGACTGTCAGTCAGTATTTATTGGCTAATGGGGTTTGGGATCTTGTTGTCTTAGAACACCAGAATGGAGTAGCACTTGCTAGAGCTCTAGTCACCGCATATGTGTTTGGTAACTATTGATTTCTATTTCTTATAAGCACGTTAGTGAAATACCAAGTTTCCTCTGCTCTGGTGACATTCACTGAAATTTTTGAAGAAACAAGCCTTTAGAAAAGCTAGAGGGTGCTATTAACTGGCTGAAATATGCATCCAGATCAACTATTCCTGGTAACTAGTCCGAAGAGAACAAAGCTTCAGGGAGCTTCTGTCACAAAATGTTTGTCCTGTTCCCACAATGGGAACATTTCAAAATTGCTCTCTGCTGTTTATAAACAGATGACATGATTTCTCAGAGTCACGGTGGAGGTCTATTACAAGCATGGATGTTGAGAATGTGGGGACCAGCAAAGGAATGATCATAGTGCAAATGAGTCAGAGAACTTCCTTTGAAAGATATTTGTGGATGCCTGGAAGTCTTTAGTATTTTTTTTCCTACCTTTCCCATAACAGTTTTTGTCAGGGCTACTTGAGTGTCCGATTATATCCTATCGTGTGAAGCAGGCTGTGAAGATAAGATGAGGTAAGCAGACCTCAGATGCCACATTTAACAGCCCGGATTTCAGATGAGAAGTGTGTAATTCTGTGAACAGACCTCTTGTCTTGTTCTTTCTCCCTGTCGGTATTTACACAAAGGACAAATAACTCTAAACAAAGAGTGAGTCACCTTTTCACCTAGGGCAACCTCCAAGGGCTTGTTATGGCAGCCCAAGAGCTAGTCGAGGGACCTGACCTTGGAAGTCTCTTCATAGAACACTGAGTTCTATGCTGTGGCACCAAATCAACGTAGATAAAAAAGAACAAAAAAGAATTCCTCCCTGCCGTAGGTGTTTCTTTTATTTATTTTTTTTCCTCCCCAAATCAGGGAACAAAAAAGTGGTCTCTGGTGAAAATTTTGCTTTTGCTTAGAAAAATCTAAATGTAGTTCTTTTACTCAGTGGAGACTCACATTCTGCCGGACCCCAAAAATGTGCCAAGTTAAGGGGCAGCTTCTATCCTCTCAGTGTTATATTTAAAACCCAAATAGAGATAAAGAGACCCCACTAACTACTTTCTGAAGACAACTTACAGAAAATTGTAGCCACACCCTGCCCTCTAGGGCTTATAAAGAGGCATTAGGACCATATCTTTTACCAACCACCTGGCTCTCCAACCCCATAGTCTATACTGAGAGAACACTTGGAATAAGTGGCAAGAGAGCCATGAGGTCAGGGTCATACAGTTTTTGTGCTAATTGGAATACCAGATGGATAGACGAAGGTGACAGCTCACCAGCACTACCACCTTCCTAAATCAAGTGAGGAAGACTCTCAGAAAAATCCCTCATAAATTTGGGGGAATTCTACAAGGAAAAACTGGCATTTCAATCCTTACTGGAGTGTCTGCTCAGGCATTTGGCTCACTCCTCTCTCCCTGGGTCTAGCTTGTCAAGGACAACAGACAGTGTGTATCGGCAGTAAGGTAGCTAGCCGCAGCCTGACCTCCTGCCATGACATGAGGCAAGGTTTTGTGATGCTCTCAGGGAGTGAGTGCTTATTACAGGAAGAAGCCGAGCTTTAGCAATCATGCCCTCCTGTCCTTGCCAACTACTGGTTACAAGGGTTGAGGGACTGGAAGATGTCAGGCAGAGCTGTGTTGTGCTTCCAGAGAACTATGCAATGTGGAGGTACACAAGGCCCTCTAGAGAACATTCATGCACTCATCAGGAGAGTCATGAGTCATGGCCTGTCATACTGGCTACACAGTATTAGCATGAGATGCATACAACCAAAAGGAAAGAGCTGTGACCGGGGTTCCAGTGAAGTCATGAAGACTTGTAACTTTTCTTGTCATCCCTCTTCCCTACAACCACCAAAGAGGAGAACGTGAACAGTTTGTGCCCCTCTTTCCATTCCAGAGTTGGGGTTGAAGGACGAGCAAATGATGGACAATTCCAGGTTCTCTGAGCCATGGGCCAGGCCTTTGTCAAGAAGAGGAAAGCTTTAAACGAATGATAAGACTCAAGTTTTAAACTGAACTGGGACTACTTTTAAAAAAAAAAATTTATTTATTTGACAGAGACAGAGAGAGCGAGCACCAGCACAAGGAGGGGGAGAGGCAGAGGGAGAGGGAGAAGCAGACTCCCTGCTGAGCAAGGAGTCCAAGACGGGGCTCAGTCCCAGGACCCTGGGATCATGACCTGAACTGAAGGCAGACACTTAACCAACTGAGCCCCCTAGGTGCTCCTGGGACTATTTTTTAATAACTTAAAGTTTCAGGAACTTGTATCTACTAGACATATCATCAAAGTACAGGAAAATGGTATCTGGTAGAGGGTGCTTGGGGAGAGTGATCAGAAGTTAAACCATTTCAGGTTTAGATTCTAATGAGTTGAGACTCTTTAATAAAGCTTTTACATGAATACATACTTTGCATGAAATTTTGCTTCCATAATTGTTTCTCAATTGTTTAAAGACCTCTGGAATATCTGAACTAATCAACCAAGGGGAGAATTCAAAATCTACGTTTTTTGTAGAAATTCACAATGATGATGACTTTAGTCAGCTGCCCACACTTCAAGAAACACTGACTTAAAGGGACAGTAAGACATGTAAAAGAATAAAACTGGACAACTTTCTTACCCCATACACAAAAATAAACTTAGTATGGATTAAGGACTTAAATGTGAGACCTAAAACCATAAAAATCCCAGAAGAGAGCACAGGCATTAATTTCTCTGACATCAGACATAACATCTTTTTAGATGGCAAAGGAAACAAAAGCAAAAATCAACTATTGGAACTACATCAGAATAAAAAGCTTCTGCACAGCACAGGAAACAATCCACAAAACTAAAGACAACCTACTGAATGGAAGAAGATATATGCAAGTGACATATCTGATAAAGAGATAGTATCCAAAATATATAAAGAACTTATACAGCTCAACACCCAAAAAACAAATAATCCAGTTAAAAAATGGGCATAAGACAGGAACAGTCATTTCTCCGAAGAAGACATCCAGATGGCCAACAGACACATGAAAAGATGTTCAGTATCATTCATCATCAGGGAAATGCAAGTTAAAACCACAATGAGATATCACCTCACACCTGTCAGAATGGCTAAAATAAAAAACACAAGAAACAAAAGATGTTGGCAAAAATGTGGAGAAAAAGGAATCCTCGTGCACTGTTCGTGGGAATGTGAACTGATGCAGCCACTGTGAAAAACAGTATGGAGGTTACTCAAAAAATTAAATATAGAATTACCACATTATCCAGTAATTCCTCTACTGGGCATTTGCCCAAAGAATATGAAAACAGTAATTTGAAAGAACACATGCATCGTTATGTTTATGGCAGTACTATTTACAGTAGCCATGTTATGGAAGCAGCCCAAGCATCCATTGATAGATGAATGGATAAAGAAGATGTGCTCTGTGTGTGTGTGTGATGGAATATTACTCAGCCATAAAAAATGAAATCTTACCATTTGCAACAACATGGTGGATCTAGAGAGTATAATGCTAAGCAGAAAAGTTAGAGAAAGACAAATGCCTTATGATTTCACTCATATGTGGAAGTTAAGAATCCTACTCAATTTTGGGGGCAGTATTTGTGGAGCATAAAGGTTTTAGTTCTGGAATTACACAATGAAGTATGAATCAAGTGGCTAGCATTTGTTAGCTCCTGATCCTGGACAAGCGATCTAACTTCTCTAAGCCTATTCCCTTCAATGAAATGAGATACAAACAACATTTATTATGATTCAATTAAGTGGAGCTACTATGAAGTTCAGATAAGAACACACATTCCCTCATTTATCAGGGTGCCTACCTTCTTAGTTTCTGCTTAGTTATTACTGCTACTGCTATTGTTATTCTGAACTCACGAAAACCACTTCAGCGACCCTCCGTCTCTTACGCTGACCCTCCCTCATTTAATATCTACTCCTTTTTCCCTATCTTTTGCTCCCATCCCTTGAACCATTTGAATCATGTTGCCAAATACTCTCTCAAAGCGTGCTGATTTCACTTTCGGGGTACCAGATGAGTATTGGTCATGACCTAAAATGCTTAACCTTCTCTCTGATAAAGAAGTCATTTGGCCAGCAATAGGATGTGCCCAACAATTTAAATCTACATAAATTTTTCATTGTTTGAAATCTTACTGTGTTAGTCTTGATAAATCTTGATAAGTCTTAGTAGAGGTGACCTTAAACTTTTTTCCCCACAGATAAAAAGGAAAATGATGATTCTATGTCATACTACAATGATTATCTGGTTTTTCTTGAAACTTAAAATGTCTCTTTAAATTAATAAGTGGATCTTCTGCAGCTGTATTTCAGTGTCTATGTGTGTCTGCAGCCCGTTTGCTGAGTTGGTTAGAGTCCCTTGCCAAGGGAGAGAGTGGGGAGAAACTAGGGACTTATTTCTTATAATTGCAAGAATACCTTTGGGGGGCTATCTGAGAAGATGGGTCATCCAGGAGGGAGGCTGAGAGTATGAGTACCTGAAACCAAATGATCTTAATGCCTATTAGTCAAAAGATGTAGAAAGGATGTCAAAAGGAAGAATATACATATATAGAATTGCTTGTCTCTATGAGTCTTTAGCTAGAGGAGAATGTGATCACAAGTTTTCTTTTTCCATTTGCAATTTGGCAGGCCTTATTGAAATGTTCAGATTTGTTAATATGAACCCTTTAAAAGATAAAAATATAAAATAAATCATGGAAATGAGAGGCCAATTTTGTTAGAGAAAAATTGTCAAATAAGTACGTGTTATGGGCAAGATGTATAATCCGGATATTATGAGCAATTCTTAGTTTATGCCTAGGAATTCACTAGAAGCTATTTTTAACAGAGCTCAGATTTCTTCCTATGATACATCTTTTCCTCAGCTCACCCTTCTCCTTATCATGCTCAGCGCGCATAGATTTATATACTACATAATTATGGCATATTCTTAGGCACACACATAATATCAAGTCAAGGCAGCAGACGTTTTTCCTTCTCATTGAGAACAAACTATTTCCTGCTTTATTAACGTGACAGCCTTCATTAATATTCTACTTTTTTGTAAAGTGATGTCAATTTCATGCTTTCTCTGCTAAACTGATAACGTAAGTCTACCTCTTGATATTTCACACGCATATACATATATGCACACTTTTTTTGCAGGGAATAAGCTATGACACAGATTTGACTGTTAGAGTTGAATTATAATGGATTTTGTAGAAAAATCAAAACTGGCTTTGCAGAAGGCCTTAAAAATTAACATTCGAAAGTTTTTTTTCCTCCTATTTTACTCCCTATTACCTTCAGAAAACAAATGACATCTATTTGAGATAGAACTGCTGCTATAATTTAGATAAATTCTCATTATACATTATAAATATAACATGCTATATTTAGTTTGCATATAAATTCTATGTAAAAGGGAAATTCTGACATGAATATTCATTTCATATCCCTGGTATTCTATGTTAAAAATCAAACCCTGAATAAATGAAGAGGCTCAGGGTCATGGCACAGCAGAGCATAGAAGTAACCAGGTCTCTAATCTGGCCCCAGGCTCCTTTTAATCCATTGTCCAGTCTTTCCAATGACACTTTTTCTCAGACACTTGCAAAGTATAGTTCCGTCATCAAGCTCATATGCTTGCTTGATAGAACTTTTGTTTCACTTTTTACTCTAGTTTAAATGGGTAATTTGACAGTCTGAGAAGTATATGGGTGTTTATCTGTCAAGAATCTACCTTTTGAGATAGTTCTAACTGAATGATCTGTGATTAGTTTTCTCTTTTGGTTAGGACTGTATCTCAAGATGACTAAATCCTAAATTTGATCCCTGCAGGAGGCTTTTAGATTTCTTTGTTTATATGCTAAACTTTATCTTGACAGCAGACATCTATAAGATCTCTTGAAGTTGTCTGATGGGAGAAAGAAGGGTCATTAACCTTCAATACAAGAAAGTCTGAAGGAAAAATCATTCAAAAACCTTTTGCAAGAGATGAGTTACAGCATATCCATGATACCACAGTGGAAGAATACAAGGGTCACTGCAGACTGTTTTCTAAAGATACAAAACTCAATAGACTTCAATTTAAATAGTCAACAGGATGTTGAACTTCCACAGGAAAGATATTGAAAATAACAGGGAAACATTATCCTGCCACTGTACTAAATCACAAGATATCTGGATCTGTCATACCACATAAATTCATATTGTTGAAACACAGCAAAGTTTATGAAAGAACAGAAATTCCAAAGCAAAACCATACTTCTTAAGGAGATACAGGGATCGAGTTGAGAGATTAAGCTTTACAGTTAGAAAAACTTTTCTACTCAGGAAAAGTTAAAATTTATGATAGGAATATATAAAATGAATAAATCAAAAGTCTTTTTGTCAGGATAAAAAAAATGGGAGATATAACAGTAATCATTTCTCTTAAGTTATGTTATCAGAGGTCTGGGAAACATCCCCTGAAAATAGAAGGTGAGTAAATTTAGTAGGAATGAAAAAGCATTTCTTTACCCAATAAGTAGCTCACAGTGTGACATGGGTTGAAAATCTAAGTCAGTTCAAGAAGACTTGCGAAAAACCCCTGCATAGAGCTTCAGTCTATCACTGGAAAAATTAACAGGATGCAGAACACTTTTGTATGCCACTCTTTTCTCTCTAAGTCTTTCAGTCTTGTTATTCCAAATCCAGAACCTCACAATGGAGGGACTGTGAAATGTTTGACCGCTTCCTTGGTCAGAGATAGTTTTAAATGAGACAAGATGGAAGGCTCATTAATAGAGTTATCGAATCAGACCTGGCCTTTCCCTCTCTATCACACCTTTGGTGAAAGGTTAGAGCATTCCTACCCTGTTGTCCTTAGCCGCCTCCTCACCTCCCATCCCCTGTCAAAAAAAGACCAATTTTCTCTACCTTAGTAATGGTTGCTCCCCAGTGCAGGACACTAGGACTCAGCGGGACTCTAAATCTTTCGTTTTATTGAGGAACATACTAAAAAATCCTGAGAGGTTGTGACCACCCATAATTTAATAGTCTCTCAGTGATAGAACCTGAGCATGTATTCAAATACAGTGAGTTTTCTACAAGAGGCTAATAACATAGCAGGTACCCCCTTATAGTTATGGATCTAGTAAAACACTTAGAACTCAGTGTCAGATGGGAGGCTCTTAGAATTCATCAGCTTTGATGAATAATATATTGTTTGGACAGATATATTTGATATAGAAAATTCTCCAAGCAAGAGGATCATTCATATATATTTTTTAGTCTAGAAAATATCTTTTTATCCTAAAAATTCCCAGATAAATTAACTCCTTGAAGTCAGGATATTTTAAGGAAATGTTGCCTTTAGTAGATATTTCTCTAGACTGGAATTTTAATTATCACAATTAAAAGTGTACCTTATTTAAGCATTCAGCTGTGGTCTGGATATAATTTCTAGCCAACTTTCATGGAAAATTCTGTTACAAGTTTTGCAAGTAGGAGGCAGCCAAAAGGTTTAAAGCTTCTGTTTTTTAATGTTATTTACCATTTTCTGACATTAAGCAACATATCTCATTGTTTATTATCTATCTAGTGCTCTAGTAAAATTTAAGCTTCATAAGAGTAAGGAATTTCTTCTTCTTCTTTTTTTTTTGTTACTTTTGTATCACTATTGCCCCACATTGTACTTACTCTACATATTTTCATTAATTGCACAAAGGAAAAGTCTAGAAATACTATATCTGCTTTTGCTTCACTGTGTCTATAGCATTGTTCAAAATTAAATATTCTGTAATTCATTTGGAATACCAGAATTTTTAGACATTGCATATAAGTTACCCATAATGGGAAATTTAACCCTCTAAACGCTTCTTTGATAATTGTTTCCAGTGAATTTTCTATGGAGAAAACTCCATAAAGAACATATTGCTAATGTGAGACATTTAATTTAAAAGGGAATAGGCAGGGTCGTCTTATATTGAATGTCAACTGCAATGTCATAATTATTTTATGCAAAAAGAACACAGGTTACCTAAACCTTTCTTCTAATTTAAGCAAAATCACACTTTATGCATTTCAGATTAATGAGAATGTACTCTATTTTAAAGGTAGCTTAAGAAGGTGTTTTTTTCCAGTACATTTGTAAAACATATCAAATCTCGTTGCTATGAACTTTTTCTTATTGTCAGTACTTAGAATATTTATAATCTTTAAAATCGAAGAGTATATCTATGTCAGATTGAGATATAGTCCTTTTTTCCCCCTGCTTTTTCCACATTTTATAGTCTCTCCAGTAGTTTTGACAGGCCAAACTGATCTGAGACTGTGAATCATGAAATTTTCACATATTTTCTAATTACTAAATGATGAGATGGATATGATACCAGAGAGGTTTAAAATGATGGGCTAAATTGGAAAATGTGATTTCTCAGCAAACCACAGTAAGATAGAGGAAAGAATAATTAAAATGTAAATTTTAACTATGGCTACAATAACAAGAAGAGAGGAAAACAAAGCTTTTACCAGCTACTTTAAGGTTTTCTACCTTACCAAGATTTGCTGCAGATCCCAAAATATTTTTCTTTCTATGGAAAGAACAGAGACATTGGAGGATGTCATAGTGTTTAATATCCTATCATTTTGATTGAATATATAATTTCGAAGATAAACTTAATGGATTGATTTCAAAGAATGGTTATAGTTACTTTATGTATAGAATCACTAATTCTGCAGAGTGATTTATATTTGTCTTTTAGAAGGTGTATCTATTAAGAAAATTAGAACGATCAGTGATATACAGCCAATGAGAAATGTTGAAAGTCTTTAAAAGACAAGGACACAAACAAAAAAACCCAGAAAACCATTCATGGGATGTGAAGTCATTGAGATCACAAATCCTAAAACCTATGGTTACATTTCATAGGCGGCATCTGGGGGCAAGTCCCCCAAAACTTGCAAAGCATTTATTTAGCTTTGGGGATTAGGCTTTGGAGCTACAATGGTCAGGACCTGTTTTAAGTATGCCTACGTCCAAAACTTTAATGACTATTCTTTTCTGGGCAACGAAATTCCATGGCAGCAACACGTTTTTATTATATTTTCTATAGTAACACATTTACCCAGGACCCACGGTAAAATCATCCACTCGACGATGGTTGGTGGTGGACCTTGCCTGTTCAAGTCTGACCTGTCGATGTGCTGAGAGGCAAGCAGCAGCAGGAACAAAAAAGTCAAATAGGACGCTGTATGGCAGATGAACTTGATAAATGGCTTTCTGATGAACAGTCCCAGTGGGCTTTTAGGAGCTATAAGGTAGCACACAGAGAAGACGGGAAAAAGAAGTCCTATGATGAAACACGTCACCATCTTCACTGCCCAGTGCCGTCTCCTCCAGCCTGGGAACTCATCGTACCAGCGAGATGCAAGCAGTTGTTGACAGTTGGGCTGAGCAACAAACTAAACAGAAAGGAAAGGAAAGGAAGAGTCAGTGTCACGTGCGGTGGCTTCAGTGCATCAGTAAGACCACAGATTTATCTTTAAAGCTGGAAGTCCTGCTTTAAATAATTTTATACTGGGTGCTTCATTGGCTCAGTTGGTAGAGTATGTGACTCTCGATCTTGGGGTTGTGAGTTTAAGCCCCACATGGGGGGTAGAGATTACTTAAAAGAATAAAATCTATAAAAGAATAATAATTGTATAGTTAATCATGAAGTCCTTTTGAATCATTCTGTGAATAAAGCCCATTTATTTAACGTTTTCTACCCAAGGCGTAGTGCTATGTGCTTAGCCAGATGTGACAGAAATTTGACTTACTCAAGTACATTGAGGAAGTAAAAATATGGCTGGAGAACATGAATATTCATAGGACACATTGATCAGTGAGCAAAGTTATGTACAAAGGCACAAACATATATATATATATACGTATATAAGAACTGTGATATAGTGGTTTTTTTCTCAGATTACTGGTTATTTTCTAGTAATGACATTATACTAGATTTTCATTTTTATATTTGGGTGTGCTTTTTACATTTTCTGATAAACACTTCCTACTTTTATCATTAGGAAAAGTAAATAAACTTTCAGTTGGGTTGAGGCAATAAGAAAAACATATGTGAAAGCATATTAGGATTACCAGAATGTTGATCATCAGATGCTGAATTTCGTGGAAATAAAACAGATACTTTGCCTAAGTATAATCAATTACCATATACCAAACATTTCACAAACATAACATCATTTTATCCTGACAACATGTTGGGAGATATGGTATAGATCTTACTCTCTTTTAAGGATGAAGATAGAGGGTGTTACAAGAAGTTAGTCAATTTACTCAAGGTTACATATCTAGTAAATGATAAAATATTAGACTAACTGGTCCAGGATTTTTTTTTTTCTGCACACTACCCTTCTCACTGGGACTGACAGCTAGGCATTACATAAATTCAGAGGGAGTTATTTCTTCCAGACGGAATTGTCCAAGAACACTTCCGAGTAGATGTGGGCTCTGAAGGGTCAGATTTGTATAAGCAGAGAAGAGAAGGGAAGGCAATTAAGGCAAGGTATGGTGGGAGAGAGAGAACATATGCCAGCAAGAAGTGTTTAAGGGATGCCCTATGGGCAGTTTGCAGTAGAAGCTTTAGTTTCTTGTAAGGGACTTGGGAAAGTTCTACTGGCATCATATTTCTTTTTCAGCCTTAGCCTGTGTGGATCTCCTTTAGACAAGACTTCGCCCTTACTCTTTTCTGATGGTAAGCAAGCAAAACATCCTGGAGTTCTCATAAAGAGCCTTGATTATCGCAAACTAAAAGCTGTTTGAGAGTGAAAAGAGAGACAAGATGATTGACTAAAAGAGCAATTCAATAGTTGAGCTGTGCAAACATATGGGCTGGACATGAAATGATTTCTCACGCAACTGTTTCTCATCACCTTGTCTTGGACACTGTGCTCATCAAAGGACATAGTGGGCAAAGAAATATGTAATAAATCAAATCAAATTTATAATAATGGGCTAAGTAAATACAGATAAAATAAAACTGCGTTTCTTTAAGACTGGGATGATGAGGACTCTCTTTATTACTTTGTAAGTAATCAGTAAAATCAAACTTTATAATCGAAAGAATAGCTTTTCCTAACACCATCCTTGCCTATTATTCTGGTCAAAGTCAGGTATTTGAAAGTCAAAATAGAGTTCTTGCTGATATATCTGCAGAATAATGGCAAGGAGTGCTATAAGTCATTAACCAGCCGTCTTCTTTTTAAGAGTTGCGACTCCAACACACATACACGATCCTTCCCGTCAGCATTTTATAAACAAGTCAGTCTATCATCTTCTTTCTAGTTTTTCATATAAAACATTCCTCATACAATTTAGCACAGGTGAAAGGCATTAGTAAAAGGGAGTTAAACTTACAGAAAATGCAAGATCTAACAAGCAGTTGCTGTAATATCGCATTAATCCTCACAAACTGAAGAAACGCTTTAAGGGACTAAGTATGAATAACATATTTAATACATGCAGAAAATGTAAAAGAAAGGTAGGTACTTCGTTTAACGTGACCTGCGTGAATTCTAGGACTAACCACCTCTGCCCTTGTCCCAAATCGCATTACAACATGAGATACCCCAGGACAACTGAACAAATAATTTTATTAGGAGTATTTAAGGTTTGCTTGGATAAATATTTCTGTTGCCTAATACACACATAAAGATTGTGTTAAATTACCCAGAAGAAGCAAATTATTCAGTCCTTCCAGAACATCTGCCATTGCCAAGCACTAGGTTAGCCTTAATTTTTACCAATGCCTTTTCTTAAAAGGTCTTTTTCTTTAATTATTGGAAAGTACACATTTGTGCTCAGTAAATGAAGAGTGTACATGATTTTCTGCTAAACACAGACACAGTGAGACTTAGGTAGAGGTACAGAATAGAAATAGGACTATAAGAAGAGCAGGCGTGAGTGTATATAATATACAAGTTTTCCCAAGTGTGGATATTATTTGACTACAAATCCGTTCTAATCAGAGGATTGAAATAACCCAAAAAGTATTCCTATAACCCAAAGGAATAATATAATAACCCAAAAAGAATCACTATAAATCTAAATTTTCTCACAATGGTTTTACATCCTCTCTCTAGTATCCCTGTTCACTACATGCCTATGCCAGCACCCCCCAAATTGTATGCTATTAATTAGTAGATTTGCCATGAAAAAATGGGTTTCACGTTCAATTAGTTACCAAAATAAGATTAAAAGAATTAAACTTCTAGATTACAGGATTTTTTTAGTCTTTAATTGCTAAAGTGGATTCAAACATTTCATTATCTCACGTGTCCCTTCTTCCTTCTATTCTTGGTTCTTTTCCTTCCTTCATGCTTCACAGTGTACTTCATTTCTTCTTTGTCCCCTCCTTCCTGTCTTTCTTTCTCTCTTCTCCTCCAGCGCCACCCCCCCCACCGTCTCTTAGTTTATTTGGATTATTTAGAGGAACACTCAGCTTTATCCCAACTCCCTCTGAAAGATACCCTCAGAGAGGGGGCCATCCTGTCTCTGACACCTGCCACTGGCCCATTCCAACAAAGCCCTTTCCAGATGGGCCATCACATTGCCCACCACATGCTGGGAGCCCACTGGGCCTGCCTCCTCCGCATCATCTCCCTACTGCACACTGAGTCACAGGAACTACCCTTCCAGGACTAGGGGAAGTGGGGTATCTCTTCAGGCACACTGAGTTACAGTCTCGCTTCTCCCTACAGTTGTTGGCCAATTCTAGCACAACTCCTGTCATCACATTAAAATTCATATAAAGACATTAGGAACATTCAAATTCACATTTGTGCCATGCAATTGTAAAAGACATTTAAAAAAAAAAGAAAAACTTTCTGTCCCTCTTTTCAATAACCTTTAGAAAAGTTTCAAAAGCCGGATCTCATGATTATATATAGAATCATTGAGTCATAGTTTTGAAATATTAAAAAAACTGGAAAGATTATTGAAATCTAATTTTTATGAATAAAGTGAGATCCAGTATTAAT
The DNA here is from genome assembly GCF_003265705.2 of Callorhinus ursinus. Classification (NCBI taxonomy): domain Eukaryota; kingdom Metazoa; phylum Chordata; class Mammalia; order Carnivora; family Otariidae; genus Callorhinus; species Callorhinus ursinus. The sequence continues at coordinate 59,879,301 of NW_027397069.1, read as the reverse complement.
GCTTTTAAAACAACTACTCAAAATACTAAAATACTCCGTACCGTAAAGGAAAATGATGAAGAGAAAGGATAAAGCTACAAAGTGAAAACAAGCAAAAAACCCAAAAACTAAAACCAAAGAAACAAGAAACTTCACTACTACATGGGGAGGAATTAAATATTAACTAGATATGGGCATAATCAACAGAAGAGAGTTAAAAAATTAATGGATCCCTAGTAATTAAAATAACTATTGATCAGATTTACTTGGTATTTGTCCTTTCTTCATCTTTTCAGTTTTTAAATATATTTTCTAGTTTAAAAATGTATATCCAAGATTCAGACTGCAGCCGTATTCTCTATAAGAGCAAAAATCTGGATTCTGGGGACAACCAACCTGGCTATTTTATGCATCTTGACTAAGGTGGATAATTACCTGTCAGTCTCAATTGAGTTGAGTCTCAAGAGAGTTGAAAGTTTTGAGTCGAATGTATCGGAGTGATTTACATACAGGCAATCTTGTTTCTTTGCTTAAAAAGGACCACAATTTCCTCTGAGTCTTACCGTTTATTTCTGAGCAATTAAAAAATAATCTATATCCTTTGGGGTTTCATTTCCTCTGCTCAGGAATGCTTTTCAACAGCTCATTTTGTAATGTTGATAGCAAGGTTTAAGGATTATTTGTAGGCCAAAGAGCTTTAGGGAATGATTTTGTCCATAGCTAAAAACGCTTTCTTCAACTTCAGTCCCTAATTTCCTTCATAGCTCCCAATGCCCTTTAACCATCTGGGCCTCTCCCTGTTTCTTAGAGATAGCTCTAGTTGTGTTCCTAATTAAAACAGTTCTGGTCTCCTGGAGCCCAGCCACACCGCATAACTGATCAGGCGCTGCTACTTTATTAATCAAACATCATTTTCACCTGGCCCTCCCCTAATTTAATTAAGCCAATAGCATCATCTGTGAGTTGGACATTGGCTAGATAAGTAGGGAGAGGACCAAGATCCGGAAGAACCGGTTAAGTCTGTCTTCTGGGAACTCAACATATGTTGGGGACTGATCATGTGACCAGTCTACCAGTTTTTCTAATTTTTTCCTATTTTTCTATTTTTTGCTTTCCTCACTTAAGGTCAGTCTTCTTACTGAGGTTATGAATAGGCAAATTTAGTTCAGTGAAGATGCCTTTGCTGTCAGATGCACAGAATTCACACAGCTAGCACATGGTCTATGGTACAGATTAGTGTAACTTAATGTAGAGCATTATATGACGTATAGAAGGGATTGTGCCAACGTGAAGTAATCTGGGAAAACTGAAGACAGGAAGCAGAATTTGTAAGTTAAGTCTGAAATGATAGGTAGAATTTGACAGGCACTGTAGTAGGTGGATGTATTTTAATTTAGATTTAGAGAATATCATGATAAATACTTGAGGGCGGAGACGGGTATGTTCAAATGAGCTATCCCTTGTGCTAGAAGGTCATTATCAGTGGTGAATATGCCAGTGATTGAGTGTAAAGGGAAACCACAGCCATATTTTGAGACACAGGTGAAAATGTTTATTGAGGCAATGGTTGAGTCTAGGTCCTTGCTGCTCAGTGTGGCATCAGCTGGAAGCTCATCAACAATGCAAAATCTTAGGCACCACTTTGGACCTGCCGAATAGGACTGACATCTGACAGTATGATTCCTATGAATGTTAAAATTCGATAAACACTGGTTTAAAGGATTTGGTGTCTAATGAAATTCTATTTAGCTCCACTGTATCTGATGAGTGCTGAAAGAGAGGTTTTAATTCAATGTAAGTAGACATTTGAGCACTTATAAATCCTAGGAGCAAGTCTGTGTGTGAAGGAGTGGGGGTGCTTGGGTGTGTGGTGTGTATATGTGTGTGGGACTTTGTTTTAAGCTAAATCCAGCTGTGAGTGGTATGAGAAGCTGAGTGAGGGGAACTAGCCACAGAGTGGCGGGTTCTCAAAATCGAGTAAGCAGCAGGAGTGCCTAGAGGCTTGTTAAAAACCCACATTCCTGAGCCCCACCTCAATATTTCTGAATCAGTAGGTTCAAAGTGAGGCTCTCAACTGAGGTTGTGAACAGGCAAATTTAGTTCGTGAAGATGCCTTTGCTGTCAGATGCATAGAAGTCACACATCTAGCGCATATACTATGGCACAGATTAGTGTAATATCTACTTACAGGAATAAACACCAAATTACCAAGGGAGTAATGCCCATCAAGTCACAGAACTGTAGTGTAGGTAGAAAAGCTGACCGTAGTACATTGGTAGCCAGAAGATACGAGTTGACTAATTCACCATAGAAATGCCTTGAAAGGACCTACACCAGCATGAAACAGACTGAGACACAATGAATAGGAGAGACATGAGTAGATGATAAAGAACCTGGATCAGGAAAGGAGAAAAAAATTCTCATACCTAGTTTCTGACAGATCTTTACTCTATGCCTCACCATCTGCCTTCATTATGACTCTAAAGTGAAATGGCAAATCACAGTGTTCTTACATTATATATCTGGATATTGTAGGGATAAAGAGCATATGAACCTTGGAAGAGCCCACTGGGTTTTGAATCCTGGATCTGCTGTTTCCTGATGGTGAGGACGTTAATAAGTTATTAAATTTTCAGTGTGCTTTTTTCCTGATCTGTAAGGGATAACAGAAACACTTATCATATAAAGTTATTATAAAATTAATTGAACTTAATACACGAAGAATACAGCAGTTCCTAGATGATACTATATATTCAGTAAATGCTAGGTATTACCATTATTACATATATACACACATATATTTACATGCATGAGGATATGTGTATACACACATATGTCCATATACATACAAGGTCACTGACAGTCTTCTACAAAAATATATAATTGCTGAACTTTAGAGCCTCTCCTCTGCAGACTCTATTGGCCAACAAACCCCTTGGTGTTATCAAGTTCAAAGAATCTCCTATCTAGTCATCACATCACCTGATTACTCTCCTTGGACATAAAGGTCAAATTCACATTTGCAGACTGGGATGCAAGGAATAACTCAAAGCATACTTACTAGGGCCCCACTTCCGATGTCTCCATATCCAGAAGGGAAGATGACAACTGAACTCCATCTGATAGTGTTGGCGAGGCAGGGGCAGGATTTAACTTCTTACATCATTTCTGGGCCTAAATTCAAAACTGGTTTGGCAACTGAGCTGGGATATGAGTGGGCAGTAATGGGAAGTTGAAAATGCAGAGGCAAAGGGAATAAGGTGGGAGGTGATAAACCCAATGTTGAATACATTAAATTATCGAACGTGGCGAATAAACAAAACGCACTTTAGGTCATGGGAAGGTGGAGTCGGTAGATATTGTTAGTTCTCTGAAATCACAAAGGGCCACAGATGGTAGAAATCCCACATCTATTCATCAATACCCCTCTTCAGGGTGTATATGGAAGATTGTTTTAAGCTATCATGGCAGATGGATGAAAAACTGCCAGTCATTTCGAGGTGGCTACCTAGAAGTTTTCTTAAAAATGAGTAGAGATAGTGGAGTTAGAAAATGATGCAGTTTTGAAGGAACCACCATTTGACCATTGAATCATGTAGGTGAATAAGAGAGAATGGTAGATGGAAACGGAAGAAGGTTTGGTCCTGATCCTGGCCAGCCCTCAGTGGGTTGGTTCCCCAGTCTCTGATGAGCCACCAGCAGTTTCTGCACCTAGGAGTGGCATGTTCACAAGGGGTGTTCCACTTTTCGTCAGAGTCTCCTGGGGAGACATTTCCTGAGGACTGCCTTCCATTAGAATGAGAAGGGAAAAAGAAGAGACACAATGGGGATGAATACTAGTTATCTTTATAAGATGAAAGGATATAGTCACCTCTGATTTCCCCTTCCTTTCCCTCTTTTCATATGACACTGAGCACATATTTCCGAGAAAATTAAATTGTACAAAATAGGGTGTCCTTATACCTTCTTTCCAGAAACAACAGTTGATATCACAAAACAGAGTCTCTCATCTACGTTGCCAATTTATACAGATAAATGATATAAGTGAAGAGTTTTATTTGTTTCAAATGTGTTAGATCCTATAAACAGACAAGTTTTTCACTCTAGTCTCAAGGTCAAGAATAAAGTCATTTCCTTTATGCCTGCTAATCTCTTTTCCTTGCCACTGAACTCCTTTCTGCCTCCCTGAAAACAGCTCCTCAGACTATCTTGGCTAACACATTTCCTGGGCTAAAAATAACACTCAGTTGTTAATTATCTGTTTATTGAGGTTGGAATGAATTTAACTAGTCTACAATGCAGAGAGGAAAGCTCTGTGTTTTGGAAACAGCAGAGCCCACACAGTAACTGACCGACGAGCACTTTCTGCTCCAGCATGTAGGACAACAGAGGGGAGAACGGAACAGAAGCAGCACATAAAAGAGCCAGAGAAGAAAACAGTTTCACAGGCCTCTGCCAGCATTTGTCATCACTCTTGAAAGCAGAGAAGACTACGGATAAAGTGTCTGTTCAAAGGGAATTATTCCTTGGTGTCATTTTTCATTCTTTCTCCCTCTCTCCTCTCATTGTCAGCCATGCTTGGGTGTCTGCAGAGTTCCTCCCATGCTGGCCCACGTCCCTATCCCGTCCGCCCTGTCTCTAACCTAGGCCTCAATTTCTCACAACGATTATTAACTCGTGGGTTTCCCTCCCTCTCTGTTTTAAAAACAACTTAATTTATGTTCTTAAAAGTGAGAGATGCATCATGTCCTCTCCCTCATCATCATTTTCAGGATTTCCACTTGCCGTGAGTACCAGCGCTGCCTGTCCACATCCTGGTCTGGGCAGCTTTGTGATAGCTCCCTGAGTAAATGCGCATCTCGGTCTGTACGGAATGATTATGAAGCATGTGTGAAGAATGACCTGAAAACAAGGGATAAGCTATTATACATGAAGAAATGAGTCACTGAAAACATAGACCTGTAACCATCGGTAGGAATTCTTCAAAGGAACTCAACCTGCAACCCCCAGGATCTGAAGGCAAATGAGAACTTTACAGTTTTCTACCCCAAGGCACTGCTATCCTTGTGAATATTGCAAGCTTTTGTATGTAAACTAGATCTTCATATGATTGCTAAAGCTCTATTAAAATATATCTGCTACAGCTCTACTAAATATGTATTTACTCATTGTATTAGTTTCCAAGGGTTGCCATTACAAAGTACCATACAAACCAGGTGACTTAAAACAATAGAATTTAGGGGGCGCCTGGGTGGCTCAGTCATTAAGCGTCTGCCTTCGGCTCAGGTCGTGATCCCAGGGTCCTGGGATCGAGCCCCGCATTGGGCTCCCTGCTTGGCAGGAAGCCTGCTTCTCCCTCTCCCATCTCCCTGCTTGTGTTCCCTCTCTTGCTGGGTCTCTCTCTCAAATAAATAAATAAAATCTTAAAAAAAAAATAGAATTTATTATCTCACAGCCTGGAAGTTTAAAGTCCAAAATCAAGGCATTGAGAAGGCTGTGTTCTCTCTAAGACTCGGGATAGAATCCTTCTTTGTCTTTTCCTACCTCCTGGTAGTGGCTGGCAATCCTTGCGTTGCAGCTGGATCTTTCCAATCTCTGTCTCTCTCATCACATGGCTGTGTGCTTCACCTCATATCTTCTTTGTTCTTTTTTTTTTTAAAGCTTTTATTTATTTATTTGACAGAGAGAGAGAGAAAGGGAGGCAGCAAGTGAGCACAGCAGGGGGAGTGGCAGAGGGAGAGGGAGAAGCAGGCTCCCCACTGAGCCGTGAGCCTGATGTAGGGCTTGATCCCAGGGCCCGAGGATCATGACCTGAGCTGAAGGCAGACGCCTAACTGACTGAGCCACCCAGGTGCCCCTGACATCCTCTTCTCTGTTCTTATAAGGACACCAGTCCGATTGGATTAAGGGCCTGTTCTGCTCCAATTTGACCTCATCTTAACTAATTTCATCTGCTATAACTCTTTTCCCAAATATGATCAAATTCTGAGGTACTTGGGGTTAGAACCCTAACATATCTTTTGGTGGGGGACATAATTTAGTCCCCCCAAATTTCCAATTACTCATTTTATAGGAGTTGCCTCACATATAGCTTTTGGTTCTATAGTTTACATAAAGATTGCTCTTTTAAGTGCTCCCAATACATTTCAAACTCATAAGTATTAGTAAAAACTCTGTCTTCCACTCTACATTCAATCTGCCTTCCTCTCCTGATTCTATTTTTCTATTTCCTTATTTTCTCACCAAGACTGATGACAAATGACAATAAGTAAGAAGGAATAAAGAAGAGTAAGTTATCAATAGCATTATGATGTGAGGGGAGTCAACATGTAGGCAGCCAGCCATCCATATGATGCAAGTTTAAGATTGTCTGTAAAAAAAGTTCTATATGTAAAACCATCTCCTATATCAGTCTGCTACTATAATTAAATTTTCTTCCTAAGGGCTTTCTGGAGATGTGTACATTTTAACTGGCCTAAGATATTGCCTTGCTTAGGCAAGCAAAGCATTAAATATATACACTAGTGTTACCTAGTTGAGATAGAGCTTTTACACAATGGGATGAAAATAAACAAAAACCAAAATTTTGGTGGCTAAAAAAACCGAGAGGCACGAAACGTTGATCTGGATCAGTACTATACACCCAGTGAACAACTCTAAGGACAAAGGGAGAAATATATAGATGCTGATGATCTGAGAGAAGACATCTGAGATCAGGTATATAATAGAAATCTTTAATGTAAGACTATCTAGAGTTTTGCCTGGTTTGATCATATTCTCTAAGGTTAAATTACCAGCAGATTTTTTTTTCTATTGGAAAATTACCACTTGAAAGTCATGGAGATATGAATAACTCAATGAATTCATAATTAATTATTTTGGGCTATCACATTGCTTACCCACCTGCATGCAAATATTGTGTAGTGACACAGCACTTACCTACATGAGACACGACCCCTCTCTGCCCACTCATTGCCTAAGTTAAGATTTAAGGAGTTCCTGGCATCAAAAAACTATATTCTTTAACTCCAATTCCCTCTGACCATATGTAATTCACTATCCAAGAACAATAACAAGAAAACAAACCACCTAAATTAAAAAAAGGGGGGGCAAGATTTGAACAAACACCATCAAAAGATATACTGATGGCAAATACAGATGTGAAAGATGCTCAACATTTTTCATCATTAGGGAAATGCAATTAAAACCACAACAAGATATCATTACACACCCATTAGAATGGCTAAAATAAAAAAGACTAACCATGATATGGGTTGGTAGGAATATGGAGAAACTGGAACTCTCATATGTTGCTCATCAAAATGTAACCACTTTGGAAAACAGTTTGCAATTAAAAACAAAACAAAACAAACAGAACCCACATTTTCTATAGGATGAACGCATTCTAGTCTCCAGCATTTAAGCAAAAGAAAAGAAGGCATATGTCCATATGAAGACTTGCATACAAATGTCACAGTAGTTTTGTTTGTAGTAGCCAAAACCAAGAACAATTCAAATTTCCATCAACTAGTGAATGGATAAACAAAACGTGGCATGACCCTACTATGGAGGAACACTCAGCAACAGAAAGGAAGGAACTGTTGATGTGCACACACAGCTGAATCTCAAAATAAGGACGCTGAATGAAAAGTTGGAGGGAAAAAAGCACATATTGTATAATTCCATGTATATTAACTCTAGAAAATGCAAACTAATCCACGGTGACAGAAAGTTGATCAGCAGTTGCCGGAGAAGGGGCAAAAGTGGGCAGAGTAAAATGATAAAAGGGCAAAAGGCAACTTGTGGGGGTGACAGATATGTTCACTATTGTAATTGTGGTGATATTTTCACAGGTGTACCCGTATTATAAGAACTTGTCAAAGTATTCACTTCAAGCATGTGCAGTTTATAGTCTGTCAATTTCACCTCAGTCGAGTTGTTTAAAAATATCTGTCCCTATTTTGCTGGTGCCACAAGCACATTCAGAATGATCTACCTCCCCTCTGTGACCAGGACCATCAAGCAGGCTTCTTTTGTATTCATCTCCTTGGTTCATTTCAGTACCACTCCTTAGTTCCAATGATGAGATATTATCATAACATCAGATGTCATTATTTTAGGCCTAAACTAGGAAAATCAGTCTGTTTTCTGCCCATGGCTATTAGCCTCTGAGTTCTCCTCACCTATGCACCACACTGCTGAGAGGGTCCTCACAAAATGCAAATTTATAAGTCTGCATGTTTATTGCATTGACTCCAGGAAATAGCCCTAGATTTATGCAAGGCCTTCAAGGCCCTTAGCTCCTTTACCATGACCCCTCTCCACTTTCCTTCACCCCTTCCCCTCAGCTTGCATAGTTCTGCTTCAGACATAACAAACCATTCGTGTTCTGACCGCGTCTGGATCTTTCCAACTATTGCAGGCTTGCAGATGCTGATACTTCTGTCTGGAATTATGCATCCCCTATTTCCTCACAGCGAATCCCTGCAGGTCTTCCAACCCAGCTGCTAACTCTCCTGGACACTCCTATAGGCAACTGTTCTTTTTTTCATTCAGTACTGATATTGTACCTTGAACATACATTTACATTGCACTTACTCCCCTCATCTCCTGCATTTTAATTATGGCTTATAGTGAGCTATTTGAGTAGGGTCTGTCATGTTTCATCACATGATCCCTTGCACCAGTACCTGCCTGTGATAGGTCAATAAATATTTATTCAATTGAATTAAATGCTGACCATAGTTCAAGGCTTACGGGTCCATTTAATCAGGCACGAACCACTCATGTAAGTTCCACAGAAAGACCTGGCCCAAGTCCTTAACCTCAACAAAGCATGCTTTATACTCTTGTGCTTATTCCCAGGAATAACAAAATTAGCAGCTTCTCCTTCTCAATGTAATGTGAACTAGTCCAGGCAGCTTCCTAGGGAATCCACTGTGTTGTCTCATGGTAGGGTGAGAAGGTTGCTACAGTCCAGAGTAGGTGTCAACGCTTAGGGGCTACTGAAGATCAGCTTTTTCTTGGAAAAGACATCTTTACAAGGAGCCCAAGGCAGAGTATTTCAAATAGCTGGCAAGAAAATTCAGAGAAATGTGGCTCAATTCCATGAGAATCCATGAAAGAGGGGCAAGGTCTGAAGGTGGCAAATGTGGTCTTCAGTTTTTCATTTAAAAGAGGATAATAATGATATTTTTTCCCTATCTTGCTCTTTTGAGTAATCAGAGATATGCATATCTGATGAAGAATGTTAAAAACAAGATAAACCAATCTCAAGGAAATTGTTTCCTTGAATATAAAACTACTGATGATGTACAGACATTGGGAAGAAAAAACCAATTTTGGACTCTTGTGCAAGAAAACATTAAAGTTGAAAATGCATACAAATGGATTATAAATCTTTTCAAAATCACCTTTAGTTTCTATACAGCAGATAGGTAGTGTTCACTATTCATAGAAAATTGAAACACTTTAAAAGTAGGTTCAAAGTTTTGTTCTCTTATGAGGTTAAGAACATATATCAGACAACATATATTGATAGGTTAAAGCAAATTGTATTTTGAATTCTCAATCATATCACTCAGTTCCAAAAGGCAAATACATTTCCAAATTCCATTTCATCAATTTATAAGCTTCCCCATAATACAATCTGTACATAGGGATTGTCTCCAAAAGATTTTCAGCACTTATTTTTTTTTTTAAATTAACTATATTCCCTATGCTGTACATTGTATCCCCATGTCTTATTTCTTTTATAACTGGAAGTTTGTGCCTTTTAATCCCCTTCTTCTATGTTGCCCATCCCCCCAATCCCTTCCCTCTGGCAACCACCAGATTGTTCTCTGTATTTATAAGTCTGTTTCTGTTTTGTTTTGTTTGTTCATTTGTTTGTTTCTTAGATTCCACATATAAGTGAAATCATATGGTATTTGTCCTTCTCTGTCTGACATTTTGCCAGTAGTAATCGTTAAATATCACAAGATGTGAACATAGTGTTTAGGAGTTTGTTATGCATATATAATCTGATTATAAAATCCAAGGCAAATTCTATAATAAGCTTAGCATGTAGAAAGAGTTGAATATCCATTAAGTTCCCTACGTTAGCACCAGGATCCATTCCAACCTCCCCCCCACAAGACAGTATGATTCAAGCAAGTCCCATGGACAGTAATCCAATGACTCTCAGTCGTCCTGCTCTCCCGGGACGTCCAAAATTGCATTATCTACTTTCCTAGCAGCAGAACCAGACGGTCCCTCTACAGCTGCTTACGTTAAACCAGGAATGGCTCATTATGAGATGAAAAGAACTCATACAAAACTACAGCTCATTGGATTCACCTTTAATCTTTCATTTGCATTTAAGAAATGATAAAAGATAGCAAACGACAGAGATTTATGTCCCAGAGTTGAAAGAACTGTGCCTTTCCACTCGGGGTTCTTCCCACTAATCCTGTCTCTGGCCCGAGTCTCCTGATGGATACGGACTCACGGAGGAGGAAGCGCGAGCAGTCACCAGGTCCTCCATCTTGCCGGCGTCCTCTCTATTCTAAAATAGGGATGGGATTTCTTAGTTCAGACAGACAAGAGGCTTCCACACTTGATACTAAATAGGGTTACAATCTTAGCAATAATAAAGATAATGATAATCACACACAATGCCTTTCTATTTCTGATACCTAGACTTTTGGTAGAAGTAAATGAAAGCTATAAGGAGGTTTGCAAACGCTCAAGAATTTCTTGCTAAATTCTTCTCTAGTGATAGAAAGTCCATTTGATAACAAGCAGAACCTATCTGTTTCACATCATCTAGACATATTATTGCCAACTGGGAGTAACTATTTAACTACCTCCAAACATTTATAATGCAATTTTGGTACATCATACATATAAGAAATGTAGTCAAAATATTTACTTATATTTCCATCACAGTAATTTTACTCTGCCCAAAACACTGTTGAAAGCTGAAGGCAGTTTGAGCTTTTTTTTCCTTTTACTAAATTCAGTTAAGATGATGGTACATATTCTGGATACTTCCTTAGGTGCCTCATTCCCTAATCCCAGTGGAATTCAAAAGTCCCAACAGGAATTCAAAAAGGGAATATTTTCATACCTAGTCCCAGAATTTAAGAACAGTAAGATTATATAAAACATGTAAGATTTAATTTGAAAGTCCTAACTTTCAGGACATCATTTATTTAGTTAGTTGAAAGTGGAAAAGCTAGAAGTCCAAAGAGTGGAAAAGAAACTTCCCTTTTCTTTCTCCTTGTAAATAAATGGCATCCAAGTGATATCTACCTTCTGGGCAGATGGAGATAGGATTCTCACTTAGCAAAGGGCTAAGGAAGCCTTTATGACATAATTTCTTGAAATTGACATATTCTCACCATTTTATTTTTACTGCAGTGGTCTTCTGTCATGTCTGCACAAGTTACAAGTCTGCACAGATTAAGGAAATGTCTTCCTCCAACTGGAACTAAGTTCAAGAGAAAATTCTCCATCCTGGTGTTACCGGATTTCTTTTCCTTTAGCACCCAGGGTTCTTGTGCAGGCCGCTTCGAAGAATGAAGAAGTAGACCAAAGAGTGGTGGATAGTAAAGCAAAGTGTATTGACCGATAGAAGTTTGTTGAGCCATAGTACAAAGCTTCCGAAGAGGGAAGGGACCCCAGAGGGTTGCCACAGGAATTTCTAAGTGTAGGGGTTTTTAATGGGCTTGTCGGCGGGCTGTCTTAATCTGATTAACCCTCCATGAGCTTGTCACCCAATCAGGTTTTGGGAAAGGGTGGAGGGCTCCTTCCAGGGTGGTATAAAATCCTTTTAAGGGTGGTTTCCTCCTAGGGTGGGGGAGGGGAGGTCTTCCTTTGTCCTTGCCTGCCTTCCAGCTATCCTTCATTACTGGGATTTTATTGAGGCAGGAAACACTGGGCAGAAAAAAACATGGGTTGTCTCTGAAGTAGTTTTTCACAATGTCACTGCAATATTGACCTCAAAAGGTACCTAAGTTTCTAAAGATTGAGAATATGGATTGGGTTGAGGATTTAGAACATTCTCTCATTATCTAAAAGGTGATAATACCTTCTGGTACTAAATGTCAGCATCCAGATGCTGTCCAATACTTAGATTTGAAGGAAGTCCAGAGCATCATAAGCATCAGTCGTATTACACTGGAGAGATGTCCATAAGTACAAAGTACAGATCATCTTGTCCTTGTGAAGAGTATAGAATTAATGTTTAACAAGAACATTACTTGTTGTAATCAGTAATCATTGTGAAATTACTAGTTAAGTGAGGAAGGCAAAACTTTGTTATGTGAAGCAACTAGAGAATGAGAAATTATATCTTCTTTCATCATTCACCTTTCTTCTCTTCATGTAGACATTCCAAGCTCCATAGTCTGTCCCAAACATGCCACCTCCTCATTCAGCCACTCCGACAACCACGCCATCTTCTGCTCTGGCCAGCTTTCATTCCGAGAAAGTCTTCCAGAAACACCCTTCACAGTGGTGGGTTTTCTCTCTATATACGTATACCAGCTTCAATTATGACGCATAATATCATAGTTAATTCCTTATTGATGTATTTACCTCTGTATACTCTCTTAGCTACTTGACATTTATCTCTGTATCTAATGTTTTGCAGAGTTTCTGGTACAAAGAAGATTCTTGAGAAATACTTTTAGAATGAATGAGTAAACATATAAATAGCCACAGTGGAAAGACAAAATTTATCTACTGCTTTCAAAATCGTGCCTAGGTTATTTTACGGCTTTAATACTGCTGTTTAGCATGGAAGAAGAGGCTGAGTCTAAACGTATGGCCAAGGGCTGAAAAAAGAAGAGCCAACAATAAGATATCCTTTATAAAAGAAGTCAAAGATATATAGCACACTATAGAACTGGCTTTATTACCCTGTCCTATGAATTTGGAGAAAATTATTTTCTCAATAAATAAAGTTGACACTGATATAAGAAAAAGGAACTATTTGCTTTAATTTTGTTTCAATTTTAATTACTAATTTCTGACTCTTGCTGGATTCTTAGACTTCTACTCTCCTGGTTTATGTAAACAGTGAAATAAAACACTGAGCCCCACCTTATTTATAAGACTTAAAGTATCAACAAAATAAGGGTTGACGGTGACTGTGTTTTAATAGGCAATCCATGAAGAATAAAATAAATAAAAAAATCCACAAAACTTTTTTTTGGGGGGGTGCTATTTAGTTTACTTTTAGAAGGAGCTGCTTATTTATGCTTTTCAGACTTTAAGAGTGTAAGTTACTACTCCCACCCCCAAGAAAAAGTAGTTCATACATTCCTATTTTTCAACTATGGTAGAATTAATTTTATAGCTTTGGTATGGAAATTATTTGTTTTCATATCAAAGAGAAGGACACGCTTAGAAATTTAAATATCAGCTGATTGTTTCCTAGCTTAATATACTATTAAATGTATACATTCTACTTACCAATCCTGTTATTTAACCCTTCTGTTAGAAAAACTCAGCTGGTAACTAACTTTCTTTATGGTCTTGAATTGTTCTTATCCCTAAGGTATAAGATCTATGGGACCGAAGATATCTGGCCATGGATTTTATTAGTTATAAATTTTCAATCAATAAGGAAACTATTTTTGTCCATTCAGACTGCTATCCCAGAATATTATAGACTGGGGGCTTATAAACAACAAATATTTATTGCTCATCATTCTGGACGCTGAGAAGCCACTTCCGGACTCACAGACAGTCTTCTGACTCTAAGCTACCATGGTAGAAGGGGAGAGGGCTCTCTCTGGGGCCTCTTTTATCAGGGCACTAATCGTATTCATGACAGCTCCACCCTTGACCTAATAACCTCCCAAAGACCTCACCTCCAAACGTCATCACTTTGGGGATTAGGTTTCAACATATGATTTGAAGGGGTATGGTAGAGCACAAAGGTTCAGTCTATGGCACAAAGTAAATGAAGACAAAGAATTCTTTTTTTTTAAAGACAAAGAATTTTTGAAGAGAAAGATAGACTGTGACTTTATCAAGGTAAAGTTCTGAGAAATAAATTTCCTGGGTCTATACAATGCTATAAAATATGCAATTAGGTATTCTCTCTTAGGCCAGGAAAGGTTGGTTTTATACTCTAAAATGAGATCTTATGTAAAAATCCTCTTCACAGAATAACCACAAACAAAATCTATTGTGAATATATGAATTCTCAGTTAACATCACAGTTAGATAAAATAACATTATACATATTTTATTTTAATAGTAAAGCTCTATTATTGCTGCCCATTTTGTAAATCTGCTTTTGTTTGCATTGTGCAAACTGACAAAGATAATGTATTACACAAATTATTTTAATATCTTTTTAAAGATATTTATTTATTTTAGAGAGAGAGAGATAGCACAAGTGGGGGAGGGAGAGAATCCTCACGTGGACTCCAGACTGAGCACAGACTCCCTATGCAGGGCTCCATCCTAGGATGCTGAGATCATGACCTGAGTCAAAACCAAGAGTCAGATGCTCAACCACTGAGCCAACCAGGAGCCCCTATTTTAATATTCTTTTAAATGAATGGTCACAGTAATCGTTATTTCAAACAGAAGAACCTCTTTGCAGCATATTCTCTGGGGTTATCATGTAAGTGATAGTACTTTGAAAATGTTAGGTGTGATAAAAATGTTGCCATGACAATCGAATTGTAACTCTATTCAAATTTGAAGTAACTAGTTATGGACTAAACAAATCCCTGATTCTAGCTTAAAAATTCCTAAATTCTGTAACATTTAAGTTTTCTTTTCCCCCTGAGGCTTAATTAAGTTCCTAGAATTAATGGATCGCCCAAATGTTGACAAATCCAAAGTCCACATTGATTATTTTCCCTACCACTCAAGATATGAGTCTCACTGTAGCATGTAACAAACATATTCAAGAAAGAAATTAGTAGTTTTTGAAGATGTTTAAACTGAGTAACTTTCAGAAGATGGCGGAGTAGGATGACCCTAGGCTCACCTCTTGCCACCTGGCCACCTAGAGAGCACCCACGTCGGCATAAATAACCCAGGAAGCAGTCCAAAAAATGGCAGAACAGACTCTCCGCAACCCAGCATAGATAAGAGGCCACAGAGAAGCAGATCCACCCCCTCCAATCGCTCTTGGCAATATCCCATCAAAGTGGTACCCCAAGACAGTGGGCACGTAGCCCAGCACCACCCCAAAGTGAGTCCTGCTCTAGGGAGAAAGGAAGATAACCACACACCAGTCTGACTGTGACCCCAGCAGTGGGCTGCGGGCAGGCAGCTGGTCTGACTGCAGGCCCCACCCACCAACAAAATCTTCTCAGGGGACAACACAGGGAAAGTGCCTGCAGTTTGGTGCTACTTCATCTCTGGCAAACACCTGGTCTGACTCAACTCAAGCCCAAGGCAGCCCTGGACTGGCCCACTAACACCAGAAGCACTTGACTCTGCCCACAAATGGCAGAAAGCCATCACAGACAATAGGACTGAAGGCAAACACATCCCAGCCACAATGGTAGGATACCCCTGGAGCAACACATAGGGGAGACACTCCCTGAAGCACCATTTTTTTACATAGGAGATGTAAAAAAGAACCAATTAGAGCTATTGGACTCACTAAATGGAAATAAAAATAGACCACCTGGAATAAATAGCAAACAAGAGGAAGTAGAACAGATCAGCCACCTGGAGGACAGAGTAATGGAAAGTAATCAAGCTGAGCAGATGAGAGGGGGGAGAAATATTAAAATAAGAATAGACCCAGGGAACTCAGGGACACTGTCAGGCATAACAGTTGCATGATAGGGATCCCAGAAGGAGAAGAGAGAGATAAGGGGGTGGAAGATTTGTCTGAACAAATAATAGCTGAAAACTTCCTGAATCTGGGGAAGGAAAGAGAAATCCAGATCCAGGAGGCACAGAGCACCCCAAACACAACCAACCCAAAGAGGTCTGCACCAAGACACAAAGTAAATAAGATGGCCAAAAGTAGTGATAAAGAGAGAATTTTAAAAGCAGCAAGAGAAAGGAAAGCAGTGACATACAAGGGAAACCCCATATGGCTATCAGTGGGTTTTTCAGCAAACTCTGCAGGCCAGAAGAGAGCAGCAAGATCAATTCCAACTGCTAAGAGGAAAAAATCTACAGCCAAGAATACTGTATCCAGCAAGGCTTTCATTTAGAATAAAAGGAGAGAGAGATTTTCCCAGAAAAACAAAAGTTAAAAGCAAAACCAGCCACGTCCCTTTCACATATGATGCCATCAGTCTGTTGTTCCCAAATTCTCAGTCCAGTCACCCTCCTGCCCAAGTCAGCATGCATGGCCTGCCACCTGCTCAATGCCAAGTCAACACGCCTTCACCTCAGATTGCCAAGGGCTCAAACTGGCACTCTTCCCCTCAAATTCCAGCCCCTGTGTTCAAGTTTGTGCACAAAAGTGGGCATAATTATAACAGCAGAATGAAGCAATCCAAACAGTGACACTCTTTCTGTGGAATATAGAATGGATAAAAGGAGTGTGCTAGGCTGAGAACATCTCCAACAAGCACATCAAAGAATAATACATACAGCATGATTCTGGTTAGTTAAAAAAAAAATAGAAGAAAGAAAGAAAACCTGAGAAGAATAAAACAAGAGCAAATCAGAGAGGGAGACAAACCATAAGGGACTCTCAAGCATAGGAAACAAATTAAGGGTTGCTGGAGGGGAGGTGGGTGGGTCGATGGGGTAACTGGGTGGTGGGCCTGAAAGAGGGCACATGATGGAATGAGGATCGGGTGTTCTACGCAACTGATGAATCACTGAACTCTACCTCTGAAACTAATAATACACTATATGTTAATTAATTGAATTTAAATAAAAAAGGAATCCCCCCAAAAATAAACTGAGTAACTTTCTGTACTTATTTGCACATGTTTCACATTAAATGCTCTGCTTGTTTACCTTGCCCAGTGAGTACAGACATCAACTTTCCTCAGTGTAATGCAGTGCTGTCCCAAGAAATACCATGGAAACATACGTGCAATTTTAAATCCTCTAATAGACAACTTTTTAAAAAAGGAAAAAAGAAACATGTGAAATTAATTTCAATAATAGATTTTAAATTAATCCAACGTATCTAAAATTTTATTTGGAGATATAAGAAATTTAAAATTAATAAGATTTTTTCCTTCTTTTGTTTTGCACCAAGACTTTTATTTTTTTTTTAAGATTTTATTTTATTTTATTTCAGAGAGAGAGAGTGAGAGAGAGAGACCATGAGAGGGGGGGAGTGGGAGAGGGAGAAGCAGACTCCCCGCTGTGCAGGGAGCCCGATGTGGGGCTCGATCCCAGGACCCGGGGATCATGACCTGAGCCGAAGGCAGACGCTTAACGACTAAGCCACCCAGGCGTCCCGCACCAAGATGTTTAAATCCGGTGTGTATTTGACACTTTGAAAATACCTTAAATTTTAAAAGAAATCTCTCAGAGGGTCACTGAGTACTGACTGCAGAGAACATTAATTTTGTTGTTTCAGTGGCTGTTAATAAAAGGTTTATTCTAGAGGAGAGTGACTGTACTTTCCCTGGCTGCTCTTCTCTACAAAAGGTGACAAGCAGGCAGTCACTTATATTTAATGATTCCTGCACATCTTCCTTCCCCACCCCCAATGCTACATGATGTAGGAGATTTGCACTTCTCTCTCCCCTCATGGTGTCCCTTCCTAATCCTGCTAAAACAAGATTAAATAATGGGAATCTGTAAGGTTTGTTTTTAGGATGTGTTTCGGAAGCAGATAGTGCTGCCCAGGCGGTGAGACCTGCTCGCACCCATTTCTCATTGCCACCTGATCAATAAGCAACCCACTGGTGTTAATAGTTTCTATTTTAAATGTAAATAACACCACAGTAGTTTAATCTATCGGTCACTGACAACTCTGTAGGTAATATTTTTTTTAAGATTTTATTTATTTATTTGAGAGAGAGAGAGCAAGCAAGTGAGTGAGAGAGAGCACAAGCGGGGAGGGGGGGCAGGCAGAAGGATTGGGATAAGTAGACTCCCTGCTGAGCAGGGAGCAGGGACACAGAGCTCTATCCCAGACACTGGGATCATGACCTGAGTCGAAAGTAGACACTTAACTGACTGAGCCACACAGGTGCCCCTATAGGTAATATTTTTGAACAGGAAATCAGATTACTTTCCTCCTTGCTAAGATTATCTTTAAGAGCATGAGAGGGCTGTTAAGTTTTGATTTGGGAGCACTTCCTCAGTGGGTTGGCTTGAAAAAAGTTCTGCCAAAGGAGAAACTCATAGCCCTGGAGAGGCATGTCTAGAGATGGGGTGGGGGGGGGCAGGACCAAAATAGATGAGAAGGGGTGGAAAGACATGACCTGCATATTAGCAAACATCTCAATGCCTGCAATCTTAAAATTGCAAATGCCTGGCTCATTATTTATATCTGCTTTTATTCCTCAAAGGAGAGAGAAATAGATGACATTTGCTTCTAATGTGTATGATGCACATGATTGAAAAAGCTGAATTACAAAAACACAGGCTCACACATGCATCATCTGTGTCTGACCTACAAAGATTTGTCTTTTTTAGAAAGTTAGAAGTGGAAGGTACTTCAAAAATCATCAAGACTCACCTTTTCATTTACAACCAGGAAATTGAGGTCCATGGAGGTCAGATGAATTTTCCAGAGCCACGGAACTAGTTAGCGGCCGAGGCCGATTTAGCTGCCTATCAGATGTGGTGCTGACTGGGACTGTGGGGTGAGGGGCAGGAGCTCAGAACTGAAGCCAACTCCTTAACGAAGTAAAAGTTGCAGGGCTATAATACTAAATCAGTAATTATAGTTTTTGGGTACCAGCAGTCTCACTACCATCACCTTGTAACATTTTGCATTCTTTTATGTAGACAATGAAAGACGTAAATTCAGTAACAATGGTTTAACCAAGCCCTAAAAACTGGATGAGATAAAAGCTAAACATTCAGTTCCAAAGTACTGGCGTCATGGTCAAGAGGGTTTTTCTTTTCTTTCTCCTGATCTTACGAGTACCTGAGATTGTTGTAAACTCTATAATATCTCACAATCTAGAGAACAAATAATTGTGAAGGAAAACATAATTCCCTCCAAAGAAAACTGAGTATTTCCACTGCCTTCTCCTCTAAGTCTTACTTATTAGTGCTTTCTAAAGAGAATTACAAGAATGTCTCAAGCTTAAAGGATTGACGGAGAAGAGTAATTTTATGTGGGATGAGAAAGAGCGGCTTAGTCATATATCAGGGGAAAAGAAAGAGAATCCAAAGAGGAAATAAAAAAAAATCCTGGGGTGCTTTGTTTCGCAGTTCAGTTTAGCTTTTCTGGAACTTTCCAGACAAGGCAAAATTTCTAGAGGGTCAAGGAGAGGAATCACCTATTGATCCTAAGGATTTGTGGAGCAATTTTCCCTGCTAAAAGAGACAAGTGCCCAGAAAGATGAGAAGATGAGTGTAGTGACCGTATTTAATGAGAATCTGCAATTTCACCTCTTCTGTAGGACACGTCCGGGTCCGTCCTTCCGTGCCCTTTTCCCTCCCTCCACATCTGCAAGCAAGCACTGAAGAGTATGCTTTCCCCACTTGCATTTCTCACTCTGCTCCCATCACTCTGACCCAAGCTGCTGTCATTTCCTGTCTGAAACACTTTAGTTTTCTGCCCCAGTCTATTCTAAACACAGCACCTACAGTAATCTTTCCAAAACCCAAGTCTAATCATGACACTTCCTTTGCTGAAAGCCTTTTAAAAGTTTTGCACTTTTTAGGATGAAAACTGAACTTCTTAAAGAGGACGTGTCTGATCTGACTCCTGCCTAGCACTCTCCAGAATTTCTCGGAACTCTAGCCCAAGAAACCCCCAGAGGATGCCACTATGGTCTGCAGTGTTAGGCATAACCTTCTCCCCCTTCATACATTCACATTCCTTTACCTCTCTATCTCCCATTCCTCAGTCAGGCTGTCTGGAGCATCCAGACTAGTTCACATTGCCTGTTGGCATTGTTACATAGCTCCTGATATTTTCCTTCATTATACTTTACAAAGTCTGCATGAATACACTTATTTGGATAATTTTTTTTTTTTATGCTATTCTCTCCTATGAGACTACTAGTTACCTAAGGGCAGAAGCTATACTTGTCATATTCACCTCTGCATTTGCAATGTCTAACAACGTCTGGCACATGTAGGGGCACAAGTAATAGTTGTTTAATGAGTGAGAAATAAGTATATGTTTGGATGCATCAATAAATGGATGAAAGCAATGTGATCCTTATCTCTCTTCCCCTGAAATAGTTTTCAGTGTCCCAATAAATTTGCAGGGATCTCATGGTCTGCACCTAGAAAAACTTGTCTATGCCTCACTTCCAGACTTGTCCATCCTTTCCTGGAATCTTCACCTGAATATGGCTGGACAGTGTGATATGAGCTATGTGATGTTGCTAAAGCTGAGACATGTCATTTGTAGGCTAGACTTGCAGGTCTCCTGTGACAGTACGTGTACCTATAAGGAAACCAACAAAGTAACTCCTCTTTGCTGGGGTTAAATAGTAGCAAATGAATACCAGAATCTTCTGTTTCACAAAGAGAATGCTCTGGTGTTATGTAAAGTGTCTAGGATCCAGAGCCAGAAAGACCTGTCTTTATGATGAAGATGATAAAAGTAGCTGCCCTTTTTTTTAAGAATAAAATGAGACAAATATCAAAAGTAATTATCACCGTACCAGGCACAAAAATATTTTTGATTCTTTCTTACTTCTCACCTCCCTTCCCAATGCACTTATCTGCATCCAGACATTACACAGCTCAAAACAAGTGACAGATATTTCTACATTTCATTTGCAACTTGATAGTGAAAGAGGTGGGCTCAGTAGGTTCAATCAGGTGTTAGCTACTCTGGGTATCGCATCTGACCTTATAAGAAATTATTATTCATTGGATTGTAACATCATAGGCAGTTTTGTCACACAAGACACCTGGGAAATCTGCCAGTTGAAATGTGATCTTGGTGATCACCCAGAATTGGCAATATGCAAACCTGTCTCTCTTCTCCTGTTACCTGTGTGTGGAAGTTTGTCAGTGGCCAGAATTGAGTCCTGGCCAGGAACTATCCCTACCAACCCATGAGAGATCTGGCAAGATGACTCTGAGAAGCCATGGGAATGTGCCTAGTGTCCTGCTCCTTCTCAGAAGCCAACAGCATGCCTAAGGTTTCCTATTAATTTTTTACTTATAGGCTTTTGGCATGTCCTTAAGAGCCTCTCGACTTGGCAAGCCTTTGTTGGAATTAAATATGTTGTTTTAAGTGTTTGTATGTATTTTATTTATTTATTTTTATTTTTTATCTTTTTTATTATTATGTTATGTTAATCACCATACATTACATCACTAGTTTTTGATGTAGTATTCCATGATTCATTGTTTGCATATAACACCCAGTGCTCCATGCAGAGCGTGCCCTCCTTTGTGTGTATTTTAAAGACTAAGAGGAACATGTAAACTTCTCTTTTTCTCTTTTATTTATTTTTTAAAATTGTTTATTTAAATTCAATTTAGTTAACATATAGTGTATTTTTAGTTTTGGGGTAGAATTTAGTGATTCATTAGTTGCACATAATACCCAGTGTTCATTACATCAAGTGCTCTTTTTCTCTTTTAGCTGCAAATCAATGACAGAGAACAAGTGTTGTTAAACATATTTTGATTTTTTTTCCAAGAGAAAGTACCTTCTGTGGTTGTTGTTACTTCCTGGATAGTGTCTGACACAAAGTTACGCTTGGGCTATCACTTTACCCTTACACTCTAAGGAGATTCTACGTATTAAAAAAATATAAGCTGGGGCCCCTGGGTGGCTTAGTCCGTTAAGCATTGGACTCTTGCTTTTGGCTTAGGTCATGATCTCAGGGTCATGAGATCAAGCTCCATCTCAGGCTCTGTGCTGAGTGCTCCACCTGTTTAGGATTCTCTCTCTCCCTCTCTCTATGCCCCTCGTCCCCACTGTCTTTCTCTCTCTCTCAAAAAACTAAATTAAATTAAAATGTAAAAACATATATATAAGCATGACAAATAACAAGATGAACAAGTTCATTAGGGGGAGTACTTTCTGGTATAGGACAGAAAGAACTAGAAAATGTTTAAATTGGGGAATGTATTTGACTAAATAGTGACCTTCCTAAGAATTGCAGAAATACTTCTCTATCTTACCACTAGAAATTCCCAGTAAGGCCTCTAGTTACTAAAATTTAAATTAAAATTTAAAATGAAACTTCGAATCATAAAGTTACAAATCAATAGACCTTAAAACTATTCGTTTAAATTTACACTTCTATTTCATACCAACTTTTTTTTTTCATTTTATGAACAAGGATTTCTTTACCATACATTTTTCAATAAGGGCTATTTCATGGGAAGAACACTGACCTTGGGTTTCTAGCCAAGTTTTGTATAGGAAATCTTCTAAACTGAGTTATTCTTTTTCAAAATAAAGTTGAACTCTGAGCCTACATGGCATACTAAGAAAGTGGTTAATACTATGAATCTCAAAGCATTAGAGAAAATTTTGTATATGTGGTGGGGGTGGTTTATTCTGAGGACTTATAAGACCTTAGGGATGAAATATGAATGCTGATTCTTAAATACTTTTTGACATAAAATCTCAAATAAACAGATCTTAAAAAAACACAATCTTTCTACTTAAGGGCTATTTTTAATCATTGCAAGCCTCAACAAGCATGATATTTTTAAACTAGGAAGCTGGAAAAAAATTTTATTTTTAAATTGTCCTCTGTGAGTTTATTTTCCTCATAGCTGCTTCTCTTGGGTACATCTAAGTGAGTTTTTTTTTTTTTTTTTTTTTCCCCTAGGCTCATATAGAAGACTGTGGTGCGACAGAAGTTTGGTGTGGGGAGTGGTAAAATGTCATAGGCTGAATATGTATTTATAAGCACATGCACAGTAGTGTAACTCTCTGACGTGGAGACTTACAGTGGTAACATCCATAGGTAGAAAACAAAAACATCAGAACTGAGGCTGGCCAGGAGATACTAGCTCTTTCCCGTGACAACATTTCATATTCCTAATGTTTTTACAGGAAGCTATATGAGAGAGAAACAGGTTCAAGAACAATTTTCAAAACTGATAATAGAATTTACTTGTCATTACTGAATTAACATGATTTAGAGATTTAAGATGGTTCATACTGGAGTCTTTCACAAAAAATGAGCAGCTAATAGATAAAGATATCAGATGATAATTTTAGAACAGAATGCTACCTTTGTTTTACAAATCAAAGTATTTAAATCTACATTTTGACTACTACTGGTTTGTTAATATATTAAAAGATGGTAAAATAGTTCAGACTTAAGATGTTGCCCATATAATGAAATTTACTGTAGTGTCACTCATACAGAGACTCATAAATGCTTAAAGAAAGGGTTTCTAAACATATGATTAATGCTCTTAAAAAAACGGCTAACATCCTGTACTTTGTTGGTGCTGTTCTTCTAGTTATTGTTTTCCAATAACATCATTTCAGTGAGAGAAGAACTACAAATGGGAAAGCTAAATAATGTCCTCATATTGATTAATTCAACAGATATGTTCAACCATCAGTCAGGATGTCGGCTGTATTCTCAGACTTTGCAATGAATGGATAAAAAAAAAAAATCTGTCTTAGCGTAGCTTACTGTCTGTCTGGGGAGATAGGCAACAAAACAGGACAAAATAACACACAATACGTAAGTCTGTGAAATAGTTAATGAAATACTGAGAATCGTTTACAAACTTCGAGAGCTCTGTAAAATTTTGGCTATAATCAGAATGAAATTGAGAGCCATTGGAAGGTTTTAGATGGGGAACAGTGAGCAATGACAATATAAGTTTTATGTATCAGTTTAGAAGCAGGGACAAACTCAAAAAGTATTATGGAGTTTAACAAAAGTTGATTATTGGAAATGAGGCATGATGGGGAGAGAACACTCGTGTTTGTGATATTGATATTTAATGAGTTAGGACAGATAGCATTTAGGCAGCAACATAGGCTTAATTTTAGAAATTAACATTGTAGTTGACTTTGTAGATATTTCTGGTATGTAGGAACAGGGATGGAAAACATGCTTTATCTTGCATGCCAACACAAGTTATTAGTAATGGGGGCCTGGAGAATACACTGAATCAGAGTCTGAGATTAAATTAGAATTCAGAGGAAAAACTTATCTTTCATAATCTCTCTCATTTCTATAGCTGAGTTTCAATTCTGATATAGCTGAAAATTTTCCTTATAGACTGTTATGAGCTGAATTTTGTTGTCTCAAGATTGATATGCTAAAGTCCTAACCCCTAATACCTCAAAATGTGATTGTTTTTGGAGATAGGGTCTTTAAAGAGGTAATGAAGTTAAAATGACAGATACACATAAGTATCAATAAAACTAATTCTTTGCACTTATAATGTTATACAACTTTTAATCAAGAGGGGGTATAATTTTCCATTTTTTACTTGAACACATATTTCCCATATTGCTAATGAGAGTTTTACTTGGGTACATTATATTTCATTTTCAATTCTTTCGGGATATATATTTAATATACAGAGACACAGCTCAGGAAATTTATGCAACTCAACAATTGGTGGAGACTAATCTTTAAAAACGCAGAGTTGTCAGTGATTTACACAGCAAACACACAGGCTCATGTAAACATATTTGCCACTGCCTGGCAAAATATTTATTATGAATACTTGGAAGAATTTGAAGAAAAGGACCATTAGGAGACACATCCCACCAAAAGAATTGCTTCTTCCTAACCTCACAGATGAGACACAGAGGTTTCCAAGAACCAGACTATGAATAGCTCTATTCTATCAAAGAAGGAAGAAGACTTCTTCATTATGGCCTGCACCTTTCCGTTTTTCATAACTTCTTATATAGAAAATAGTTCACTGCTAAATAAGACTGGAAAAAAACCTCTAGTTTCTATATGGTTTTTCCTCCAACAATGTCTTAAAAAATTTAGCAAATGCAGTAGTAAATTTAGGGTTGCTGTTATTATCTATCTATCTATCTATCCATCTACCTATCAATCTATCTATATTTTTAAGTTTTTAAACTTATACAGTAGGTCATTTCTTGAAATGCAGAAGATTGTTAATAAAAATGTCCCTAGGGATTTTGTAAAGAGACATTCAAAACATATAATTCAGTATGATTGTTAAAGTCTGGGGCTTTCAAAAAGGGGATCTTAGGGTTTATCCTATGCCATTCTTATTAGAGTATTACAAAAGAGTTTCTGCCCAGTGTGCTTGAGCCTACTGTGTATGCCTGAGCATTATAAAGCATCCCAGAATGACCAGCCAATCAGATAGGTAGATTTTAGAACATTGTAAATCCATAATTTTACCCTCAAAAATGTTAATGTTCAAAGATTGTTCAACTTTAACTTTAACCTGATTTGTTTATAAATGACTTAGAAGAAATATTTTCCAATTAATTTTATTTGAATAAATTTTAATTTTCTCATATCATACTTCTGTCTCCTATTTTAAGAACAATGCAGTTTGTGGGCTATTTTAATTTATGACTCTTCAGGCAGAAAGTCCTATTCAAGAATCAGTTTTATCATATTAACATTTATTTGAATATTATGGCAGAAGATTATGGATTATCTTCTTTGGTAGGTCAAATTGGATATAACCAGAAGACTCAAATTTGCTTGTCCACTGACTTAAGTACTAGTAAACATCCAGTACTTAAGGTACTCATTAGGGATTTGGTAGGTCCACTTAACCCAAAAGTTGTTGCATATATCAATCTCTTTGATACCATATAAGAAGAATAAAATTTTTATATATAAAATGCTTAGATATTTTTAAAGTTCTAAGTTTTTAGAGCTACTCAGTACATTGTTTTCAGCAATGTTCTCATAGACAAGATGTCCTATTCTTTCCAATCAGCACACAAGAAAATATGGTAGTATCTGGAGTTCAAAATATGTAGTCTTTATTTACACATAGCAATAAGTGCATGAATTTAAGACCGAGTAACAATTACTTTGATTTTATTTTTATTCATTCTCATGTTAGTTAGTAAATGAGCTCTTGCTATGTGACATTATTATTACATGAATAACAGGTTAGTAAACATGAATAAGACAGAATCTCTGAACTTAAGAGCATACTGAGGGAACAGAAATGCAGATATGTATGTAAATATGAGACAGTTGGGTGTGAAATCACAGAGATTTGTAAGAGTACAAAAGGGGGATAGTTAATAGAGGGGGATGTAGAGGAAGGGTTTACTGATACTTGATGGGACTATTTCACTTAGAATAACATCCTCCAGGTTTATCCTTGTAAGTGGCAGGATTTCCTTCCTTTTTATGGCTGAATGATATCCCATTATAAATATATCACATTTTCTCCATCTATTCATCTGTTGACAGATGGTTATTTCCATACCTTGAATTTTGTGAATAATGCTGCAATGAACATGTGCAGATATCTCTTCTAGATACTGAGTTCATTTCCTTTGAATACATGCCCCAAAATGGAATTCCTGGATCATATGAAAAGCCTGTTTTTAATTTTTTGAAGGATTTTCATACTGTTTTCATAATGGCTATAAAGCCAAACACAGAAAGACGAATACTGCATGATCTAACTTATATGTGGAATCTAAGACAGCTGAACTCACAGAAGCAGAGACCAGAATGGTGGCTGCCAAGGGCTGTGGGGGTGGGGCAATGAGAAGATTTAGGTCAAAGGGTACAATAATAAAACCGTATTGCATACTTGAAATTTGCTAAGAGTAGATCTTAAGTGTTTCTACCACACATACACAAAAAGTAATTATGTGAGTTGAAAAATGTATTAGTAGCTTGAATGTGGCAATCATTTCAAAATGTATAGGTGTATCAAGTCATCATGTTGTACGCCTCAAATATATACAATTTTAATTTCTCAGGTATATCTCAATAAAGCTGGAAATATCCTAACAAAATAATACTTAATGGGATCTGTGACACCTTAGTTTGTACTATATGAGTCCCATAAAAACTCAGTAGCAAGATCTCTTTCTACACATATACAAAGAAAATATAGAAGAACATCTTTATAATATAGTATTTGGGGAAGCCTTTCTAAACAAGACAGATATTTGAAAATACATAAAGTATATGACTGATAGATTTGAGTGCAGCAAACTCAAATTTGCTGTAAAATTTGGTGTAAAATGTACACCAAAACAGCAAACAGAAGAATATCTGCAATATACAAGCAAATGATTGATATTCATAATATACAAAGCATGTTTACAACTCAATAAAAAGAAACATCCAATCCAATAGAAAAATGGATAAAGAATATAATCATTCAAGACAAACCCAAACTACAAATGGCTAATGAATATATGACTATTATCAATTATGCTAATATTTTAATGAAGGTAAATGAAAGCAATAAATATTTCCTCTTATTAGATTTGTAAATTTTAAAATGAATGAGACTATCTAGGGATTGATAGGTGTGAAAGGAAATAGATACTCTTACCCACTACTGGTGAGAGTATAAACTATTGTCTTTTTAATAGGAAAAATTGATCTATAAAATTTCATAAAACACCTATTTTGATGGAACTATTCCTCTTCTAAAAATCTACCCTGCAGACATACTGGCTCACAGTACAAAGATATTCTTACAAAAAAGTTCACTGAAGCCTATAATAAAGAAAGATTTGGAAAACATAAATGTCTGCCAATCAAGGATCAGTTAAATAAATAATGATTTATGAAAAAAGTGATTTATGTCTTACTTATGAATTTCATACAAAACTTAAAAATAATGAAGGAAATCTGTAATTATAATAGTTTAAATATCATCATGATCTATTACTAGAAAGGAAAAAAATAAACCACAAAGGGAATACATACAGAATAATTCCACTTACATGCATTTAAAAATAAAAACCTAACCATTTAAAACTGAATATGTGTGCCTGTATGTGTCTAGGGTGTGTGTGTTCTGTGTGCATGTGGATGGGGTTGTGGGGTGTGAGAGTGTGCACAGACAAATATCCAGGGGTATTTCCCCTAATATATTCAGCAATAATTCCTAACCTTGAGGAAGGAATTTGGAATAGCTATAACTATTGCCACTGTTTTTAAACCATTTGAAATTTGTACATTGAGCGTATCTTTAGGTATTTCTTTTGTAATCCTAAATTATATATATTATATATAATGGTGCTCATATATATATTATATATATTATATATTATATATATAATGGTGTTTTCCTCTTATCACATTAAGCTCTGGGAAAGAAGGAACAGCAAGCATTTCCTGAAACTGGGAAAACCTAAATAAACTATTAAAACTCTTAAAGAGAAGTGAAATTAAATAATTAAAAAAATAGGGGAGCAGGATACTTTCTGGTTATAAAAGTAAAGATTTCAATTTTGGAAAGAAAAAGATACAAGGAGAAAGAGATAGAATCAAAAATTTTAAAATAAAGTATAATTAAAAGTTTTTTTTCATTTTTTCTTCATTTCTTTTTTCTTTTGAACAGTGACTAGGTATCACTTTAATAAGCATGAATAAGTTAGTAAAGGAATGGAGAAGAGAATCATGTGGAAATTTGCAGTTAAGCAAAAATAATGTCTTAGGAAAAGAGGCAATTTTATGGCCACATGCTAAATGGGTTTTAGCAAACTGTACATACCACATGTAAGATGATATATATAAGACAACCATCTATTCCATTAAAATTAATCACTGGGTTTATTAACCACAGTTTATTCTGCCAAAGGACACGCTTATAGAAATTCCACTTCAGTATCATAAATTAGTTGTTATCCAAAGTATTGAAATGGAATAAGACTTCTGTTTTATAATAATATGAACATGAAGTATATCTTTGTTAAGTCTGGTTATGCATCTCCACAACTTAAAACAGCTGTAGATTTATTTCAGCCAGTGAAATATATTTATTCAATATAAAAACTACATGTCTATAGACAAATGAGAATAGTATAGAGTATTGGCTATGCTCACATGGGGTTTTTACTGAGTTTTTCCATGTAGATTATGAAAAAATTATATAAAATAGCAGCATTGCAATAGCTAATCAAACTAAAGGCAAGTAAACTTGCTCTATTTAATTTTGAACATGCAATGGTCACTAACGTATATTTAAATTCTTTCAGACTGTTTTAGTGACTGTTAATCTTACAATTGGGAAAATCGTCTTGGCCTTATTTTATGAATCGTGTGCTTCCTAATTAACCTATTTCGGGGGGGGCGGGGGGGTCCCGTGACTTTGTATCTTAACAACCTCATAATAATACATCGAATACTAAAACCCAAATGAAAAAGAACTTAAAGTTCCTAAGCTACACACTGCTGGGTGCCGAATATCCCAAGATGCTGGCAGTCACTCTACAAGCGTGCAGGGCAGTGTATGGAGTGGTTGCGGTGTGAACTGTGGAAGCAGGCTGCGTGGAATTCTGGCTCGGAAGCGTGGGAGCTCCCTGACGCTGGGCGCGCACCTTTGCGGGACCCCGCTTCCACATCTCTCAAATAGTATGATAATAATGATAGAACCTATGGCTGTTGTGAGGATTAAAGAAATCTGAATCTTTATTAGAAAGGGCTCAAAACGTCGCTCAGCACCTACCAAGTACTATTGATGTGGTTTTGTTTGCTTTAATCTTTTACATCTATAATCAGAATGGTTTCAGGTAGAGCTGCTCGAGTTGTTGGCAGCATCACTGTGACGATAGAGGAATGGCTCAGATGTTCCCAAGAGGGCTTTTCCTAACTTTCCGGAAAGGTCCAAGTTCAACCTTAAGCTTTACTTTTTTCAGATACAAATAATTCGCAAATGCCTGGAACAGAGGAAGTATTCCATAACTTCTTGTTGAATAAATCCTTGGAAGGCTGATTTGGTGAGTGCCTGTAGGAATGAGTGACCTCTGCAGGATGTTTTCGCAGGAAAAACAGGCTCCCCTTAAGGGACTCGTCTAACCAGAAGTCACTGAAGGAAAAGAGAGTGAAAATGGTGAGGCGAAGGACTGAAAGATGTATTTTTTTTCTTTGTAATTTAATTTACAAGTCATTCTGACTGTAGAATGACACAAACGAACAGTCTTTGCTTTTCTCTTGATTCCAGTTCTGCTCTGTGTAGTTGGGATCCTCTCCAGTTACATATAGCTGGAAATCTGATATCTCATGGATTTGTCCGAAAGTAATTATGTGAACTAAAATATGTAAATCTAGGACTTTTGAAATAAATTTGAAATACCCAATAGATTATGCACCCTGTCACCTTTATTTATTTGAGTGTAGCTGAAACACAATGTTACATTTGTTTCTGGTGTACAACATAGCGATTCAGCTTCTCTCTACATTATGCTTTTATAGAATCCTTGACTATGTTCCTTACTCTGAGCGTTCTAGTCCTGTGACTTATTCATTCCACAATTGGAAGCCTGTATCTCTCTCTCCCCTTCACCTATTTTGCCCACTCCCTACCCCCTTCCCTCTGGCCCCCATCAGTGTGTTCTCTGTATTTCCGGGTCTAGTTCTGCTTTAAAGCTACAACACAGATACTAGAATACATAAGAAAGACTAATGACTATTTTTATATATCATTTAAAATGTAAAATTCATTTTCAGCAATTAGCATAAAGAATAAATAGTAAAGAATAGCTAATCTTCTGTTTCAGAAAATATTCAAGTATATATATATATATTTTGGAAACTTATAAGAACTTTTAGAGGAAACTAATAAAACAACCAATGCAGGGAGTGGTAATTCTGTTTTGTTTGTTTTCTTTTCATTACTACTCACAGTAAACAAAAAAGTCAAATTCAATAACATAAATTTGAACTTTCCCCTTTCCATACTTGTTAACATTTTTAAAAACTGCAGTAATGAAAAAAAATTCTTATCAAATTATAAATAACAGCAGAACAACATCCATCTGTCTGTAGAAGGAACTCTCAGGTTGCCACCTAAAAACATCCTTGGTTGGGGACAAGGTGAGTGGATACAGAAGCTGAATAAAACAAAATCAAGACTACCTCTTAGTATGTAGTAAGCATATTAGGAGTTATAGGATTTCCTGTAAGGACACCATTCACTAATTTCACAAAGATAAGGATTCAAGATTTGGGAAGGGGATGTTAGTGGAGAATGAGGTAGGTAGTCTATTCCTTACTGGCACACAAAGCATAGTCTAGCATTATTTAGTAAGGCTTTTTATTAAAAAGATTTGACTTTTTAAAAATACTTTAATTAATTTAATTTAATAAAAACTGCTCTAAAAAGCAGTTTTAGGTTCACAGCAAAATTGAAGGGAAGGTACTGAAATTTCTTAATGTACTTCCTACCCCCCACATACATGGCCTCCGCCATTATGAATGTCCCCCCTAGAGTGCTACATTTGTTACAACTGATGGAACCTATATTGACAAATCATAACACCAAAAGTCCATAGTTCATCTTAGAGCTCACTCTTGGTGATGTACATTCTATGGGTTGGACAAATGTATACTGACATGTACCCCATCATTATGGTCTCAGAGTATTTTTACTGCCCTAAAAATCCTCTGTGCTGTTTTTACATCCCTCCTCCACCCTAAGCCTTGGAAACCATTGATCTTTTTACTGTCTCCCTAGTTTTGCCTTTTCGGAATATACAGTTGGAATTATATGGTGTGAAGCCTTTTCAGATTGTCTTGTTTCACTTAGTAATCTGCATTTAAGATCCCTCCATGTCTTTTCATGGCTTGTTAGTTCATTTCTTTTTATTACTGAACAATATTCAATTGTCTGTATGTATCACAGCTTATTTATCCATTCACCTACTGAGGGGCATCCCGGTTGCTTATTAGTTTCAGGAGAATTTTGGGGGGTCACTTTTTCTCGATTTTCCGCACGGATAACTACGTCATCTGCAAACAAAGACAGTTTTATTTCTTCCTTCTCAGTCTGTATATCTTTTCTTGTCTTGCTGAATTAACTATAACTTCCAGAATAATGTGGGCAAGGAGTGGCGAGGAGGCAAAACCTTGCCTGATCTTAGTGGAGAAGCTTCAAGTTTCTGAGCATTACATACAATGTTAGCTGCAGGTGATTTCTAGGTATTGTTTATGAAGTCAAGAAAGTTCCCCTCTATTCCTAGTTTACTGAGAGAATTTTTATCATGAGTTGGCGTTGGATTTTGTCAAAGGCTTTTTCCATATCTATTGAAATGATGATGCAATTTTATTTTTTGACTATTTATGTGATAGTTCGCATTAATTGGTTTTGGAATGTTGAACCAGGCTCACATCCTCTCAGATAATACTGCTTGGTTGCAGGGCATTCAATTCTTTTTATATATTGTTGGGTTTGATTTCCTAATATTTTATTGAGGAAAAAGTTTCTTTAAAGAATGTAATTAGAATTCAATTTTCATCACAAGTCTCAAGAGTTTGCCTTGATTCTTTGATTTACTTATATGACTTTTGTCTTAAAGACTAATATTTGAGTTTGTTGGTTTTCAGGATCTTCCATCCTTGGTACAAGACTATTTTGTTTTTGTAGTTAGTTGATATTTTTCAAGACCTTCATTCTCTCTAATCTTTTCCCTTATGTTTACCATACGTTTCCTTTCAGTGTTATCATATTTAAAATAATAACAATACTAGTTTCATAAGGTCTCAATCAAAATTATGTAAGAAAGAGTTGTGAACAATGCTTAAACTATAATGTACATACACATATACTCTGGAACTTAGAGAATAACTATTAATACATTCATAGTAGTTTGCTAGTGCTGCCATTAAAAAAAAAAAAACGTACCACAGGCTGGGTTGCTTAAACAGAAAATTATTTTCTCACAGTTCTGGAGGCCAGAAGTCCAAGATCAAGGTGTGGACAGATATGTTTTCTTCTCTGACCATTGTCCTTGGCTTAGAGATGGCTACCTCCTCACTCTGTCTCACCTGGTTTTTCCTCTTTTTAGACACAGGAAGTTAGGGCTTCAACATATAAATTTTGGGAGGTGGGACATAAATCTTCCCATAAAAACATTCCACCTGATTGCTATAGACATTATTGAAATAGCCTCCCAAATAATATTAAAGTAATAGGAACTGGAGATGGATTGGATCTCCCATACCTTCTATAGATGCTAAAAGTGGAACCTACATAACATGGTAATGGTAACATGTTATAAGTAAAATAACTTATTGATGCCACCAGAGTTAGTATTTTTATGTATTTATTATCATTACTACCCTGATTGAAAATTTCTCACCTCTTGAAGGAAAAAAAATGTTCAAATTCTTTAGGAAAGCCTGAAACAGTCAATACCACAAAGAATATTAAATGCTGAGTATTTCCGTCTATAACTGAGCCCTCTGCTACCCTCCAAGTACCTCAAACTTGTTTGCTTATGAAGACCTTCTTAACACTTCTTGCCTATTGTGAAAGCAGTTCAAACCCCTGCAATTTCAACATATTTTGCATGAAAATTTGGTGAAGCATTTCATGAAGTATTAGAGCAAAAATAAGCATCATCAATGTTCTTTCACTGCTTAGCTAGGTAATTTGGTTTAGAGCAAGTAATTAAGTTTATTTAATATGATTAGTTTAAAAAAACCTTGCTGTATTTTTCTTATAATTAAATCATTCTCTAAATGCTAGCAGCATTTCTCCCATTTGTTCCCATGTTGATAATTTCTAATATATTAAATGCTTGGTTAAAATAATTAAAATGTTAATACTTCCTATGATGTCTATAGAAATTGCTCCACATTATTTAATTGTACTTTAATTTTCAAAAGGCCTAAACATTTCCATAACATGGTATCTTACCTATTTGTACACACACACACACACACACATACACAAATTCATTTCAAATACAAGTAATTTGTTAGACAACCTTGAGCCATCTGAAACTCAAGAAAGTAAAAAAAGGCCTCACAGTAATTGGTAAATGTCACAGTATTCAGGCATTATATCTTTTGCCCTATAATTATAAAGGAGTTCTCAGGCCTTCTCTCAGATAATTTTGCCTTTATTTTCCCACACTTCTACCTGAATTGATTAATCCAAAATTGAATAAAATAGATAAATATAAAAGGTCAGCTGCATTGACACTAACAAGAGCTGATAATTGAAAGTCTAAGAATGAGGAGAAAGACTTCAAAACTATGAAAAGGATAGATTTCTTCTGCAATTTCATATGGGCCAAAAGAAAGAGCTATTAATATCAGTGTTTAAAAAAATCCTAAATTTACAACTAGACCACAGAGTATAATAACCAAGGTTCATTCTAAAGCTCTGAATTATAAAGAAAAGATTAATTATGTTCTGTGTATTTTGTTTAAAAAGGAGGTAATATATAACATGTTAGATTTTCAGCCAAGGATTTTTCATACATTGTAAGCAAAAAGTGTTGTCCCTTAAAATTCAACTATTTGGAACATGATTTGCATTACTTTTAGATCTCTTCATTCTCCAATATTCTAGGATAACAGATTTTCTTGCATATTCACTCATTGCCCTTTTCAAAATGGTTTGCCAAGATTCTAAGACATTCAATGCCACAGTCACCACATAGAAGCTAGATTACTGGGCTTATCACAAAGGCCAATGCTGTTTGTAAGTCCTGGGTTACTGATTATTTTTTCTTAACAGAAAAAGCTGCAAAACTCAAATCTTTGCCTGTAGAACCAAAGCCTGAGCCAGAGTTGTGTCAGCAACCATTAGCCCATGAAGAACGATAAAAGAGAAGTAAAACTGGAATGGAAAAAGAAAAGAAAGTACATAGAAAGGACAGAAAATAAAATGGTTCGATACAACAATATCTCAGTTATATTTTAATAGCCATTGCAGCTTCCTGGCACCTAAGCTGTAATCACAGGATCAATGCTATGTAAATAATATATATAGCCATTTGTTTGAACAGATACGAGTCAAACTGTATATGGGATAGAGATGGAAATTAATCAATATTTTTGAAAGGACTTTACTTTATTTTATGTTAAATAATTATTTAGTTCAAATAATTAAAAGCAAAGTCGGCAACTGGATCTGGAGACTGGATTTTAATCTGTAAAGACCTTTAATAAAATCTTTGAGAAAGACAGAAAAAAAAAAGCAAAGTCGTACAAAATAATTCTTTTTTGCATGTTTACCTAAAGATTATTTAATAGTACCTTCTTTCCCTTCAAAGGAGGTATTTACTATTTCTCTTGTCCTTCCCTATGGCATTTATCAAATGCCATAAACACAAGGGCCAGTCAGCAAAAATCATACACAAAGCTTTGTTACTTTCTCCTCACCAATGATCAAGTTATTCTGTGGCATAAAATCTTTTCCAAGGACTACCAAGAAGATATTATAAAAAGGGACTGTTAGACTAGAGAAAAATAGTATTAGTTCAATAAACATTTGCTGAGCTCATCCCATGTGCCAGGGCCATCATAGATGCTGAATAGAGCAAAAGAAAAATCACAGTACTTGGCTTCAAGGAGCTCAGAGTCTTGGAAAGAGGAGAGACATGTAAATGATTAATTATAATATCGTGTGGTAAATGTACATGCTCCAGACATAGAAGAGGGGGTGAAAACCCATCCTGAGAGAGGAAATGGGAGAGAGGGGAGGGCTTTCTGAACCCTGAGTCTTAAGATCCTAAAGAGTGAGTAGTATCTAGCCAGAGGTAATGGTTATATTTCAAGGTGATCAAATAATAAGAAAACTTACAGAGGTAACATTCACAGAGCACAGCATAGGAGATAAAATCCTAGCAATGTGGAATTGCTGAGCATAAAACAGAAGTCAGGAAGGGATGAGAGGTGAGGTTAAGTAGGAGGTTGGAGTCCATAGATGATGTATCTTGTTAAGGAGCTTGGGTTTTATTTTAGAGGATCTATAAAGTAGGGGAGAGGGAATCAGGTCAGGGTTTTAAAATAATATAATACAGCAGCATTATTCACAAGAGCCAAGAGATAGAAACAACCCAAGTCCATCAACAAGTGGATAAACAAAATGTGGCATATACACACAGTGGAATATTATTCATTCTTAAAAAGGAAGGGAATTCTGACACATGTTAAAACATGGGTGAACCTTGAAAACATTATACTAAGTAAAATAAGGCTGACACAGAAGGACAGACATTGTATAACTCCACTGGTATAAGGGACCTAAACCAGTCAAACTCATAGAGACAGAAAGTAGAACAGTGGTTGCCAGGGCCTGGGGCAGGGAGGAATGTGGAGTTAGTGTTTAATGGGGACAGAGTTTCAGTTTGGGAAGATGACAAAGTTCTGGAGATGGATGGTGGTCATGGTTGCACAACAACATGAATGTACTTAATGCCACTGAATTGTATACTTAAGAATAATTAAGATGGTAAATGTTATATTATGTATATTTTGTCACAATAAAAATAACATAGCAATATTTATTATATATATATTTTTTCCCCTTAAATAGTTGTTTATTGGCAGTGAGCTGGAAGGAGCGATGGAGTTAGCATATATAGACAACACCACACACCAGCATCATGTGGGAGGCAAAAGTGATGGGAAAGCCTGGAGCACCAAGTGAGGTCCTCTCTTCAAGAAAGAATATAGGACAGGGTGGGGCCTGGAGTGTTGAGGGGGCAGCCTTGGAACACTTCCCTTTAGTAGTCATGGTTAGAGATGAAGACAGACTTGCTGGCTGCAGCCCCGGTCTGCCACGTGAGGTGTACTTTCCTTGGTGCAGGTGAGGCTGTTGGCTAGAGCTAGCTTGACAAACTCTTCCTGGGCAGGCTTCAGGTTCTTCTTCTTTCCACCCCAAGCCTTCACATGGCAGAAGCCTGCAGGGCTCGGCTATAGGAGAAGGGTGGAGCCCAAAACTTCAGCAGGGAGCACTATTATATTTTAACAGAAGGATTTTAATGTGGGGAAAGTTTACATATTAAGTATTCTGGAATGTTATATGAACTTGGATGAAACGAGATTGGAGCCATGGATGCAAGGAAACTAAGTGAAACACACTAGCCTAAGACTCCCTGAAACAGAGCAGCAGCAAGAGTAAGGCTGCAAGGGAGGGTAATGATTTGGGAAATATGGGGGAATGTAATTGGCAAAAAGATTGGCAGGCTTTGGTGATTAACAAGAGCCCCAACTATCTATGCTCCAAAACTTAGTGGCTTAAAACAACAATTTATGATATTTCACAGCTTTGTGGATGTCTTGGTCGGTTCAGACTTTTATAACAAAGGACTACAGACTGGGTAGCTTCAACAAGAAACATTTCTTTCTCATAGTTCTCAAGGTTGGGAAGCCTAAGAAACCAGATTCAGTGTCTGGTGAGACCTTGTCTTCTTGCTGTGTTCTCACGTGGTGGAAAGAGGACTAGGGAGCTTCTCCGTCCTCTTTTATAAGGGCGAACTAGCCCCATTCCTGAAGGATCCACCCTCATGCTTAATTTCCTGCCAAAGTCCCCACCTCCTGATACCGTCACACTGAGGTTTGATTTCAATACAGGAATTCTTTGGGGGGAACACAAACATTCAGTCCATAACAGCGGGCCAGGAATTTGGACAGAGCTGAGGTGGTTGATTCTTTGGTTCCACATGGCTTCAATAGAAGTTGCTCAGTAGGACTCAGCTAGAGGACTGCCTGGGGTGTGGGTGTGGGGCAAAGGTCAAAGTTGACTTTCCTTACAACTCTTGTCATTGGAGTGAATGGTGTTAAAGCTCGAATCACCTGTTACTGTCAGCAAGAGGGACTACTCATTGTCAGTCCAGTGTGGTGGCCTTAGGACAGCCAGACTTCTTACATGGCATCTCAGGTTTTCCACGGAGCCTAGGTGGAAGCTGCAAGGCGCCTGACGACTGAGGCTTGGGAGTTAGAAAAAGTCATTTCTGTTGCATTCTATTGATCCGGCAGGTAGCCAAGACAGGTTCTGACTCGAGAGAAGGATAATTAGATGGCACCTCAATTTGCAGCTGTCTTTCATCTATTACATCAGGCTTTTGGAGGTGATGAATATAAAATAATCGAGGATGACTAAAATTTTTCTAACATGACTAACTGGGAGGGCCTCCTACTTGACAGAGATGACAGAAGAAGGACCAGGCTTAAAGAGAAAGACAATGAATTCATCTTTGGATAATAAGAGTTTGAGACAATAGCATAGATAATATTGATTTAAATATTTAAATCACAATTAAATAACACAGGATTTTATAAAATCCGTGTTCCTTTGGGACATATTCTTTGTCTTTTTTCTCTTATGCCCACCTCTGCCATATCCCCTAACTTGTGATCCTTTACTCAGCACTCCTCTGTTCCAAGCAGAGGACTTACTCTGGACTTACACCAGACTTAGCAGTGATAATCAAGTCAGACAAGATGATACTACGTAGACAGGGGAGGGAGACAGATAAAAAATAATTAAATACACAAATAAATAAAATGATTTCAGATATTGTTAAGGGCCAAGAAGATAATAGCATGGTGATATGAAAGGAAACACCTAAGGGTGGGGGAAGAAGATAGTAATTAGATTGGGTGTTCTGGAAGTCTTCACTGAGAAGGTGATAATATGAACTGAGATGTGATAAAGAAGCCATCCACACACACACCAGGCAGAGGGAAAGGTTGGAGGGAGGCCGTGGGGTGGCAATGAGCACAGAGGACAATGAAGGCGCTTTCCTTGCTCCTGCCACTTTTTTTTGCCTCCATGATTTGCACATGACGTTTCTTCCTGGAATGCCTTTACCTAACCTCTTTGCTTGGATGACTCCTAGTTTTCCACTGCTCAGTTAAGGCACTTTCTTCTCCAGGAAGGGTTAGGTAAAGTTAGGAACCATTTTCCAGGCCTTCCAGAAGGCAGCTCCACCATAGCTTCTGTGACCAGGTGATAGCTGTTCATTTGTTTGCCATTCCTAATAATCTGGTAGTTAGTTGAGGGCAAGACTTTTGTCTTTGATTTGGGTATCACCAGCGAGTAGCAAATAGTAAGGGCTTTCTTCAATGAGTGAGTGAGACTAAATAAGGAAGGAAGAAAGGGAGGGAAGGAGGGACAAAATGAGGGAAACATCAGGAGTGTCCTTATAAAAGGAGGCGGCATATAAAGTGTTAGTGAGATCTGGCTACAGTGATATTTTTAGTTCATAGTCAGCATTTTCTGCATGGCTAAGTATGTCAGTGCATACACACACATGGATTTTATTTTATTATCTAAGCAAGAGTAAAATTCCAGGTTCTAGGAAGGTTCTAGAAGAAATCTAAACTTGGCCTAGAGTTTGCTGTCATCTCATTTTGCTGCCCTCGGTTTTTGGCACAGAAGATACATTTGTGGAATTAATTATACCTGGAGAGAGAAAGAGCATCTCTTGGCCAGAGCTGCCTAACTCCCTCCAACTAGCTTCCCTGTGGGTCAATGCCAACAAAATTTCCAGCTACCCCTCCCCCCACCTCACCCCCAGCAGGTAAAGAGGAGAATGTGGCAAAAGTTTCCGGGCAGCATGTCCCAAAGCCGCCTGGCAAAAATCACTGAGCTTGGAGAATGCCATGGAGAAAAACAATAGTGTCTATCATTTAAAAATGAAGCAGTGGTCAAAGGAAAAGCAGGTCTTTTTACAAACATGCAGAGAGCTGACAACTGGGTAGCTCAAGTCCAGAGGAAGTTAATAGAAAACTGCAGAGGAAAAAAAACCTCAGTTTTTTCTGTGGCTGCCTAGGGCAAGCCACGGCCACTCTGTGCTCCTAAAGCTGAAGGGAAAAAGGAAACAGAATGAGACACAAAGCACAAGAACATAATCCTACGTGATTGTCTTACCAGTTCGGTATTAAGTAGAAGCAATCTGTATACTTAACACAGCTTCAGAATCACGAATCACCAAATTACAGCACAGGCATTAAAAATCCCAGAGAGTTTTACTGCATGTTTGTTTCCAAGAAGTCAAACAAAAAAACCCTCTATTTAGAAAAACTGTGACTATGCCTCATATGGTCAAAGGAAAATGAGGGGAAGGATAAGCTAAAAAGTTTCCTCTCTGATGCATAATTTAAAAGGGATCTTGAGCAGTTTATGTCTTAAAACCATCAAATATTTCTTGCAAACAGTGTTTCTGTTTCATAAATTTCCAAGAAGACAATCTATTGGGTTTTTGTAATTTGTTTAAGAAACAATGTGAATTGGAATAAACTGTTAAATGGGTAATTTCAAAAATTGGTAATTCTTAATTTTGCTTAGGGATCAGAGACAGAAAAAATATGAGACATTAAATAACGATCCAGGAAAAATAACCCTGAAATGTAAATGTGAATTTTGTGCAAAGAAACAAAATAAGTCGTTCTTCATCATTGACAAACTAACTGACTGCTTCTGAATGATGGAACACAGGTAACCTTCTTGCTACCCTTGCTTGTCAATCATCACGGAGACAGAAATGCCAGTTTCATACAGAAAAGTAATTCATTTGAGGACTGAGAGAGGGTGTTCAATACACAGTGGATTATTCAAGGATATTATCATTAACTTAATGTTTTTAGTTTATATCTGTGGCAAATGAAAGCTACATCAGAAATTGTTGCTAATCCTGTGGGTATACACATTTTTCTCAGGTAAACAGAAGAGTATACCTCTGAAAATAAATTGCTTAACCCTTTCCTTTTTCTACTTTTTTAAAGCAGTATAAAACACAGAAATGAATATGTTTTGTATCTTATTTAAAGTTAAGATTATTTTATGTTTTGTTAGATATTAATTGATCACTTTCTAAAGAATATAGTTTCAAAGGATAAATTTATACAACATTTTGGACACTTACAATTTCATATTTAATTGTGGCAAAAAACCCAATCATGTTCAGATATGAATCAGGAGAAAGTGGTTTCATGTCATTTAATTAGTTGTAAAAAAAAAATAAACAAACAAAAACCCCCAAAAAACAAAAAACAAAAACTCATGGGGATTTGAATTCCAAGCTCTAAAAACCTAGTGTTAAATTAAATGCCTAATGACCTGTCAGAATTCTGTCAGCTAGGCTGACAAGTCCTGAACAGGCATTTGCTTCATCCATGACACAGAAGCAGGTCCGGGAATGTTTGGTCCCTAATGGGGGGCTGGGCTGAGGCGTTAGGGAGTCTGGGATCCAGGTTGCCTTTGCCTAGCAACAGCAGGTGTGTGCACACATGCCTGGAGGACGGAGAGGCAGAGGCCCAGAAATCAGTCAGTGAGCATGCTCCGGAGAAGAGTGGGAGAGAAAACTAAGCTGGAGGAATGCTGCTTTTTATTGCTTTTACAAGTCTCATAATTATCTGTATCACTCAGTATAGCCTCATGTATTCGAATCCTATTGTATGCCTCACGTTTTGTTATGAGAGCTGCTGAGACATCAGGTCCCGATTCTGAGGCATAGCAGGAGAGCGGTATTGATGCCTAAAATATATTTAAAAATACAAGTCAGAAGAACAAATTCAAATCAAGTATGTAGTACACAATATGAGTTACTTTTGACAGCCTATCACAGAAGCATTAGAATATGGACAACCTTAGGGTTGCGGATAACACTTATGCAGTAAACATTTTTGAGGAGAGTGTATGTTTTAATATAAATGGCTCACAGTACTGACTATACCAATGGACTGTAAGAAGGATAAACTTATCTTTAATATTCAAAAGTGTAATGCGACCCAGGAGGCTTAGATGAGTATTCATTACAAATATTAAAATGTTTTGTGATGAAGCAAACCCTGTTTGAATGGTGTATAACATTTCCCTGTATGTGTTCAGTCTTTTCATATTGGGAGTCTATGAGGGGATAAACAAAAACAGTGACAATAATAGTAATTAGCTACTCTTTCATGGGTAAATATGCCAGGAGGTATGCTATGCTGTGGACTTGCATTGTCTTGAAAAACAAAACAAAATATGAAACAAAAAAACCTTTAGTGGTGCTGTAGGCATTGGACTGGAGGAAGTAAGACTAAAGGCAAGGAGTTCCGTTGGAGAAATAACCGTGAAAAGAAATAAAAAGCAAAGTCAACATGTGCAATAAAGCTGCCATAACAAGAGAAAGCAACAATTAATTTTGACTTGGGAATAGGTTGAGGGAAGGCTTCCCAGAGACAGTGGTATTTGAGAAAAAGAGATCTGAAGGACATAAATGTTTTCAAAACAGTTCAAAACGGAGAAGAGAGGAAAAAAGAGAGGAACATGGTAAATAATATCGAGCTAAATAAGTACATGTTAAATTAGTAAACCAAACTAAGGCAAAGGCATTATCAGCTTTACTTAAATAAATGAGTCTCAAAGTTTCTTCAGCAGAAAGATCTGAGTTATGGAAGGGAATACTGTCTGTCTACAGTACGTTCTCTTATTTTTCTCCCTAAAAGTACTCTCTTTGCCATTCTTCTAGAATAGTTATTTGATGTCCATGAGATAGTGTCTCTATAGTATGAGATATTTTCCCCTCCAAATTATCCACACTTTGATGTGGAATTTACCAGGCACAAGAAAATTATGAAAGGGGTATTTCAGACACCCTAGATTTGAACAAGAGTGAAAAAGGAGGAAAACAACAGACTAAAAGACAACCAGTGGTCAATAATAATAATAATAATAATAAAATGATATTAGTTGGTCAGCTTCCCTGCCTAGTTTGTAGCAAAAGCAAAGCTTTGTGTGGCTGCAGACCAACCATCAAAATCTACTACTGGATCTAAGAGGAGAAAGCCATTGTTTGCCAAGGCCATCCCAAGGTTCTGATACAAGAGCCGGGAAGCAACATTGTCATTCATTTCTCTGTGATTTTCCAAATAAAAAATGCATACACAGAATGCTGTTTTTCCTCAGTAAGCACAAAATAGCACCTGACTACGGACCTCTAGAAGGAGCTTCCCATGTAGATTTCAGGTAGATAAAGAACATGAGTAGTATGTTTTATTCATTTTTAATATGAAATTCATAGAGTAGCAAGTTTAAATTTAAACATTTATTGCTTCTTTTCAAATGAAATTTGAATTAAAAAATTTGTCATGATAAACTTATCAATGAAGAGTTTATAGAAAACAAAACTTATGAAATAGAGATAAGTCTAGCCCTAGGCAGTTTTAAGAAGACAAATGTCCTTTGTTTCTGCTCCATTTATTATTTAACTGTTCCTCCCATTGCCCAACACTCTTTTGATGCCCTCACCTTCACTTCTCCTTCTCTCCCACCTAGGGAATCCCCTGGTTGCGTTAGGGCTACATCCTCTGTGGTTCCCCAGTCCCCGAATATACCCCCCTATGTATCCTCTAAAATATCTTTTAAAAGAATTACTAATTCTCCTCTTTTGGTTCTTGATTCCATATCAAGGGGTTTTGAATAAATCAAGAAACAAAAACCATAAATCTTGAGAGCTTTGAAGAGCTTTGATTCTGGAATATTTGGAATCAACTGAGGTCCATTATTTGGAATCAGATGCTATGGATGGCATCTGATTGACAGGAATCTCTTCACATTTCTCTCATTGCTCCATGAGAAGATAAACAAAGGATAAGAAGGGTATGAATAGTGGGCTGTTCAAATGTTGATTTTTCTCCTGCCTCTTTAACAACTCCATTAATTAATTTATAAGACAGAACCCAGATTAGTACCAAAGTTTAAAGTTAATGTTGCAAAGCTGTTGACATAGCTTCACAAAAGGGAAAATTAAATTGAAGAAGATACGCTGTTGACTAGGTAGAGACTGTTGGGTTTTTTTTAACCTTAATTTGAAGAGCTATAAAGAGATTGAATTGTAATGCTTTCACACAAAATAATGTATTTCACTGCTTTCT
Organism: Callorhinus ursinus; assembly: GCF_003265705.2. Classification (NCBI taxonomy): domain Eukaryota; kingdom Metazoa; phylum Chordata; class Mammalia; order Carnivora; family Otariidae; genus Callorhinus; species Callorhinus ursinus. The sequence goes on along the minus strand of NW_027397069.1, from coordinate 59,835,484 downwards.
ATTATTATTCAAGATCTAGTCTTCTTTAACGTGGGCTAGTAACTTCACAATGTGGGCAACCATGTGTAACAAACTAGGTAAGGTCTTTACTGTGAAAATATTTAAGGAACGCATCAAGCTCTCCAAATACATGCACTGATCTTACAAATATTAGTCAAGAACAGTGACAGCATGGAAGTGATTTTAACGGCCATAAACTCTATATCTGCCAACAATACACCAGGAACCAAGGAACAAGTTACTTGTTGAAGGTATGTCTTCAGTCATGCCTCACCTTTATCTAATACACAAGAGGAGACTCAGTTCCAAGGGGGTGGGTGCTTGGTTCTGTTTTTGTTTGTTTGTTTGTTTGTTCGTTTTTTCCCAGTTTCCTTTGATACTCTTCATTTTGACGAGTAACACTGGAATGGGGTGCTGGCTTCTAGCCCTGGTGAAGGGGACTTTCCCTGCTTTTCAGAGTGAGACTAAAGAGATTACTCTTTGAAGAAAAAAATAAAAGGGGGTTAAGAAAGAAAGGAAAAAGAGACTCTGCTTCTTTGAAGAAGGCAAGTGTTTTATCACAATGCAAAAATTAGAAAAAAAACAAAAACACCTTAATGTTGACATGCTTGACTTAATGATGAAGAAGCCGAGTCATGAAATAATCTCACGTGCTCAGCTGAACTAGGTTAGGGGTTCTGGTTAGATCAGATTTACCGCATGTTCACCAGGATGACATTTGGCAGAGGCAGTGGTGGTCGCAGCAGGTTTTGTAGTTAAGTATTAATAGAAATAAAGTCCTTCTGTCTATGCCTATAAAAATATCCATGATATTCAATTAATGCAGGCCTTTCTTTCTGGATGATATTACAGAAGTACCAGAATAAGTCTGTAATCAAGTCCCTGCAACATGAATTGTTTTAATATTTGAATTCATAAAAAGCTGTTAGTAGGTAATCAACCTAAACACTGCAATTTAATCAGACAAAGAAACATGCAGGGAACCTTCCAGAATTAAGAGAGTCTGCAACTTCAGGTGCATTCATATTGAACGCCTTCTCTCTTTCAGTATTGAAGTATGACTGGTAAATATGACGGATATGTTCCTGACACTCATACCCGGAGGAGAAGAGCAAAACGTAACAATACAATGCAAAATAGAATGTGTGGAAGGAGGGCATTTATCCCAGAGACTGTATGGAGGCAGATTGCTTCGTAGAATCTCCCTGTTGGAGGGGAGACCTGAGATGAGTTTGAAAGGGTGAGTGGGACTTAGCCATGTGAAGATTAGTAAGAAGGCATTCCAAAAACATAAGAGATGGACCAAAGACAAACCATAAACATTTTTAAACTAAAACTGGGAAAACTTGTGGTAAAAAGACACAAGGCAAGACATTTATGCCAGTGCAGAATTTCATTTAAGACACATGATCTTACTAGAAAATCTTACATCAGGTATTCTGAAGTCAATAATTTCTAAATAATTTAGGAATATGTTTCATAAAACATGACCTATGATTTCAAAGAATTTATAGGAAAGTAAAACCTTATTCTTGATTTAATAATGCTATTAGTCATCCAGTCTTACCTTGCTTTGGAAAAACTGTTCAACCCAAGGGAAATGTACTCTTTAATACTGAATGAGAGATACCCTAGAACAACTCTGTAGGAATTTTGTTTTAATTTTTTTCTCCATTATCATTTTGAAAGATGAAAAGAGAAAATGCAAATGCAGTGTCTTTTTAAAAATGTATCTTTTAAAAGATATTACTAATTCTTTTTTTCTTATTACATGTTATGTGTTTTTAGCCACCTTTCATCCTGTTGTATCATTAAGGATGATCAGCCTCCAATTCCACAACTTCCTATGCACAAAAAGTACAAGCATCTTGAAAGAAGTCTTAGAAATGATCAAACACTTTCTATAGCTTTGCCTCTGACACATCTAAGGACTCAATTTGTGGCTTTTTGTTGAATAGGCTTTGAAGTTAAGCATGCTTCGTATATTCCTGGAATATACAAAAGAACCTAAGCAAAGAAAAAAATGTTTAGTAGGAATGAAAATTTTTAGTTGTTCAGAAACAAAACTGAGAACAATATAGATTTAACCTTTTATTGTCTCCCTGTAATAGATGATAAGCTCTAAGACAGAGCCACACCACCATGGAGTCCTAAGTGCCCTGAGCATTGCCTGGCATGGGTTTGGTAAAATATATGTTCAAAGAGTTGATGAATGAGGAAATGAATGAATGAATAGAATTGTATAAAAATGATTTGTGAGTAAAAATATACTCCTATGTTAATATGTAAGAAATTCATACTAAAATATTTTGTCTTGGACAACCTTTTGACAAGAATACGGCAGCTTCATTTGATTAAATGTCTCTGTAGTATTCCATTCAGAGAGGATGGTAAAAAACTCAATGAGCATTTTGTTCCAGTGCTTTCACAAAAGTCATTGTGGCCAAAGACAAAGTTAAATCAGTTATGATATCAGGATCAAAATCAGGGTAGGCATAAAATAGAGCTAGGTTGTTTCGCTAACTGCAGAGCGAACAAAAATGCAACAGGTGAGCACAGCCAGTTGCTGCTACTATGTTCTTTGTTTCATTTTGTGGATTTCACATCCTGGGAATTTCATCTCACTCACAATCCAGGGGATAGCATCAACCCTGAACAGATATATCATAGGAGAAGACCTTTGTAATTACGGTGTCAATCCCTTAAATCCCTCTCCCCACAGAAAACTAAAGAAAGAGAAGCATAATACTGGGTTAATAATAGATACTTGAGAAGAACTAGCTCAAATTCTGAGGCCACATCAATATCTTACCTCATTTTATCAGTTCTTCTTTTTTGTTTTTAGATTTTTTATTTTTAAGTAATCTCTACACCCAACATGGGGCTTGAACTCACAACCTGAGGTCAAGAGTCACATGCTCTATGGATTAAGCCAGCCAGGTGCCCCTCATTTTATCAGTTCTAATACATGCTATTACTTTTAAGTGTCATATTTAGTATATAAAAACCCCTAATCAAGTGAAGTTTTTCATCAATTTCATATAGTTGTATATTAAAATTATTCTAGTTCTGTTAAAATATCAGTTTCCTGAGCCCTAAACACAAGAACGTAAAAAAAAAATGAGTTGATACTGTTGACATGGCTCAAACTGGTGTGTGTCATTTTGGAATCAGAGGGAATGCACACAAAAGAAGCTATTTCCTTCATTGTTAGGGGAAAAGATCATTTCAACTAGTTTCAGGATCCCATGACAACTGGCCAAAGAACTACAGGAAAAACTCGAGGAAGTAAATTCAGGTATTTTGAACCTTGAATATTTAGTAAGTAGCAGTAGAAAAAGCAGCCAAGACTAATGTGGAATAATCACGGCTGACCGCAAAAAAAAAAAAAAAAAAAAATTGAATACACTTTTTATTCAGAAGTCTTTTTTTCTTTTTCATCTTACATTATATAGTTTTCTCCAACTGACTTTCTAGAATAGATAATTACTATAATTCAAGAGTGAACACAGAGCCAATATTTTCTGAAGATGGAAGTAAACAGATTTTTGAGAACTCACTTAACTCAGAAATGGAAACAAAAACAATTACACTAGGTGATGAATATGACAGATCTGAGTTTTCTTTACTTAATATTCAAATCCATGGAAATTTCATGAGAAATTTATAACTCTTCTGCAACTAACTTCTTAAATTTCTTATTCCTGACCAATCAAGAGACTAAGTCAGACGTGAGAGGTTTTAGTACTTTCATCTGCTGTTGGACTAAGGGCTTTCCCTTTATTAATAACTTCTAATAATGTATTTTATTAACATAAGGAGTTATAATTTACTAAGAGCCTTCACACCCATCCACACACATTTTATACTTCCTACAAATCTTTGAAGAATGTATTTTATATATATAAATAAATATATATAACAAAATATTATATATATTAAATCCATTAAGCAGATGAGGAAACTAAATCTCAAAGAGATATGAAAAGTAACAAGGCCCTCTAAAGGAACAAGAGTTATAAATGGCAGAACCAGAACTTTCAGTGTGGAGATTCTAAAATTCATCCGTTTTTCCATTATACCACAGTAAATGTGTACATTTTACCACATTCGCCAAATGCCATCACCAGTTATTATGCCATTTCTTGCCATTCTTCAATGTGTTTCGAAATTATTAATCTGGCAAAGAATAAACATCATCCATTTGCAGGTAAGCAGAAAAGCCTCTAAAGCCCAAACGTAATTTTAGAGTACCAGTTGGCATCACTGTGAATAAATCCTACGACATTTTGATAAAAAGGTCTGGCAACACTCACCTCTTTTTGACGGTACTTTATGGCCAATTTGAGTCTCGCGAGATCATTTCCACTTTGTTCTTCTATGAGACTACTGTCATCTCTGTAATTAAGAATGATTTCCAGTTCTCTGGAACTCCTTGTCTGATCCAGTAGGTCCTTAGCAAACTGTTTGCACTGTCGGGACAGCTCCTCATACTCCGACTTGAATTCGTTTTCCACTTTACTCAGCTCCTGAAGCTCCCAACTTAGCTGAAAGGCTGTGAGAAAAGGGTCTTCACTTGACAGTGCGATGAGAGAGGGGCTGGCCAAGGCCTTGTAGATGTTGAGTCTGGAGCGTGAGTGGCGGAGGCTATCCACATCCGAGCTGGAGACGCATTCCACGCAATTGCAGCGTACCTCGTGGGGTCTGGGCACGGAGACTCCTTTCTGAACTAGAAGCTTGATTATCTCATAATTATTTGTATGGGCTGCCAAAATGATTGGTGTAATGTCTGGAGTGAATTCAGAGAACTGCTTATCAAGGAGTATGGGAGGCACCTAGAAAAAAGAAGAAAGCAGAGGTGATGAATATTTATTCATTTGTTCAAGCCTGTGAATTTCAAACAGTATGCTATAGCAACGCTGAACAAAAAAGTTCATAAATCTTTTGCCAGGCTTTTTTGCAGGAGAAAGATGGCTTTATTTTCTTCTGCCAAAAGACAAAAGAAAATTAGTGAAAAAAAACCTTTCCAATATAATGACACATTATTCTTATTATGTTTGTTTAATCTGACTTTTGACATTTTATGAAATCTTCAAATAAGTGGCTATGGGAAGTCTTTACTTGATAAAAGACTTTGTTGCTCCCAGTTTATTTTCTGGCTCTCAATCTTTGCTTTTCTTTCCGGGAGGTGTGGACTCCTTAAATAATCAAGAAATACACTGAATAATAGTTAATGATTTGTTTTAAACCCAAGCTTTTCCTCTGCAATATGTCTTTTAGTTCTTCAATTGTTTTTGTTTGTTTGTTTGTTGTTTTATCTTCTGCATTCCTAAAACCAAGTCAATGATTAAAGGTGGCAGAACATAAGAAGGCTGGCCTCATGCTTTCTGCTTGCTTTCATCTATCACTTTATAGTATATTTTCCACATGACCACAAGTGCTCCTTCACCGTTTTATCAGAAATAAACAAATGGTTATCAATGAATCAGGGCACCATGTGTTTATGCACCATTTCCTTTGGGTTTTACTCTAGGAATGGTAATGATGAAAATACTATAATAGGCACTATTTAGTCAACATTTGTTAGGGACATTAACCCTCACTATTATTCACATCTTACAGATGGGATCCTTCAGTGCATAAGTGCAAGACCTACTTTTTGCACCCAGGTCCACCTGATACCCAAGGCTGTGTGTATTCCACCACACCACACTGCTTTACAATTTTTGGTTTAATAGTTCTTCCTGCTGGCACAAAGAGGCATCTATTAAAATAAATGCTGTATAAGGTGAGTTAAAAAAGCATGGCAGAAAAAAATGATGACCATGTACCACATAAAATATACTGTAAACTATAAAGGAAACCATAAAAGGATCAAAAGCAAAACAACTATGTGGAGAAAAACAAAACTCATATGAAACTTTAATTACACTACTTTTAAGTAGAGGTATAATCTTTATATGAGAATAATTAAGCCTGTGTGCTTTTAATTTATTTGGCCATTTAGAATATCTATTTATTTTATAAGAAACACTCTATAAAGAATAACGAGATGTAGTTATCTATTTAAAGGTTATTTGAAATATATGCAATCAGTTGATAAAGATAGTACCTACTAATTATAAAATTAGGAACAACACTGTTGAGATAGCACTGTATGTTCAAGCAGGGTCAACACATACTTCATTACTTTTAAGTAAATGGCTTTCATTTTAAATATTACATTAATTAAAAATTTAATTAGTCATTTATTACAAAGAGAAAAATGTCATTAATTAAAACTAAACACGTAATCTTTAAGTAACTATACTTCAAGTTTTTTTTATGGCAAACATGAGGAAAAACAAAAACAGTGTAAGTAAATAAGTTCTTATATTAAATGTATATTTAAGTGATAGATGCAATTTGAAGGGGCTTTCTGGATTCAATAGAATTTCATCTAGATTTCTAGATGGTTTTTAAAAGCTATCAATAATTTTAAATTTATTAACCATAAAATGCAACTTTGAAGAATACTTCAGCAAAATTTTATGAAAAAATAATTATAATATGGTCATATTAAAAAGCATTCATATTTCAGAAGAATGCCAGTGTCATAGTATTAGAGAGAGATATGGCAAAATAACTGATAAAATAGGTGAGCATATACCAAGAATAAATATTCTGTTTATGAGTCTTAATATCCAATAAATCATTGTGAATTTTTAATTTTTTAAATATATGGACATCTCTAATCGTATATTTTATAAGGAATTTATTTTAGAAAATAACTTTTGAATGAAACTTTTTTTTAAAGATTTTATTTATTTATTTGACAGAAAGAGAGAGAGCACAAAGGGGGAGCGTCAAGCAGAGGGAGAGGGAGAAGCAGGTTCTCCACAGAGCAGGGAGCCCGATGCGGGATTCAATCCCAGGACCCTGGGATCATGACCTGAGCAGAAGGCAGACGCTTAACCGACTGAGCCACCCAGGCGCCCTTGAATGAAACTGTTTTATAAGACCACCAATATAATAATAATTTATTGGCCAATAAATAACTATTTTTTAAATTATATAATTTTAATTACCTTAGAGTTACCTCTTACTCTAAAATGTGTTCTAAATCAACAATATATTATATGTTGTCTCTACCATTAATTGTTTGATGCCCAGCTGGTCAGGGACCACTAGACACTGGGGACCGTTTGGCCTTAGGGGTCCTTCACGCAGGAGTCTGTGGGGCCTCTGACCAGCCAGCCAGACAGGCACACGTCAGTGTTTAGGCATGTCCTGGAGGCAGGCTCTGGGGTTTCTCCCACTCCATTAAGAAAAATAGCAATAAAACAAAAACACTTTAAAAAAAATTGCCTGTTACTGAGTACTAATTATATGCCTGCAGCAATGATTACATGGTGTTTGAAAATTGGAGGTTATTTTACTCTATCATCAATTCTACATTTACTAGCTTGTATTCCTCTATATGTAAATCTATGCCCTCTTCTCCTTTTTATTACTGAGTATTCCTATGGACCCATAGATTCTTCCTTTATTTTATTCAATATATAGTGATTAATTGCAAGAATTATTCACTTTGAACTTATTGAGGTATAACATACCTTCATTAAAATGCACAACTGTTAATGTGAAGCTTTATACATCTATGTATATATATATATTTTAAAGATTTTATTTATTTGAGAGAGAGAGAGAGAATGAGAGAGAGAGAGAGAGTATGAGAGGGGGGTGGGTCAGAGAGAGAAGCAGACTCTCCACCAAGCAGGGAGCCCAATGCTGGACTCGATCCCAGGACTCCAAGGATCATGACCTGAGCCGAAAGCAGTCACGGAATTAACTGAGCCACCCAGGCGCCCCGAAGCTTCATATATTTTTAAAATGTGTATGCACCTGTGTGACACAACACAGATAATAATCCAGAAGAGGGCCTGCACCTCAGGAACCTTCCTCTTGTTACCTCCTGGTTGTTACATTTTGTAATCACAAACCTAAACGCTATCCCCAGAGATCACTTTCACACACACTTGTTCACTTTATATACATGAATCATAAAGTATGTACTTTTTACGTCTAGCTTTCTTTGGGCAACATTAGCTCTTTGAAATACATTAATATTGTTAGAAGCAATCTTTTTTGTAATTTCCATTCTGTATGATATCTTGATTTATGAATATAACACAATTTATTTAATATTCTCTTGTTGAGGGGTGCCTGGGTGGCTCAGTCGTTAAGCGTTTGCCTTTGGCTCAGGTCGTGATCCTAGGGTACTGGGATCGAGTCCCATGTCAGGCTCCCTGCTCCGCGGGAAGCCTGCTTCTCCCTCTCCTGTTCGCCCTGCTTGTGTTCCCTCTCTCACTGTGTCTCTGTCAAATAAATAAATAAAATCTTAAAAAAAAAATTCTCTTGTTGATAACATTTGTGTGATTTCCAGTTTCCTATTTGTGGCTATCTTAGAGTCACCTCTTATATTGCTTCTATGCACATTTTTGTCCGTGTCTGCTAATACATATCTAAGAATGCAATTTCTGGGTCAAATAGTTTCTTAAGTAGTTATATCAATTTTCAAGACTATCACACATTATACTTGGTATTGCCAATTATCTACCTATTTGTTTACGCCATTCATTATGTCAAGAAATCATTTTGAATTTTTTATTTATTATTTATTATCAAGCGTGTTGAATTAGCCTAAGACCTTTTCCATTTCTATGGAGATAATTATATAATTGTTCCCCTTACTCCTAAAAACGTGGCAAGTTAGACTAATGGATTTCTTAATATTGAAACATTCTGGCTTTCCTGAAATAAATTCCATTTGGTCAAATGTGTAATATTTTTAGTATGACTAATATTTTTATTTATATTTTTTGTACGAATGTTCATAAGTGAGATTGATTTCTAATCTTTACTATGTTGTTTTCATCAAATTTTGGTATGAATACTGTGCTTCCTTCATGAAAATCATATGGATTCTCTCTTCCTTTGGAATACAGGGAGATGAGCCCCTCAGATCTTTCTTCTTCTTCTTCTTCTTTTTTTAAGATTGTATTTATTCATTTGAGAGGGAGAGAGACAGAGAGAGCACAAGCAGGGGGAGACGGAGAAGCAGACTACCCGCTGAGCAGGGAGCCTGTCATGGGGCTTGATCCCAGGACCCTGAGATCATAACCCAAGCCAAAGGCAGACACTTAACCCACTGAGCCATCCAGGTGCCCCTCAGATCTTTTTTCGAGGACTTACTGCCTACCTATAAGAATTAATAGCCTCCAGCGGTCCACCTCTTTAGGTTCTTCCTCAATTTTGGAGCCCAAGACAATGACAGAATAAGTAGGCTAGACAAGGGCCTATTTCCACCCAGGATGGGACACCTCTGGTGAGTTCCCCTTTACAATGGCAGGTTTTTTTTGTCAGTTCCGCATCATGGTCTAATGGCTTCCTTTTCTCAATCCTGCTTCCTTACCTTTTACTTTCAAAACGTTATTTTCCAATAAATCTTTTGTAATCAACTCATTTTATCCTCCTCTTGGGGCATCTGGGTGGTTTTGTTGCTTAAACATCTGCCTTTGGCTCAGGTCATGATCCTGGGGTCCTGGGATCAAGGCTCCCTTCTCAGCGGGGGGTCTGCTTCTCCCTCTCCCTTTGCTCCTCCCCCCTGCTCGTTTTTTTTTTCTCTCTCTCTCAAATAAATGAATAAAAAATTTTTTTATCTGCTTCTTGAAGAATCCAAAATGTGATTGATCTGTTTTCCATTCTGTGAGGGAAAAAAATAAGTAACACTGAAATTATTTTATCTTTGAAAGTTCAAAATTGTCCCGTGAAACCCATCAATGCTTGCTATTCTTTTATGTGATAGTTATTCAGTAACTTTTCTTATTTATTGCATAATAATTAGCTTGGCTTTTTGATCAATAATGGGGTCAGTTAGTATAAACTGCATTTTCCTGGGAAGTTATTCAGTTCATCTGGGTTCATTTAGAAAAGATAGTTTTAAATATGCAAGGATTTGGGAAATGCTATACTCACAGTGTCCCTCCTGAGGAATCTACCATGGGACAAGATGATGGGGAACTGAGGAAAGGACAAATGGTGGGGCTATGTATGTATGTAATAGTTCATCAAAGATCAATACAAAGTTAAGAAAATGTAAATTTTAAATGTTCTGAAAAGGAAAAAAGAACGAAAGAGAGAGATCGAGAGAAAAGAACGTGTGGAGAAAAAGGCTTTCTATTTAACCAGCTAATAGAACAGAGCCTTGGTAAAGCAAAAGGGGGACATGAATGTTTTATAAAAGGTATTAATATAAAATACAAACTATTCTAACTAATGAGAAAATACAGGTCTTGAGGACCTTCAATTCTTCCCCTCCACTATTGCAAAGGTAAATTTTCCAAAATATTAATCTCTCAGACAATTCCCTTTTTAAAACTACTACCATGGCTTACAACTACTTTGATTTAATAATTCACTCATACATCAATCAACAAATATTTATTGACTCTGTTGTCTGGTGCTACATCAGACTCTGAGAAATTAAGAAAAATGAAGTTCAAACAGTCCACATGCTCAAACAAAAGATGCCATACTTGACAGATTCCCAGATCTCTCAGCAAACTGAATCAAATGTCACTAATTTACTATAAATCCAACACAATAGTAGGTACCATGTGAAATGCTCAGAAAAATAAGAAACAAGTGTTTGCAACATCACATCAGACGCTCACCAAGTTTTAATTGTTCTGAAAATTTTCCAAGTACTCACCAAAATCTCAGGGAAGTGTTTCTGCTATATATTCTTTATAACGGACCAGTAGAGTTAGAATAAACTATTAACTGTAAAAATATGCTGTAGATGTAAGAATTACTTGGTAACTTTTATTCAATATTAACAAGAATTTAGTACTCTGCAACATTTTACTCTCCTTAACAAGTAGCAAATATATTGGGAGCAGAGAAATGCAGATTTAAATGGTTCTTTTAGAAATGTTAGAATATTTGGGCTGATATTCTTTTTCTACTTAGCAAAGTGCCTAACAGTATGTGTTTCATACTATAATACTAGTTGTAAGTGATTGCCATTTCATGGGTGATGTCATGGAATCAGATTTCTGAGCTTTCCAATGAATAACCGAAACCAGCTCTGATGCAAAGGATCCAATCACAGCCAATCACAGAAGGGGAGAGACAATGAAAGGTAAAATAGGCCCCTCAGGTTTTTACTCTTGCAGCCCAGGCATTTATCAGTTGATACAACTTTGCTATCTATTAAATAGGCAGAAATTTTTAAAAGTCTGAAATATAAGGCATTGGATCTCAGAAACCTTTAAAAAATTCAGAAAATGAGCTTGTTCCCCCCTTTTTCACACTTCATTTTCAAACCAATCTATTTTCTGTCCCAGTTTCTCTTCTTTGCTTTATTCAGTATCTTCAACATGTAACTCTCTCTCTCTCTTTCCTTCTGTGGTTCCAATGTTACGGGTGAAAACATAGCCCCCAACATTAAAATAAATAAATAGGTCACTGTAGGTACTCAGTAGCTATTTCCTAAACATGATTTTGATAGAAACATAGTTTTTATTAAATATATTTTTTAAATTTGTCATTTGGCATATTTAAGGACAAATGTGAATATAATGAACATAACCCTGTAGATGAAAATCACACCATGCTTGACTTTTAGCTGAAGTAAAATCTATAGACATAAAAGCATTACACCCAGGCAAACAGACATGCATAAAAATATATACTCACATCACTAATAAATAAATAACACATATACATGCCATTTTTAAAAATATAAATTCCAGTGATTGAATGACATATTTCACCCAGTAATCCACAACAAAGCAGAACAGGCAATTAAAAGACGATCCTAAAACCAAGTAAAAGTTGTTTTTTATATTGCAGACCTGGAAGATTCTCTAGCTTTTCTTCTGTCTAAGCTCTATTAATGAATATTGTTCAGTGCTTTTTTGTCAACCTTACCATAACATTAGTTACATTATTAATGGAATTATTTTCATGCCACATAACATTAAAAGTGACTTTAATTAACTTGTAATTAGATTGCTTTTCTCAAATTTATTCACAATCTTCACCTTGAAGTGATTAAGCACCAATCTGAGGCATATAATTTAAAGTCTAGAGTGTGATATTCTACCCAAATACAGAAATGTCTCTTTGCCACTAAGATAGACATTTTTGAACTATTAATACTGAAATATAAATTTCTAGGAGAGAAATTCATCCTGGAGTAACATTCATCCAATTTAAGAGTACTTATTTTCTTAAATTCAGCATTTATTATAGTGGGTTGTATAAACTGAATAAAAGAAATTTATTTGTATAATATTATTTAGCGTTTCCTAAATCACTGACTAAACAGATCCACATTCTATTCTGGCTCCACTCTTAATTAGTTAATTAGTTAATTATTTTGTGAATTCCTCCTAATTTCTCTGCTATATGAAAAACAATATCCCAACTATAACATGAAATTTCTATGATTCAATCACTTTTTAAATATCCCAGATGATGGCACAATAATAGAAAATTTATGAGGCTTTTTTTTAAGTGCTTCAATAAAAATTTGTTGACTTCTTTAGTATCATTTTGCTTTTAGCATCAATTTTTTTATCTAATGTATCAAAACCTTCATTTTTTAAAACTCAGGATTATAAATATTAAATATATCCCTTTCATATACTCAGTCAAACTCAAATCAGCATAAGGGAGTTTCAACTCAGAGTTATGTTTAAAAATTCATTAAATATCAGTTATTTAGAATTTGAAATTTTCACACACACACCCACATGCCACAAAAACCAAGTAGTTGTCATATGAATAAATGAATGAATGAATGAAGAGACAGATGGATGGAAAAATGAATACTTAGGTTACAATCTTATCTAAACAAAGTCAGCTTTATTACTTTAGGCCCATACTGTTGCCTGGAAAGACTAAACAGAATTCAAAATTCTACTTGTACAGAAATAAAACCTCCCTTTGCTCTTGGTCTCAGCACAGGACAAATGATTTATTGGTATGTTCACAACTGATCTATAAGAGCAAAGACTCTTATGCTTTCCCCTACTTTTGAGTGGCTGAAGTTTTCAAGACACTAATTGTTTGATCTGATATCTAATGAAAACCTTAATCCAGAAAATAATTATAAAAAGCAGCTCAAAAGGAATCAGACACTATTATGTGCATATGGCTCTAAATCAGGGGTTCTCCAGTTTTTGTGTACCTCACAAAATATGGAGCAGCCTGTGGATCCTTATTCAGAAAGAAGAATATTTCTAAGCATAAATGCATTGTATTACACAGCAAAAAGTATTTAAATATATTTAAAATCTAAAGACAAATATGTGATGGACTAACATATATTCTTCTCTATTAATGCATTAAATACAAAGATCTATTGGGAGGTAATTAGACTAATTTTGAAGTAATGATCAACATGTAAATATATCAGGTATATGGTAAAATGGTAATATGAGAGCAAAATACCTATGATTTCTGCTATTGACAAAGACACAAGAATTTCTAGCAAAACTAATTTTTTGGCTTATGTTCAGAATGGAAGGAAACTATATATTCCAATTAGAAGTTAGTAAAAATAAAGAAGTATTTTTTTCCAGTTCATCTTAGTTCACAGATATCCTTGAATTTTATCTATTGCTTCCCTAAGTTAAGAAGTTCTTCAAGTCTGACTTAATTGGAATTGGAAAACTCAAATGAGAATTTTAACTAGAAAGCACTAACCAGCGAGTTGTTTTTTTAGGAGAGGTAATTAGAGAATTTGAAAGACGTTCTGGAAAGAAAGAAAAGAAAACATTATTTTTGAAATAAAAAAATACATTTTTCATCTTTATTCAAAGATAGAATGTTCTATAGTTACAAATGTCCTAGAATGTCAAGTGGAAAAAATAGATCACAACACACACATTCATGTGTGTGCGCACGCACACACACAGATGTTTACTTTGTGAGGGAAAATTCTAGAAATTTGGGGGGAAATCCAGAAGACTTAGCATGTAAATAAATGATGTTTAAGGGGCAAATATAAAAACAGATGGAGAAAAGATGACAAAAAATGAGGCACAAATAGCAAGGGAAATTTTCCTATCCTAAGGAAATGTTGGGTCTATACACTGAGAGGGCTCATCAGGTCTTTGGTTGAAACAATGAAAACAATGACATATGATTAGACACATCCTGCTGATATCCCAGACTTCCAAGGTTTTAAAAAAAAAGAGGACGAGTGTGAAATCATCAGATCTATAGAATGAGAGGGTAACAATGAAGATGCAACTAATATCAAACCTCTTATCTTCTCTTATGAAAATCTGTGAGACGTGTCATTGTAACTTTACACAATTTTTAGTAAGTGAATATGAGTCCAGAATACTGCATCTAGCCAAGTTGCCATTTCTCTCCTGTTAGGATAAAAAGCAAATGCAGTTATACTAGAATTCAGAAGGTATGTCACGCATATGTCTTACAGGAACAACTTTTCCAGATAATATTATAACCAAATGTTAAGTGATTCACCTCCAGGTAGGTAGGAAGAAATAGTTTGAGCAATGAATCTTGCAGTACTGGAGTTACTCAATGTTTATTTGTATGGTGACTGGGGTTTGGTAATATGGTTAATCAGTAAAGATACTTGAAGCAGAAGAGACAGAAAGAGAATATCCAAAAACAGCTTGGAATTCAGTTTTAAACTATTTCGCTGTAACCTAGGAATTGGTGGGTAAGATTTGAGGTTGGAGAATAAAGAGACAAAATACACTTTTGTTTTTACTGAGTTTCTTATAAATAACATAGAGCTTCCTTCATTTAGTTTATATGTATGTGGGCCTCTGTCTTTTAATTAGGGGCAACTGGTCTATTAATAATAATACCACATTAGTGATATTATTATCATGAATAATAACAGTATTAGTTTGGGCTTCCATATTATTTTATATTTATTGTTTATTTTCTTGGTTTCAGTTCTCACCTTTAGTTTTGTATTTCTTTCTTTTTTTTTTTTTTTAAAGTGGGCTCCAAACCCAGTGTAGGGCTTGAACTCATGACCCTGAGGTTAAGACTTGAGCTGATAGCCGTTTGATGCTTAACCAACTGAGCCACCCAGGCACTCCTACTTTTGTATTTTTTTAAGTAGTTCTAATTTTATTTTATTTAATTAATTAATTTATTTTAAGTAGGCTCTATGCCCAACATGGGGCTTGAACCACAACCCAGATATCAAGAGTCATATGCTCCCCAACTGAGCTAGCAAGGAACCCCTACTTTTGTATTTTATTTTTATTTTTTTAAGATTTATTTATTTATCTGAGAGAGAGGGAGAAAGTGGGGGAAGGGCAGAGAGAGAGGGAGAGAAGCAGACTACCCCCGAGTGCAGAGTCTGACATGGGGCTCTAGTCTCACAACCCTGAGATCATGGCTCATAACCTGAGCCAAAATCAAGAGTTTGATGTTTAGGGGTGCCTGGGGGGCTTAGTCTTTTAAGCTTCTGCCTTCTTTGGCTCAGGTTATGATCTCTGGGTCCTGGGATTGGGTCCTATGAGATGGAGCCCTGCGTCAGACTTCCTGCTCAGCGGGGAGTCTGCTTCTCTCTCTCTCCCTCTGCCCCTCCCCACCACTCATTCTCTCTCTCTCTCTCAAATAAATGAATAAAATCTGTAAAAAAAAAAAAAAGTCAGTCACTTAACCTACTGAGCCACCAGACACCGCCCTACTTTTGTATTTTAAATAGGCAATAAATAACAAAAATTTAGGTGTTAACAAAGTAAGAAATCCTCTTCTTAAAAAAAAAACCCAAAGATCAAAAGGAAAAGGAAAATGAAGTTAAAAATTCTCTAGAAAGGAGACCACTACAATAATTATTAACAAGTTCAATTCAACAGTGTATGAAAAGAATAAAACACAATGTAAAAATAGGGTTTTATTTCAGAACTGTAATTGCTTTTGATTATCATTATATTTTTCACTGTCATTCATTACCATATGTGTATTTGCATGGACTCTGGAGTCAGAGTGCCTGGGTTTACAAAGAGGTTTTACCCTGCACTAGCTGGGTAGCAGTGGCCAAGTTACTGCATCTCTTTGTGCTTCACTTTCTTTACCCGTAAAATGGGCCAAGAAAGTATCTACTGTAGCACTGTTATGACAGCTAGTCTGTTTATGCAGTAAAGTACTTAGAACAGTGCATCGCCCTTGGTGGGAGCTTAATATACATCTACCAAGATTGTCCCTCCCTGCATTAGAATGTAAGCTTCCCGGGGGCAGGGACTGTGCAGGTTTCTCAACTTGTCCCTGGCCCCCTGCTGGCACATGAATAATAAATAATGGCACATGAGCCAATAAACACTTATTGAATGAATGAATGCATCTATGAGTGGCATCATGAAGTGTTTCCAAAACTTTCCAGTATTTTTTAATGTGATGATACTGTACATGAAAGGGTGTTTGGTAGAATCAATCACCGTTCCTAACTATGAGGAAAAAGTATATACCAAAAACCAATAGAAAACTTCATGATAAAGAGTGAAAGGTCTTCCTATTAAAATTAGAAATGAGCTAAAAGTTTATTTTTGCCATTATTCTTCACCATTTTGGAGTTTCTGCTTAATGCAATAAGATTAGGAAATAAAGTATCAGTAAAAATACTAAGACAAAACAAATTTATCTCTATTTGCCAGATAAATGAAAAGCTGAGGGACTCTAAGAAACATTAATAAAGCTTAATATAAGACTCATATACAAAAATCCATATTCTCTCTATTAGCAATATAAGTTATAATCAGACCTGATTTCATATAGAATGAAAAATTGGTCATTATTAATAGTGACAAAATATACAATACTTATGAACAAAAATAAATAAAAATTAATAAAACTTATAAGAAGAAACAATAAAACATCATGGGGCATAAAATAAGGTCCAAAATATGAGGAAATACATTTCTGGATAACTATACCTAATATCTTAATCATGCCAATTGTCTCAAATGAAATATATACATTTAATAACATTTCACTTGGGATCTTTTTATGTTCTTTTATTTATAACTTGATAAAATTCTTTTATTAGTTAATATGGAGGAATATATATCTAAGAATTATACAAATTGTGAAATGGAGAATATGATATGAGAATATGACATGAGACTACAGCAAGAAATATAAATTAGTTGAATAGAATTTTGACTGAAATTAAACTTATTATATATAGGAGCTTCATGTGTGAAAAATTGGAATTTCTATTCAGTTGGAAAAAGTGGTTCACATATTACATAGCACTGAAACAATTCTCTACCCAAACAAACAAAATTGATCCCTATCTCATTTCATAATAATACATTCGAGATGGAAATTTAAATGTAAAAAAGAAAAAGTAACACAATTTTAGAAAAGAATTTGAAAAAATAGTTGGATAGCCCCAGGGTTGGGGAGAACTCTTGAAGCAAGATTGGAAACACAGAACAGAAAACTATATATTTTATTACACAATTCTTAAGTAGAATGACCAAAGATACCATAAATAAAGTCACAAAATAAACTACGGTAAACCAATTTTGCTATATATGAAACGTACTTAAAATTCATAACATACAAAGAGGTTTCTCTTTGTAAATTGGAAGTAAAGTTATAAACAAACCAATGAACAAATGGATAATTATAAACTAGAGTTTTGCAGAAGAAAATCAAAAGGTCAGAAACATTGGATGATCTTTCTCACTATAATCAGGGAGAGGCAAATTAAAACAATAGTGAACTACAAGATTTTGGGCATCATACTGCCAAATTGAAGGAGTTGTGGATACAAGTTCCCTCCCTCATCAAAACCTAGAGCAATATGAATTACAACAGCCTTGTTGGAAAGTATCTGGTGCTTAATCAAACTTTCCTATGGAGAAACAATTACCATGAGAATATTATTTTTTTAAGATTTATTTATTTATTTGAGAGAGCGAGAATGAGAGGGAGAGAGTACATGAGGGGGGGAGGGTTAGAGGGAGAAGCAGGCTCCTTGCTGAGCAGGGAGCCCGATGCGGGACTTGATCCAGGGACTCCAGGATCATGACCTGAGCCGAAGGCAGTCGCTTAACTAACTGAGCCACCCAGGCGCCCCTCCATGAGAATATTTCTTTATATTTATTTCATCATTGTTTGTCATGGTAGAAATTGGGGTATACCTGAATGTTTTCCAAAAGGGAAAACGTCGCACAGCTTGTGGCATATCCCTATATGAAATGTTACAGTGCTTTAGATAATCTGAACTAGAATTAATACTGTATCTATCAGTCTGGAGGGATTGCCCTGAGGTTTCATTCTGTCCTGTTGGAGAGCTGTAGCATAATTATTTACATAAAGGCTCCTTGTTTAAGTTCTTTAAACGTTAGTTGAGAATCTATATCACACACTGTCCTTGGTATCACCTAATTATACCTTAGCTACTTTTTGATAAACAAAGATGCCTATAATTAGATCCAACTCTGTGTATTAAGATCTACTTTACTCCACCCTCGCATGTGGCCTATGGCATAATCATTCCAGCTTCAAACATTCCTGTCATTGTTTTCTTGTTCCCTCCCATTTATCAAATTCTACTAAACATTCAAAACCCAACTTAAATGTCATCATTGCTATGATGCCCTCTAGTAAAACTGAACTGTCATTAACCTGCCATTTTCTCCTTACTTGGAGGCGGGGGAAAAGGAAGCTATTATAATTTGCTTTTTACAAGAAGGCAGAAATAGCCATTTTCAAAAAGGGAGTTTGTAAGAACAGTGAGAAAGGCGTCCATATTACACCCTTTCTGATTCTCTTACCTCCTTTAATGGCTCTCTTATAAACTGCAGATAACTTTCCCCACGCTTTGGTCTGTGACACCTCCAGTATAAATCCTGTAATATCAGTAACTATTTTTACTTTTTTAGAGTTAGTATTCACTTTACATTTAATTGGCTATATATTTTTACTGTCAGCCAACTTAAAGGATACTTTTAATTAAAAATACCAGCAAGTAGATATAGTTTGTTTTGACTTGAATAGGTTTATGAAGCACAGCAAATATAATTCGACAATTTGGATACCATACATACTTGAACCAAATGAACAAAGATATGGCGAAAATCATTTATCTAATTGACACTATTAATAAAAAAATATGTTTGGAATCTGATTATAGTGACACAGGCAATAATAACATGTATAGAGCGCCCATGATGTACCAATGCCCTGTGCTAGGAGCTTTGCATGCCTCAGCAATTAAGCTAAGGACTAATTAAAGTCCTGAAAATCATTTTTGGAAGTAGCTGTTATGATTATCATCCCCTTTTTAGAAAAAGGACAATAGGCCTTCAAGAAATTAAATAGATTGCCCATGGTCACAAGGAGACCCATGCAGCTTGACTCCAGAGTCCAAATTCTTCATCAATAGGCTATCCGTCTTTCTCATAAGGCAGCTGCGAGATCTTGGAAATTGCCCAGGCATCAAGAGAAAGAAGATAGGCATTAAATCTGGCCTCCACCACTTTTAGTTGTGTGCAAATGACAAAGCCAGCTAACTTCTCTGTGTTTCCATTTTCCCATTTTGAAATGTGGACATTTATTCAAGATATTTCTCATTGGAGAATAAGACCCAGAGATCTATATATCAAAGCCCTTTCAAAGGTAACTCTCAGAGGGTTGTGGTGAAGACGAGATGTGAAAGCACCTTGTAATCTATAAATCAAGAAATAACGGGAAGGCACCAGTGTTATGTGACAAGCCTAGGGCTGGAGAAAGAGCAGAAAACAGTCTTGTTCGGTTTTGCCACTTCCATTTGTTTCTCCTCACATAAACACAGTCCCAATTATAGTGCTTGATTCATCCGAAAGGTAGAGCAATAATTTTCCGGCAAGTAAGTTTGTAAGTGTAGATATCACAGTTTGGTACACGTACTTTTCGTTACTGAAAATTTAAGCTGTGTATCTCCTAAAATGGCATATGCCCTTTATTATGTACTGCTGCAGATAGATCATAAATAACTATTAAATACTACTTGCATCTTGGATAAAGAACTGGAAAATCTACTTCAACTCCTAAAGAGACAGCAAACAAATAGCAGATTTAAATCACCACCAGCTTGGGCTAGGTTTAAGCACTAGAGTAATTAGAAGATTGTTATTACTAACTTCTAGATCATTTAGCTCACAAACATCACTTTTAATTTAAAAACTGTCTCTCTTTATATCTGTTACACTGAAAGGGGACCTATTAAATGATATCTACACAAAACCTTTTATTTGTTGAAAATACTACTTGAAACATTACTTGGCTAATGGGCCAAGCGTATACTTAATTTTATAAGAATTACATGTTAATTCTGATCAACGATTCTGGTTTTAATTTCACTTGACAGTGTTTATCACAGTGTCCTTTTTGAAAGTCACCATCCTTTGCCTTCCACAACTCTATTTTCTCTGGATGATAGTGTATGGGCCTCAAACACTGTCCCAGTATTCATTTGTAGTTTTGGAAACATTACTTAATCCCCCCAAACTTCAATTTTCTCATCTGTAAAATGGGGATGATTATAGTCTTTACCTCATAGCATTCATTTAAGGATTAAGAGTGGTGATGAATGTAAAAGTGTTTTGCATATAATATTTGATAAAACATAATCTATTATGATTAAATCATCATTATCACTAACATCATTATTTTCTCTAGTTATTCTTTCTCAGTCTCACTGATGGGATTCTATTCCCTTATTTATCCTTTGACTATTGTTCCTTCCCTGTGCCCTGTATTCTTCTCATTCTATATACATGTATTCCCTGTACATTAGCTGTTCTCCTCGTGTTCATTATAATCTATACATGCTAATTTTTATTCATCTAGCCATTTAGTAATACTTCTGAGCATCCATTTTATGCCAATCACTTTTCAAAGTGTGGGAAATATAGCAATGAATGGAACAGACAAAATCCTTGTTCTCATTCAACTTACATTCTAGAAAGAGAGGAGGGAGAAAGACATCCAACATGAATGAACAAGTGGTTGAGTAAATCAATGAATGGATGAATGTCAAATGGTAGAGGCCATAGACAAAAATACAGTGGAGTAAGAGGAAATGAAGAGCTCCAGAGGTAAGGCGAGTTTGCTGCTTATCGAGGCACGACAGGGAAGTCTTACTGGTATGATGACATTTGAATAGAAGGTTGGAGAAAGACAGCACTCAGCTTATATCTAAGAGCAGAGCATTCCTGGAAGAGAGAACAGCAGGGGCAAAAATCCTGAGGCATGCGCATGATTAAGGTATTTGGCCAATTTAATGGAAGTACAGTTTGCAAGTAGAAAATTAGTAAAAGACAAGGTTAAATAAAAAGTAGTAGGTGAGGGGCAGCAGATGTATTTTAATCCATTTTAAGGACTCTGACTTTTACTTCTAGTGAAACAAGAAACCACTGGGTCATCTTGAGCAAAGGAGTAACACTATCTGACTCCCTATGCTATGCTGCTGCATTGAGAATGGACCAAGGGTAACAGAGGTGGAAGCAGGGAAAACTAATAACGATAAAGTAAGACTTGCAATAATCAAGGCAAGAGTCTCAGATGGCTGGAACAAATTGCAGTGAAAGTTTGGAGAAGTGGTTCAATATTATGAAAGTAAAACCGGTGGAATTTGCTAATGAGTTGAATATTGGATATGAGCTATAAGATCACAAAGAGAGATCAGTGATGATTAAACTTCCTGGCTTAGACAGATGGAATCACAACTTACTGAGAACACTCTGGAAAAAGAGGTTTGGGATACAATGAAGATTGGGTTCTTTTTTCTCTAATTTATTTTGCATTTTTAAAAAATTTTATTATGTTATATTAATCACCATACATTACATCATTAGTTTTTGATGTAGTGTTCCATGATTCATTGTTTGCATATAACACCCAGGGCTCCATTCAATACATGCCCTCTTTAATACCCATCACCAGGCTAACCCATCCCCCCACCCCCACCCCTCTAGAACCCTTAGTTTGTTTCTCAGAGTCCATAGTCTCTTATGATTCATCTCCCCCTCCAATATCCCCCCTTCATTTTTCCCTTCCTACTATCTTCTTCTCTTTTTTTTAACATATAATGTATTATTTGTTTCAGAGGTACAAATCTGTGATTCAACAGTCTTACACAATTCACAGCGCTCACCATAGCACACACCCTCCCCAGTGTCTATCATCCAGCCACCACATGCCTCCCACCCCCCCACCACTCCAGCAACCCTCAGTGTGTTTCCTGAGATTAAGAATTCCTCATACCAGTGAGATCATATGATACATGTCTTTCTCTGATTGACTTATTTCGTTCAGCATAATACCCTCCAGTTCCATCCACGTTGTTGCAAATGGCAAGATTTCATTCCTTTTGATGGCTGCATAATATTCCATTGTATATATATACCACCTCTTCTTTATCCATTCATTTGTCGATGGACATCTTGGCTCTTTCCATAGTTTGGCTATTGTGGACATTGCTGCTATAAACATTGGGGTGCATTGTATGCCTTCAGATCACTACTTTTGGATTTTTGCATGTTAAGTATAAGATATTAGAAATGCAGAGATAAACATTTGAGAGTCATCAGCATACAAAGAGTATTTAAAGCCATAAGCCTGGATGTCAGTTAGCAAGTGAGAGGAGAGTGTTGGTGGAAAAGAGAAGTTAGAAATTTGAACTCTCTGACGTTTTAAATCTTGAAGGCTGAGAAGATGAAGAAGAACCAGTAGAGGATACTGAAAAACACAGGGATAGTGTGAAATCCTGGAATAATAAGGCATATATTTAGGGTAGGTATGGTGGTGGAAGCATATGTAAGTTCTATCATGACTGATTCTATTTTCTTAATAAAATAAGAAACGAGGGCATCATCTGAGAAAAAGGACATGTCGGGTGTTTGAGGAAAGAGAGAAAAAAAAATGAACTCCTCATCTAAGAAAGTAGAAGATTGTATGTAACCAGGAAATGTAGAAGGATTGCTGGACACCATAAAGTACCAAGTTGAAGTCGGTGATCAAACATCTAGAGTGAAAGTAGTTGAAATTGTTATGTTTTTCTTAAGGCTTCCCTGGTTATCTGGGTGCAGATATGGAATTTTACCAGATAATAATTACCAAAGTACTGAAGGAAAACTTGTCTTTAGATGACAGGCGTCAATGATGGACTAGTGAATTTTAGTCAAGGAAGTGACATCATGAGGGGTGAGGGCTCAAGGGAAGTTTAGCGTGTGACATTAGGTAGAGTGAGCAAGAAAGAAACTGTGGCCTTAGAGGTGGTATCACTAATGAGGATAACAATTCTTGGTATGGCCGTGGGAGTGGGTGGCTGAGGTAAGGTGGAGCTCCAGATAATTGTCTGGGAAGAAGAAAAGTAGGTTAAAGAAGCCAGTGTAATTCTAGGATTACCTGTTTTTTTTATCACTAGAGAATTTGGGTAAGGTCATTGCTGAGAAGTGTGACCATAAATCTGAGGCCAAAATATTTAAGCAATGGGAATAGTATAGTATATAGAATACTATATTATAGAACACTATAATGGGGGTTGGAGGGGTTAGAAAAAAAGGAGCAACCAATGGTGGGAAAAAGCCAATTAGGAACAAGGCCCAGTGGGTGATGGGTACCGCAAGGAAGACTCAGATTTCAGTTAGAAATGAAGGGGCTTTCAACAACATTTTATAAGTTCTCCCTTGAAGCTCCTGCACATATTATGTCAGATATATCCTAATTTTTTGTTACTGCTGAAGATGTTCTCTTTTTATAAGTATGTACTATATATTTGTATAATTATATCTTTACATATAATGTGAATGTAATGATGTATACACCAGCTTGGATTATTGTCTCGAATGCATTTGGATTTTCTATATTAATGTTTCATACCATGGCTTTCATAAACTTTCTAATTAATAATTCATAGATTATATTTTGTTTTTATGTAGACAAAATATCTGAATATGTTTTTTATCTCTTCTAGTCTTTTATTAATTTTTTTAAAGATTTCATTTATTTATTTGACAGAGAGAGACACAGTGAGAGAGGGAACACAAGCAGGGGGAGCGGGAGAGGGAGAAGCAGTCTCCCCACGGAGCAGGGAGCCCGATGAAGGGCTCAATCCCAGGACCCTGGGATCATGATCTCAGCCGAAGCAGACACTTAACAACTAAGCCACCCAAGCGCCCCATAGTCTTTTTTTTTTTTAAGATTTTATTTATTTTAGAGAAAGAGAGCTAGATTGTGAAAGACAGAGAGCACAAGAGTGGGCGGGAGGGGCAGAGGGAGAGGTAGAAGCAGACTCCCCACTGAGTAGGGACCCCAGGATCACGACCTGAGCTGAAGGCAGATGCTTAACCCCCTGAGCCACCCAGGCGCCCCCGCTTCTAGTCTTTATATCTTGTACTTTTACTTTTTTTGTTGTTCAAAATAGAGCCTTCGGTAAAGTGCTGCATGGAAGGAACAATAATGAGAATTCTTATTTTGTAACATATTAATCTGAATGTTTATTTCACTATTTGGAATGACATAAAATACAGGTTTTTGGTAGATTCTCTCAATCAAGTTAAGGAAAGTCTTTTGTTTGCTCTATTCTGGTTTGCTCAGTTGGTTTTTTATTTGTTTGTTTGTTTTGTTTTGTTTTGTTTTTCCTATCATGGATAGATATAAATTTACCCAATGCTTTATTTATTTTTTTTTATTTTGCATGTAGTGAGATAATCGTATATTTCCTTCTTTACCTATTAAGGCACAATAGAGTTTTCTAATGTAATCCTGAAGATTTTTGCATTTATGTTTTTGATGGGCCATAATTTTCCTTTCTCATATTGTCCTTTTCTGGTTTTGATGCCAAAGTTATACTAGTTTCATAATATTAGAATTTGTTTTTGAAAGATTGGAATAATTGTTCTTTGAATGGTAGAGCTCACCTGTTTTTCTCCATCATTCTTCTTAAATTTATTAACCTCATTTTGTCAATCATACTAATTTCTATTATTTTCCAAGTTTTAGTTTTTGTGTGAATTTTTACTAGAAAGATTGTTAATGTCAGTTTCATCTCACTAATCAAATCTGTTGGTCCTCCCCCCACCCCAACATTGTTCAGTGTAGCCCAGGCACTAATTCATTCAATGAATCTCATTCATTCATGAGAATGTATGCCATGCATATAGAGTTTTGTACAGGCTAAATATCCGCTTTACTTGTCAGCTGAGAAAATCTTGTCGACATGCACACTCTTAGCCCTTGTAAGAGATTTAGTATTCACATTATATTTAATTTATAAAAGATTTTATTTATTTATTTATTTGACAGAGAGAGAGAGTATGAGCAGGGGGAGCGGCAGAGGGAGAAGCAGACTCTCTGCTGAGCAGGGAGCCTGATGCGGGGCTCGATCTCAGAACCCTGAGATCATTACCTGAGCCGAAGGCAGACACTTAACTGAATGAGCCACCCCGGGGCCCCTCACATTATATTTTAAATTAATTGCAATATTATTGATTTAATCCTTGTGGAATTCAGTTGTTATTTCTATTTGTTTATCCCTTGATAGATTTTAAGTCTATTAAATATCATTGTGATGACTGTAAAATACTTGAATTAAAAATATACTGTAATTTACTTTATCATGTCCTTTTTGAATACCTGAAAGAATGAGTGATTAAATATGTATCTGTATTCTTTGCTTTTGCTAAACGTTGCTAAACTGCATTCCAAAAGTATTCAGCTTCAACAAAAATAAAATGTGCTTGTTGCATTATTACTGATGGAGTATAAAATACAGAAGATTACATAATTGTGTTACTGTCCTTTGTTGATTTATCATTAATGTTTTTAAAGATTTATTTATTTATTTATTTATTTATTTATTTATTTATTTGAAAGAGAGAGAGGAGGGGCAGAGGGAGAAAGAGAATCCTGGAGCAGACTCCATTCTGAGCGCAGAGCCCCATGTGGGTTTCGATCCCGGGGCCTGAGCCGCTTAACTGACTGAACCACCAAGGCGCCCCAGATAGAATTATTTTTTATCAATTGTCATGTTTTATACAGTCCTCTCTTCAATATATTTTTATTTTAAGGAATATGTACTATTAAATTATTACAGAGATAATTTGAAATAAAACAAATCTTCCAGAAATTACAAATCACAGCAAGGTTAATCTTTATTTTTTTCGGTTTTATACTTTTCTTCATTAGTTTTATTTAAAGTGTGCTGCACATGAGTTACTGTAGATGTCAACTCCTGTGGTTTTAGATTTCAATGAAGGCTCTGTGGAGTAAAATATGTCTTAGTTTCTGTTAAATTTAAACAAGTTTGCCTGTAATTGTCAAGTGACCTGAGGCACTTAGGGACATAGCACTAGATTATGTCCTCCAGGTTGGTTGGGGAGCATGGGTGGCAGGAAGATGACTTGAATTTTACATACTAATCCACTTTGACTGATGAATATCAAATGTGGGTAAGGTGGAAATACTGGAACAAGGTCTCACCAATCTAATATGGCAATGTGAAAGTGTATGCTGTTAAAGAATTTATGCTACCAGCAGAAAATTCACTCTAAGGGCTTTTCTCAGTCACAGCACCTATTAAACAGAAAAGATAATTAAAAAATGTCATATGGGTCCTTTTTTGGCAATGAGAGATGCTGTAAATTAAATTGATCATGTGTCTTAATGAAAAACATGCTGGTCCAAAATGCCAGGCAGGGAACCAAAATGATCCTCATGAGAGAGGAGAAGCAAAGTGAAAATATGGAACCAGCAGCTAAAGCTAAGAAGACACGAGTGGCTGTAAGTTAGTGAAACCTTAGAGGGTCCGAAGTCTGAATGCCTGGTGGTTATGATTGGGTACCGCTGGGGCTGTGGTTGGATCAGTCAGCTTAAAAGGAGCAGAGGAGGGGCGCCGGGATGGCTCAGTTGGTGAAGCATCTGACTTTTGGTTTTGGCTCAGACCATGATCTCACGGGTCCTGAGATCAAACCCTGCCTAGGGCTCTGTGCTCTGCCATGAGTCTGCTCTAAAATTCTCTCCCTCTGCCTCCTCCCCCACTCGCCTGCTCAGCAATCTTTCAAAATAATACATCTTAAAAACAAAAACAAAAACAAAAACAAAAACAAAACAGAAGCTAAGGAGTCAGGAGACTTTGATTCATCCACCATTGGTGTGGGCCCCAGCACATCATTCAACAGCAATGCCTGTCGAAGCACAGGATCGAGTGAACTTAACACAAAAGTGCTTTGACAGAGTTGTAGTGATTTATAAACGTAAAGAGGAGAAAGTAAGCTTTACTTTTATAATATTAAAAATGAAGATAGAGATGATTATTACAATTGTAAAAGTTTTAATTTTTCAGTTAATAATAGGGAAATTAAATTTAGGAATACTAAATAAAATTTTCAATTTATGAATACTAAAAGAACTGGTCTATTGAGTAGGTATAAGATTCCTAAATTTTATGTCTCTTTTGTTGATTATTATAATAGTATAATTAAATACTTCTAAGACACAATGCTAACTTTGTATTGATGACTAACCTGCCCATATATTTAATAATTTCCTTCTCATTGATTGCATTTTGTTGTTGTGGTGTGCACAAGTATTATGATCTTTGAGACAAGCATTGACATTTTCCTATTACAATAGCTATGTGTCCTTACTGCCTAAAGATTTTTAAAAAAGCAAAAGTACAAAAGCAGAAAACAAAAAATCAACACACTACCCCGAGATATGGCTTATCTATCTATCTATCTATCTATCTATCTATCTATCTATCTAATCATCTATCTATCTAGATATGTTATAGAATATATATTATAGAAAATTGGAAGTGTGCTTTATATTTTTTTAACAATCACAGGCTTTTATGGAAATATTGCAATCGTTGCAAGGAAATCTGCATGCTTTATGTGTAACTTCGACTTTCTGACTTTTCAAAATGTGGTGAGACTCCTCAGAATGCTATACCTCCTCACAATCCTACAGGGCTTGTGTTGAAATAGGGGCCAAATTAAAAAAAAAAATTCTTCCCAGAAAATTTCAGAACAAAGATATTAATAATCTTGTTTTCATTCTGAAATGATCCAAATGAGTATCTTACCTTAATTAAGGCTCTCAGCTCTTTGGTGTTTGATTTTATCTTGCCAGATTGTTCTTTGATTAGTTTATTTTTATGAGTGATGATGGGGATTTTTAATGTGCCATATTCATCCATCTACCATCTATTTGGCAAGCTGTTACTTAATACTGATGATGTACATAATATTCTGTAGCCGGTAGAAGAAAATAAGACCAGGATTGGATTTGGTTTGGAGAGTGATTTTTGCCCAAGAAATAGACTGGAATTCATAAAATCAAGAAGTAAGTAAACCGACAAAGACCATCACCATACAAGAACAGAATGAAAAATGACTTTGTTGTAAAAGACCCAAATGCAACATCAACAGTTCAGACAAGCTTTTATATTTATGTAGTAGTGATCACATGATGCAACAAATTAAAGAGATAAAAGCTTCATTAGAAAGAATTAGCAAATTAAATTGGAATACAAGATCTATCAATATCACATAATGTGTTTGTATCAGTAAGCATCTAAGCAAGATGAGGCCACAAAACCTATCTTTCAAGATTAAAAATATGGCTATAAAACTAAACAGTGCTACTGAAATAACTTTTTTTTTAAAACTTCTTCTTCGAGATTGCATAAAAATAACCAAAATAACACTTGGAAAAATTCTAGGAATTGACAGTGAGAAGAGTGTAGCAGAGCTTTCTAGGTAAGAGAAAAGTGATGGGCACCCTTATTCCTCTTAATGGAATGATGGCTTTTTCTGCTCACAACTAAAGAAAATATCACTTAGATTTTTGACTGACTGTTGAGAAAGGTACATGTAAAGGGAAAGAATCATTTCTTTCTTTCCTCCACTGAGTTCCTTTAGCAGTTAACTTGAATCTTGAGATAAAAGAAAGACCATCTGCAATTTATGAGTTCTGTAGTAGTCTGCTAAAAGACTTCTTAGCCTCTATTTTAAACGTGTCAAATACATATATATATATATATGTTTTCATTTTACTAGAAGATGAAAACATTGGGGATTAATTCCTCATTTATCATGCCCCAGTTGAAATATACAGAAGGAGCTGAAGTTCCAGGGAAATTAAACCAGCCTCCGACTACAGAGCTAGTTATACAATGAAAAATGATCTCCCGCTTTTTGCTTTCGGATCAGATTTTCTGTAACAAATGGGATGTTTTTGCATGATAGTAATCTTAAAATATCTTTTTTGCCATTTTGTTATACAATTAAGTTAAAAAGGAATCCAAAAAAGTACAGATCATGCTGTTTATAAATTTTTGTTTGCTTTTTTGGGGGGTCACTTTCAATCTGAATTAGGTGATCTATAAAAGATGCAGTTGTACCCGTTAATAAAATCAGATAAAAATAGACAAATTTCATGGAAACTTGTAATTTTAAGTGCTTAACAAGACCTCTGCTAGTATTGCAGACTGCAAAAACTTTAATCTACTGAAAAAATAAAGAAGAATGAAGTATATGACTAATTTTTAACTTCATGCCAGATGTTTAAAACTCTAACATGTATTTTTAACGGCCTCAAATATTCATCAGGTGGCAGTCTTTTCCTTAAATGTGATAAAAAAAAAATGTGATCTGCTTTATTTCATCTATTAAAAGAGATGATCTGACCTACGCGAGTAGATATCCTGCATTTATCTGACAATGTTGAATTTCAGTGCCTTCTGAAAACATACTCCTGAAAATATCCCTAAGGGAATCTGTTTATTCTTCTAAGGGATCATCTCCAATCATTTTCCTTTATCATAATTTTTCCTTTTCTTTCTCTTTATTCAGAGTGAAACTACATTTTATTTGATAATTAATAGCATGTTTATATTTATTTAGACTTCATTGTGGTTTTATAAGCCTGGCCAATCTCCTCTCTCCTGACTTCTAGACCTGGTTGAAGTAAGGCTCGAGCTTCTTGGCTCCATCCAACCTCTTATGGATTCACAGGCCTCCTAACCATAATGTGGATCTCCAGGAAGCTTTTCCCAAGAGATTTCTTTTCTTTTCTTTTTTTTTTTTTTTTTAAAGATTTTATTTATCTATTTGACAGAGAGAGACACAGCGAGAGACGGAACACAAGCAGGGGGAGCGGGTGAAGGAGAAGCAGGCTTCCCGCCGAGCAGGGAGCCCGACGCGGGGCTCGATCCCAGGACCCTGGGACCATGACCTGAGTCGAAGGCAGACGCTTAACGACTGAGCCACCCAGGCGCCCCTCCCAAGAGATTTCATCTCCAGAATTCAACAAGTTTGACTCGCAACGTCTATTTTAGCATATTTGAAACCTTATCATAAAAACTTAGAAATGTGATACAAATGTGAATCTTTAGATCGAATTGGCATGCTTGGTTCTTGTATGAAGATGCTTCTTGGGTGTGATGATGAATGATGATGATGATGATACTGCTTCAAATGTAAATACATTAAGTACTTTACATGAAATATTTCAAATTTCTAATTCGCATAATAATTGTGAGAGGTAGCCATTACCCCTTTCCCTTTCACGTTCAAGATAACCATTGGCTCACACAAGTAGGAAAGAGTGGAAGTAGGACTTGGATTCCAGTCTGATTCCAAACCCGAGCTTTTCCCACCATGAAATATTTCTTCTTATGCAAAACAAAGCCTTAAAACACTTATTTATATTTACATGTCTTTCCTTGTTCCACAAAATATTTAAAGTGGAATTAAAGTGATGTTTATGACAAATGTTTCTATTTGATTCTAGACAAAAACCGAATTTTACACCTGGCTCAAGAACAGATAATCTGTCATCTTTGGCAAATTTCCTGGACTCTAAGCTTCACTTTTTTCATACCTGTATAAGGTGATGGTTCCAGGAGTCAGTGTGTGTGTGTGTGTGTGTGCGTGTGTGGTGGGGTGATGAGGATGATATAAAATTGTTCTTAATTCTTTCTGATTTCAAAATTAGATATTGAATCTTTGCTTTTTTGGTTGAGAGAATCAGGCAGCCTAGGTCAGGGGTAAGTAGAACATGGTATAGTAAAGTAAAATTCATCCAAAACGGGTGTTTCTGGAACATATGATTTAATGATTACTACCTGCAGTTTAGACATTAAATTTAGGCTGAAAAACACTCAACGGAATCTACTTAAAGTGTATTTTTCTAAGACTGGTCATTTAAGGTCAGGCCAGAAGAAGCAAAAGCTCCTCAGATGATAAAGGATTAATGGGCACTGATACTCTAGAATAAAGTATGCCAGAGAGATATGAATTAGCAACATTTAATATTACTTAATTTATTACATAAAAATTTTAAAAACTTAAGCATTTCATTGGTAGAGCTAATAGTTATATATATGTACAAAGCAAAAATATTTTATATTGGTTCTATTTAGAGGGAAGAGTATATCACATTATTATATACAAAAATTCATCTAATATGCCAATATCACACCCACTGAATACTTAAACACTTTTATCATTTTATGGAAACACAGTGATACTAGTTCCTTCTTTCACTAATGTTAAGGTTTTTCAATTTTTGTGTCTTACATAATCAAATACAGATATTTCTTAGACATTAGGGGCACTATTCCTCTACTCTCACAAAAATGCAGTTTTAAATGCAACTAGAAATCTGTATTGTATAGAAAACAAAATAGATGAGGATGCATATTATATATTATTACTTTTATTTATCTCGAAGTGGCAATCGATTGCTAGATTAGATTCCTTGCGGTCAAGGTTTTCTTTGTGATCATATTTTTTTATAAAGTCGTTTATGAACATATTTTCATAATATTTTGGTCACATTTGCAGACAATGAAATCTTAAAAACAACAGAATAAAAGAGTAAGTGAGGAAGTACATAATCCCTTTATTGAAACTTTGCTCAGCCAAACCATTTTACTAACTTTCCTGTGTCTTTTCATCTTGTGTTGTCCTCCTCTGCTCTGCTACAGCAGAGTTGAAGGAGCAGAAGACAGTGATTCTCTATCAGGAATAATATAGTGATTCTATATTACCTGTGCTTAGTACAAATAATAAACACTGTAACAGTGATCACACTAGATAACCTTTAGAATCTCTTCCAAACCTAAACAACTATCTATGATTTTAAGAAAACCAGTTCCATTTTCCTTTTTTTTTATTATGAAGGGTGTGTGCGTGCATGAACAAACGTATGTGTGTGTATATACGTGTGTGTGTGTGTATACACACGCACACATACTTCTTGGTATTGTGAAGTTCACTAAGTAGGAAAAGTGATACATATTCTCAACATAACGTTCTAAGAAATATAAAGGGGTGTATAGGCTATGATGGTAACAAACAAGAGGGATATTTCATTCCATCAAAGTTTCACAATTTATCGCACACATAAATGAGGAAAAGGATTTGTGCTGTCTGCAAAATAACCTCTGCCAGTCTAGGAGGCGGGGTCCCTCTCTGCAGACTCCTGGTCAGGTTCCAAGACGAGCTCCTCTCTGGGCCCTCAACCTCTGTGTCTGGCCAAGCACAGGGTAATGCTGTGATGAGCTCTGCTTGACGTGTCATCTTCTACGCTCCTGTTAATATGCTTGTCTCAACTCTTGCTAGCCATTTCTCAGTGTGCGAACACTGTTCCCTCATTACTGCCGGTCTTTTCCTACAACAATCTAAGGGGAATTGAGGACATCAGATGACCAGTTTTGTTAAATCGGTAACTGAAAGGCACTTAAAATTGAATGAGGAGCCTGGTATGAAGGAATTTCAGGATGCTTCTGTGGAGTCAGGACATGGAGAGATCTTTCTATGCTGCTCGAAGACCAAGTTGTACTCCTAGGTTATGGATGTTCTGAAGGGCGGAGCTTGCTGGATATATCTGATGGCCAAAGCAACCAGGCAGTTTGGCATAGTAAAGACCATGAACACAGAATACCTACAATCAGACTTCCCTTGGAAAATTGTTTAATTTCTCTGAGCTTCAATTTCCTGATGTATGAGACAACAATGTAAAATGGTCTTAAGAGAATGCCTGGCACACTGAAATGCCCAATTACTGTTAACAATTTTTATTAGTATCCTTTGATCTACAACCACTATAGTATAATGTAATAGAAATTTATTAAATGGTTAAATGCATTTAACCTATTTGCTTTTTCAAATTATGTATCTTTTTGAGAAAAATTAGTCAATATACTGCTAACTGAGGATTCACTGACATTCTGAGCAGGGAGTAATACACATAAAAAAGTCTAAATAAATGCATAATTATTTCTAATTTATACTTTATTCATCATGATATTATTGTACTAAAAGTTCACATTTATAACTAATGGTAGTAGAATTGCTTAACAATTAAGCCGGTATCTCCAAATCAAACAAATCTATGTATTTCCCCCAGGAAAATCCAGAAACCAAGGAGGAATATTGCAATTAGGTTACACACATGAGGCGTGAGGCTCCTGCAAAGTTAAATCTGACTCCACTCACTCATGATCTCACTTAAGGGGAAAAAAGCTATGGATTCAGTTGGTAAATTTGCAATTATGAATTTCTCTTATCTGGCATAAACCACCCATTCCTCTAGGTAGTGTATAAATTGGTCCTCCCATGCTCTAAGCTCATAGTTTAGAATTATTGTCAAGTGTTTCTAATACATGATTCAAACAACAGTGACTTGGAACATTGATATTTCTAGAAGTTAACTGATCCAGAAAATTACTGCATAAAGAAAAAATTGTGGTAATGAAAATGAAAGCACTCTTTCTAACTGCTTGAAAAATTGGTTCTTGAACATTTAAAATTCCACACTACTTGAATTCTCATTTTCTTATGTTTCAGATTTTACAGTAATAAAATTTTACTTATTTTGCATCTAATCAGAGAATAAGTCAATATAGTAAATTGAAAAAAAAGAGGGCATTTTGAAAACAGTTATGAGACATTCTAGTCATAATAGATATTTTTTTATAATTCCCAATTATATTAACACCTTATCTATTTGATTAATTATAATTGTTAAATGACTCACTGTGATTCCTTGGTGATTAATTTTTTAAATTACTATAATTAAGTAAGTTCAATGAATACATTGTTTGCTGAGACGTCATGTTATTATTTTTAGATTTCATCACAACATTTCTAACGGTTTGGGGGGATTTAATAAAAATGACTCCAAAAGAGCTTTTCACCAAAGCTCATATTTCAAAGATCAGCTTCAATCTCTCTTATTTTAAGTTTAACATAAACTCACTCTTCATACTAGCACTAACACTTCACAACACATTTGCTTTGGGGAATATTTAGCCTCTTCAATGCATATACACACTTTAAATTAAATTAAATTTAATAAATATAAAATGATCAAATGGTATCAAGGTGGAGGGACTTACTGAGCTAACTCTCTTAATGTAGGCACTTTGGGGTGTTAGCTAATGTTTACAACAACCTGCTGAGTAAGGACTATAATCCCCCTCTTCTTTATGAGCAAGTCAAGACCCTAAAGATTAAATTATTTGCCCGAGATGATAAAACAGGACTTATATCCAAATTTTTCTCTCTCTCAACTCTCTTCACCATATCTCACTCCTTCTCTGTCCAAAAATGGGGAATAAGGGCTCTATTTTGTATATTCTTATTTTTTTAAAGATTTTATTTATTTATTTGAGAGAGAGAGAGAGAGAGAGAGAGCACATGGGGGGGAGGGTTGATGCAGGGCTTGATCCCAGGTCCCTGGGATCAGGACCAGAGACAAAGGCAGATGCTTAACGAACTGAGCCACCCAGGCGCCCCTTATATATTCACACTGTAGAATGGAAATGTCTCAATGCTTGGAGTTTTGTTCAATTGCTTGAAGTTTTGTGGGTTTGTTTTTTCACTTGATTTTCAGAAAAGGCTAAAATCCTTTTTCTTTTGTGGGTTCCAAACATATTTAATGATTGTTATTATTTTACTTTCATAATAAGTGTGATATGCTGAAAGGAAAAAGCAAGGGCATGTGTTTCAAAGGGATTATTTATAATTGGCTGGTCTTCAAGAAGAATAAAATGTCAGTGTAACTATGGAAGTTAAATGGTGCATTATATGATGAGTCAGAATGACCAGTTAGCTTATGCCACGTCGTCATATTAACAGTACAACATAGGCTACTTTTTATAAAAATTCTTCCACTTAGGACAGAATTATTCATATCTCTCATGATTGCCATTTGCCAGGGGACTAAACACAATCTGTGCTCAATGTTATAATAGCTTTTAAACTCCTTGCTGTGGAATAATAAGACTCAATTTAATTTTTAGACTTTCAAAGTACTTGTTAATAAAACATACTTTATATTGGTTACTACTTTATATAGTTAGGGATAAGTTTCAGCTTTTCCATATTAATGGTAGATTTAGGCAATATTATAAACAACTTTCCTGTTGACAGCTTAAATCAGAATAGAAAGAAAGTATAATTAATTATTTATCTACTATGTCACACAATAGGATAAGTATTTTTGAGGGGGAACATCTTAAATACTTTATTTCTGTCTCTTGCCCACTTTTCCTCTCAGTCTTGCTCTCTGAATTTTGATAGTTCATAAGATTATGGTTAAACATATATTTCCGTTCACTTACTGTCGATATCCAGGCTGTAATAAAAACAGAGAAAAGGGTAACCTCAGTTGGTTAACTACTGAGGAAAGTAAATGTTTTCATTCTGCAAGGAGTGCTCTGAAGACTAGGGCGTACAGATTGTCTTAGCAAACAGTTTCATTTATGAGGCATCATAGGAAGTTCACGGGACTGAGGAAGGCAAATTTACTAGTTCCAAAGCCCAATGAGGAAAATGAAATGAATGCAAAAGTTAAAAGTAAATTTTTCAGGGTATCTTAAGTCTTGAGGCAGAAAACAAATGGTTTCAATCTGAAAATTTTAGATTTGTTTTAAGAACATAGTTCTCTGCCCAATAGCCAGAGATTTATTTATTAGTACCCA
Source organism: Callorhinus ursinus (assembly GCF_003265705.2). Classification (NCBI taxonomy): domain Eukaryota; kingdom Metazoa; phylum Chordata; class Mammalia; order Carnivora; family Otariidae; genus Callorhinus; species Callorhinus ursinus. The sequence continues at coordinate 59,799,441 of NW_027397069.1, read as the reverse complement.
TATTGATTGAAAAAAATGTTCTTTAATTTTAGTCAGCAGTTCTTTAATTTTAGGTTGAATCTATATTTGCATCAACGTGCTAATGCCGGGGGCCCCTTGTGGTGCACGCAGTCTTTGGTTCTCAATTTCGGCTCAGGTCATGATCTGTGGGTCCTGGAATCAGGCTATACATTCAGCATGGAGTCTGCCTGGGATTCTCTGTTTTCCTCTCCCTCTGCCCCTCCCCACTCAAGTAAATAAATAAATAAAATCTTTTAAAAAAACCAAAATATGCTCATGCCAATCTCTTATTTCAGACTCTGATTTTCTGATCACATAATGGGCACTGTTTCTAAAGTCACAAGTAGTGACTTTAGAAACAGCCAGTCTACTGAAACTCCTTAAAAAAATGTTCCCCTACATGCACTGAAGTGAAAAGGAAAAGAGTAAACTGAATTAAATTCTCCTTTGCTCTCTCTGAATAGGGTTTCCAATGATCACATTTTTCAAATTAAAAAAGAAGTCATGCACTTTACAGGGTAAATTGCCAACACTTAACTTCATCTTCTCGACATGCGTTGTCTCATTAAGATATTTGTCAGCAGGAAGACAGATTATGGCATAATACAGTGGTAACAGTATAGTATGTTATTATTATATGTTACTTTGTAAGATACTTTTATAGAATTTGAACACCAGACTTTAAGAAGCAAATAAATTCATACTATGATTCTAATTAACAACCGAGAAAACTAAGGCTCAGAATGATTGAGAGATTTGTCCTGTTAGCAAGTGGTGAATGGGGCTTGAAGTCAGCTTCTCTATCCCTCAACTCTGCTCCTTCCCAGCACTTCCCAGCTTCGAATGACTTTGTTATTCCTATTTATTGGGCAACCAGATTATAAATGACATTATAATATTCAAGATAGAGATCCTCAGGCTCTCCTGAATATGGAGATCTAGAGACTCTTTTAAATTTATCTCTTATCCCATATTAGGATGAGTAATGATTTAAATTACTCCCATTCATATTGGTGTGGTGGCTACAACTTGAGAACATACAGTTATCTTTCATGACTCTTAAGTTCCAGCACTGATTTCCTGACTTTGTAGTCTGGAACATGTCAGTTTTACCTTTTTATGCCTTCATTTCCCCATCTATAAATGGGAATAAAAATAACACCTACCTTTGTACAAAATTATCACAATTTCTAGCATAGTGAAAGGCTTAATGAATATTATCTAGTATTATTATTGCTTTTATAATGACAATTATCATCATCATTCAGATTATCTCAAGTTTCATTTTCTAGCTATAAATTTATATAAGTCCTTTTAGTCAGGTCAAATACCAACTCCACTGGGTTCCTTTTTCCCTTTTTTGTAAAATAAAGTGATTCGGTTAGGTAATCTCCAAGATCTCTTGAAGTTATAAAATCTATATTCTTTTTTTAAAAGACTTATTTATTTATTTATTTGAGAGAGAGAGTGTGTGAGAGAGTGAGTGGAGGAAAGAGTGGAGAGGGAGAGAAATCCTCACGCAGACTCCCCGCTGAGCATGGGGCCAGACAAGGTGCTCGATCCCAGGACCCTGAGATCATGGTCTGAGCCAAAATCAAGAGCCAGACGCTTAACCAATTGTGCCACCCAGGTGGCTCCAAAAATTTGATATTCTTTTTAAGAGAGCTTTAAAATAAATTTCTTCGAATGAAATACTCAAGGCTTAACTGTTGAGCTAATCAGTAATGTTTAGCGAAATCTTCTTCCCAAAGAATGGAAAAGTATAATAAACATATTAGTGAAATTGGGAGACTCTCATATAATAAATATCACTTAATCATTAATATTTAAGGGTATTAACTGAAATCTCCCGAAAGCCAGGTTAGCATGGCATAGTTCAATACACACCTAACATAAAATATACAATCACAGTCATTCTATAACTTTCAACTTCCTCGAAGTCAGTGGTTCTAAAAGTGCTGTCTCCTGACCAGCAGCATTACTATCCCTTATGTCCTTGTGGGAACTCTAAGTTCCGGGGTCTCATTCCAGACCTGCTGGTTCAGAGACCGCGGGTGGGGTGGGATCCAGCAGATCCAGCAATCTGTGTTTTACTAAACCCTTCCAGTGATTCTAATGGTGCTGAAGACTGAGAACCACTTTCTAAGTGGAGAATGGAAAAGAAAGCTCTGTTTCTGATAGACATGTACTGAAGCAGCTGAAACTGAAATTGAATGTGGCCTTGAATCTAGTCTGAGATGACATCAAAGAGAAAGGTCTGTTAGAAATAATTAAAAGTCAAGTAACCAATCAATTGGCTCAAAACTGGGGCTGAGAAGCCACTCTCCGTCATTCCCTGTAGAGAAATAAGGTACTCAGAAGGTTAAAGAAAAGGTCAATAAAATTATCAGAGAATATCAGAGTAATGATGGTAACAAGGGAACAGTCCCAGTAAGAATACATGATATTCCAGGGTGCCTGGGTGGCTCAGTCGTTGGGCGTCTGCCTTCGGCTCAGGTCATGATCCCAGGGTCCTGGGATCGAGCCCCACATCGGGCTCCCTGCTCAGCAGGAAGCCTGCTTCTCCCTCTCCCACTCCCCCTGCTTGTGTTCCCTCTCTCGCTGTGTCTCTTTCCGTCAAATAAATAAATAAAATTTAAAAAAAGTACATGATGTTCCATCTTCCTCCTTAGTGTAGGGAATCACATTTTCTCTAGCTGTCTACTGTATGAAAGAAATGAAATATTACTCTTTCCATTTGTTAATAGCAAAATAAAAATAAAACACTAGGACTCAATACCTTGATTTATGTTGGTCTACATTAAATATGGAAGGAAATATTTAATGATCTATGACCATCTATTTATCTGGCAAAACTGAAATACCTTTGTTAGATGCTGCATTGAGAAAATCTTTTAATAGGCTAACAACCACAAACATTTAAACAATTTATAAGGGCAAGAAAAGGAAATCAATGTCAGAGTAATAGGAAGACAAGAGGTTTCAAAGTCTTCACTATCATCTATATATCAATCCCAGACCCCTTTAAGTCCAAAATTTCGAATTGCCTTCTAGATGTCAATTTCAACAAAATAAAAAACTGAGTATATTCAATCAGGTCCTATAGACCGTGTCCTATAGTCTCAATCCTAGCAAATGGAGTTAACTTTTTCCAGGTATACACCCTTAAACAGCCTTCCTCCTCCTTCTTCAGGCCCTTCTCCTACCCCTTCATGTCCCCTACCCACTAATAGTTTGTATTTACGAAATCCAGTCAATACCTAAGAGTTTATTTCTCCTTCATCTTTTCCATTGTGATCACGCTTATTCATATTCCCATGATATTTTTCCTGTCTTTCTTCACAACTAGACCTTCAGACTCCGAAGAATAGGAACAATGTCTACTCCCTAGCATCCAGCACAAGGCCAGGCACAATAAGCATATGCAAATAGTAAACTGTGCTCTGAAAATGTACACAAACTAATCTGAAACTCACAACCTATGACTTCAGGATGCCACCACACACTGCATCTTCTTCCAGACAAAGAAATGAATATGTGACAAACTTACAAAAGAAGAGTGTATTTCCTAATCCACATTTGTCACTTTTTAAGTTCTTTTTTAAAAATTTATTTATTTATTTATCTTTGTATGTGAGAGAGAGGGGGAGAGAGAGTTGGCATGGATGGGGGAGGGGCAGAGGGAGAAGCAGACTCCCCGCTGAGCAGGGAGCCAGATGCCTGGCTCCATGTGGGACTCTATCCCAGGACCCTGGAATTATAACCTAAGCCGAAGGCAGATGCTTAACCAACTGAGCCACCCAGGTGCCCACATTTTAAGTTCTTAAGTAAGTGGTCTAATAATCAGATTTGTATAATTTTTATATTATATCCTCGTTCTTGACTCATTTCGGGACAAGTTAGGTTTATTTTGTCCACTTGAATATTATTGTTTTCAGGTATAAACACTTGGCTTTAGTGATCTCAACAGAATTAATGGCAATGTGTCCCAGAGTCTTTGGGGGATGCCCATGAGACTAGAAATTCAGCAAATTGTGTATTATTATAATTTTATATATTATATAAATTTATAAATATATATATATTTATACATAAATAAATATATATTTATAAATTATATATATTATAATTTTATAATAATACACAAAGCCATTTTGTGTATTATTATAAAATGGCTTACAACAATCACAAGAATCATCTAAGAAATTACAATTTGTAAGGGAAAAAAATTCCTGTCAAAAACATATTTGCTACATACAACGCACTGATTTACAGCAACTTACTCCAAAACATGCTGGCTGTACCTGAGAGATGTATTATCTAAGTAAGTCAGTCACAGATAAACAAACAGTCAAGCTCTAATGGGATTTACTGTATTCCCCACACCCCGCCCGGAGAACATCTTTTGTGTGCTACATTATATACATAATATGTTCTAACAACAATGCACCAGGACCTCTGTGGTAGATTGGTTTTGTTCTTTCAAAATGATGAAGTTCAAACAAAAAGATACATATTTTTTTTGTTTATTCTTAGTGCCTTCACTGAAGAGGAATTCTAGAATACAAAAAAATATAAAAGGAAAATTCTTGGCCAGCAAATAGATACAAGAGAAATCTTCCAGAAACACATGGCCTGAGATATTTCTGACTCCTGACGAATGCAAACCTTTACTGCCTTTTGTTAATAACCAGGGTTCAGATCAAGTGCCTGTAAGGAGCTAGGACCTACTTGTGAGACTAGTGTTGAGCTCAGAAGTTGAATATCTTCCAACAAACACTCTCATAATAGCAGATATCTTTTCCAGACACCAAATTACTCTGGCCAGCACAAATGTCATTTGCTAAAGAGACATTGAAATGTATGGCCAGTGTTCTCTAGAAAACAGAGCTAAAGTTACTTAGTAATAAATGTAAAAAGCACACTTAATAGCAAGTTTGTTCTATAGACTTGGTGCAATCTAAAATGATCTAGACCACAGTCACAACATCTGTCTCATGGTCCCCTATATAGACATAAGCAAGAGGGTGTACAATATTAGGTCGTTGTTGTTAGAAAACATGGGGTATGACTATGGAAGAAATTTCAAAATCACAAGGTGACAAAAGCCGCACCTGAACTTACACAGATGAAAACAGACTCCTACTCATTCCTATCTGTGTCGGGCACTTCCCTTGGTGGTAAAAGCCTGGGATATAACATATATCTTTAGCTATTACCATGACCTGCCCACTCCTGTCAACGTCTGTACAAGTTTGAAAGGATATATGCAACAGGTGAATTTTCTGCCGGTAAAATTTTAGCGATATAATGGGAAGGTAACATACAAACAACGGGATATGAAACCAACAACAAAAAAGCTAGTAAAGCAACAAGCAGAGAAGTATTGTCCTTGTGGAGTGTTGCTTTCTGAAAGCTTGGGCTCTGGTAAGGGGAAAGGGTGAATGGTGGGCAGGCATAAAAATGTACCATAGAACACAGGCTTCTGACAACACAGCAAGAGTTTTTTCGTTGTTATTTTTTTTTCAGGAGACACCCAGCCGTGAAGTTGTTCTGCTAAAAATGGCAAGGATTCAGATAAAAGTCCTCCAGTAAAACAGAGATAACAGGAGCTACAGCAGAGCTGGCTTTAAAAGAATGTAGCTTCTAAACAGTCTGTCCTTTGCAGAGGTTGCACATTATCCAATACAGCAGAAATGGCTAGAGTGGAATCACACACATTTGAAGATTTTATTTTAAAAGGCAGATTTTGAGCCACTGCAGTATGTGCAATGTCTTTGCAATTAGTCAATTGGACTTGCAGGGAAGTGAAGAGTTCAGTGCGAGAGGAAAAAGGGATCCAATAGACAATTCAGATACAGGGCAGTCACAGACAGAAGGGTCTAGACAGACAAAAACAGATCCCTTATTCGTTCCTTTTTATGATTTCTCCACTTACTTAGTGGTTAAAAAAAAAAAAAAAAGCCAAAGAACAACAACAAAAATAGGAAGATAGGGAAAAAAAAACCCACACATTGTAGAATTATGTGCCATTTGAGTGTATTTTCTACCGATGACACTAAGATATAGCTACACTTTGGCATACTGTTAAATCTATAGCCAGGGTTTAGTTATTTTCTAGTAATCCTTTTTTGTTTTTATTTGCCTCAATTTAAAAGAATCCACTAGAGTTTGCTAATGAACAATATCAAACTTAGGTGATCCAATTCACTTTTGCAGTACGATGCAGAATCCCAGAACAGGCAAACAGATTAAACAGGAAAGCAGCAAACGGATTCAGCTTGCTGTGGTAGAATGTTGGAAATGAAAAGACAAGAGGAAAAATACCCACACGCACAGATCCGAGCCTCAAACAGCGTTCGTTCTAGGTTGGGAATTACATAGAAAGGTTTCCAATGAAGGCAAAGCCACCGTGGGCTCCTTTGTTTTGCTTTAGTTCTCCCTAAAGGTCTGATTTGCCAGGGCAGGGGGCACAAGTACTAGGAACTGTCAGAGGGTATGACGTGTGTAGCTGCCACTAGCTCTCTATCTTAAGAGTTCTGATTTCCATGCTTTTAATTCTTAAAATCTGGAGAGAATTTGAATATCCACAGAAACCTTCTGCAAGGAAAATCTGTCAAAAACGGTGCTCTGGCACATACCTGTTTTTCTCCACTGGGCTTTTTGTGGTTCAGTAACAGCTCAACAGCTCCAACAACTTCCTTCCTGATAGCATGTAATAGAGCGTCTCCAACATAGACATTAAAGCTTAAAAGTAGTTCAATGAGCTCCAAGTTCTCATTTTCAATTGCAATGAGGAGAGCAGTTCTTCCAAGAGGATCGATGCAATTAATATTGATTTTAAAATAAATTTCCGCTTCCTCCAGGGATTTCTTGACACTTGCATAATCTCCCTTTTCCACAGCATTTAAATAAGCTTTTTCTGATGGTGAGAGCTCTGATTCTGCTCGGACTATCCTTAGAGGGATGCGATCTCTGTAGGGGGCATTCACATTCCTTTTGTAATAGAACTGAGCCATGTTTCATGCCATCCTATTTCCTTGTCTCTGAAAGTGCAAACAGAACCCGAAAAACACAAGGATTAGTGCTAGTACACTTTTTAATCATGATGCATCACACTTAACAACTAACAATAATGCCACAACATTGTCACAACATCACAACAATGATACCATTATTAAATGATAAGGGTTCTTTGCTCCTTCAACAGTGGACACAGACTTAATCATTATTCAGGTACCTAGAAATCCAGTTACAAAGTTCTAATCTAAGAGAAATAAAAATTGAAAACGTTACTTTAAAAGTGACATCTGTCAGAGGATATGCCTGTAATTTTTGGAAATTATTTACAAAATGCAGTTTTTAGCAGAGAACCTTGAAAACTAAAGGCTATCTTTTTGAGGTCCTAAAACTGGATCGGGGATATTCAAACGTACATTCACTGTCAATTTTGCTAATCATGCAGATGCTGTCAAAACTATGAAATATCACGATCTTAGCAAAATGCTTTTCATTTGTCATGTATTCTCTTCTTAAAGTTAGTAAGTACTGACATCAAAGTTTATGTGAATTCATAACATTAATGTCAATAAAATATCATACTGAACCTGATGAGTATAATTTTTTTTTTCCCGTGTGTAAGTGAATTCACTGAGGGGGAAAGAACCAATGATATTAATGATCAAGATGAATCTAAGCAATTCAATTTCCAAAGGAAGAATTTAGAAATGGATTAAATATAGGAAGAGTTTATTATGAAAATGCTATTTTCTTAATTCTATTACCTTAATATCATGAAGCAATAAAGCACATGACAGGAAAATATTCATTGCAAAATGTATTATTTGGAAGTTACAGTAAAGATACAGTTGAAGATGAGGGAATTGTTTTAAATAAATAAAAGATCATCTTAAGATAGATTGATAAGAATGAAGTCACTGGAAACTATATTGATTTAGTATCATACTACTGATACAAATTTACAGAAAAATCTATTGTTTTGAATATAAATTTCTTATTGCTGTTAGTTCCTGATTTCATACTTATGATCTGAACTATTTTATTATTCTATGTCATTTATAGTCAACTCAATTGTTTATTTATATACATTTACTATTAAATTAAAATTAATGGGGGATTCTAGGTACCGGGACATGCATATTCATCTTAATTGATCTTTTTAGACCTAATCATTTTATGACTAAATTAACCTGATTTGAATAATACTTTAAAGGTTATTTTAAACATGAGTTGAATTAACAAGTGTGATTATATTTAATGTAATGTTTTCAGTTTGGGAAATTATACATTGCTTGCATGCCACCTCAATTTAATAGGCATTTCAGTTACCAAATAGTTGTTTCACTTTTTGATGTTCGGATTATTAATCACAATTTCTCAAATATCTAGGTTCAAGATATAATATATAAAACTTTTTTTTCATAATTTGTTACTTTCTGGGTTTTATTAGATTATTAGATTTAGTAGTTTATTAAGGCCCCTTCATAGATGAAGCAAATGTAAGAATCTCATAATCCAGAATATTTTTCTCAAATATTTCACATTTTATTAGTCTTGGTGTTTTTTTTTATTTTTAAAGATTTTATTTATTTACTTGACAGAGAGAAACACAGCGAGAGAGCGAACACAAGCAGGGGGAGTGGGAGAGGGAGAAGCAGGTTTCCCGCTGAGCAGGGAGCGCAATGTGGAGTTCAATCCTGTGACCCTGGGATCATGACCCAAGCCAAAGGTAGACGCTTAACGACTGAGCCACCCAGGCACCCCTAGTTTTGGTGTTTTAGATGTTTAATGACCAACTACAGAGCATGATATACATTCATTTCCACAACTGCAGATAGGGGGTGTTGTGAATTCTTTAAATGGCAATATTAATTTTTTTAGAGAAAAATGAAGAATGATACTGGTGTTCAAATCTATTAATTTTAAGTGTGCAGGATACTTGCTTGAAGCTTGATTATAATTTCAGTATTTGGAGATACTTTAACTCACTAGAATCATAGGAGAGAATTTATAGATTTATATTATGGGATAACAAGGACAATTTAATATTTTTCTTGTATAACTAAAACTATAATAAACCAAGATCATTATGATGCTACATATCTCATTATAATTTTCTGATCTGGAACAACAGCACTTCCCTCCCAATCCATGTCAGCATCTGTAAGAGCATGTGGAATCAATGTCAATGGGCTTCATGCTGTAATTTTACCAGGACTACAATGTAAATATTTCATAATGATAATAAGTGGCATATATGTTCTATTTCAACAGTATACGCTCTTCAATTCCTCACTTTGTCTTTACCCAAGACTCTTGGAAAAATATATAAATATTCTTTTTTAGAGTTGAATTCAAGGTTTGCCCCGAGTAATTGTTTTGCTTAAGACTAATGTTTGAAGGTGACTTACCAAAAATACAGGTTAAAATGAAGGTATGAACACACATACACACACACACACACACACACACACACACAGTAGCAGAACTTTGAATTGTGACTCAGTCAAGATTAGGAATCAGCCTAGAGGATGGAACATTTTTATCTTATTTTTATTTCATTTACTCGTTTTATTAGTGATGATATCAAATAGAGGATTAGATAGTAAATAGCATTTTTGTTTGTTTGTTTTAAAGATTTTATTTATTTGAGAGAGAGAGAGAGAGAGAGACAGAGCATGTACATGAGCCAGGGGAGGGGCAGAGAGAGAGCACAAAGGAGAAGCAGACTCTCCCCACTGAGCAGGGAGCCACACGTGGGGGTGGGCCTTCATCCCAGGACCCTGGGATCATGACCTGAGGAGAAGGCAGACACTTAATTGACTAAGCCACCCAGGCGCCCCGACAGTAAATAGCATTTGACTTCTTGTGTTTAAAGTGCAGGATGGTGTGTGTTGGTGGTATAGTGGTGAGCATAGCTTGCCTTCCAAACCTCAGGATGTTGGTGACAATGAAGGGATTGGTGGACAACATAGAAGGTACTAGAGAAGTTGGGGGAGAGGAGGATAGATAATAAGAAATTAGATTTATTAAAATCCGTTTCATTTAATCCAGATAACTGTCATAAATGTAAACTCCATGAGGATGTGTTAAAATGTGAGACTTCCTTGAAAGGAAGACATATTCTAGTCAATACTGTATTTAAAATGTGAACTGGGCATGAGACCTTACATTCGGGAACCTGTTTTGCCATCCATAAAGTGAGGCAAACAACGCTATCAATGGAATGAGTGAGAAGAATCAGAGTTAGTGTTGAAAAATACCTTCTATTAATGGTACTGTCTTCTTTCAATTTCTCGGATTTGAAACAAATATAAAACCCGATGTGAATTGGGAAGGATGGGCGGATTTGAAATATATTAAATATGTTAAGAATTTAAATACATTAAATAATGAAATTTAATTATTTACAACGGAATATAGAACACATACACATAAAACAATTCTGGCTAAAACTTTAAAAACGTAAGGAAGATTATATAATTTTTAGATAAGTCTCTGTACTAGATTACTTGAGATGCAGGGATACTAATAGAAGGACAAAAATCAAGTTTAGCTTCTTGAAACTGTGAAAGATGAATGTAATAGTGAGTGCAAGGTGCTAAGGCTGATGGAGTTCCTGAGCTAACACACTGGTCAGCGACTCTGGAATTGCTGTTGGGTAGAAAGTCTGTGAAAGAATAGGAGGCTCAGTCCAGTGAAGATCCTGACCTAAAGTGTGTGAATAAAAGCCTGTTCCTGGTCCTGCACTTTCAGAATGAGCTTTCTGGGGAGGAAAAGATGTTTTCCCCCATGAAATCACAGAATTTATTTCAATGCCCCCTTTATAACATACCATCCAGAAGTGAAATGACTGTTTCATCAAGTTACATTTCAAAGACTCAGAAGAGAGATGGGAAGTGATGGGAAAAACCTCAAATTCTGTGTGTGAATTTTTAATTAACCTAAATTTTAGTTTCCATAAACGTGTTGGAAATTAAAACAATCACAAAGCTGGAGAGAGCTACACCTTGCCATCAAGAGAAATTTAAAAAAAAAAGTCACTAGATGTGAGAACCACAATTATCTAAGCAACAGAAACAGAAAAACAAAGGTCCTACATCTTTATATGAATTAGAAGGCATATTTCTTGCAGATGGACTTAGTTGTACAGTGGAAAGAACAGTGGACTTCCAAACAACATAAAGAAAATATACAGAAATCTCCACTCTTGAGTAGACATTATTAAAGTTAAATAAATTTTTCATATATATATACGAAATCACACCTGTAAGCATGAATCTTTTGACAGTAAACCAGGGAATAAAAAGCAATGCTTTTTGCAATGGTTAACTGTCAAAAAATTCATGTTTACAGGTGTGAGTTCATGGCTCAGTGAGAAATTTGACTCCCATTTTTTTGTTAGGATACTATTACACATATTTAAATTGCTTTTGTACTTTTTCTGTACTCTTATATGAAATGACATTTTCCATGATAATTTATTCACATTCAATCCAATTCAGAGTTCTTTTTGGCTATGGGTACAGTACATTATCTCTAATCTTTGACATGATACATACTTCACAAAAACACCAAATGCTGGGATTTTTGCTATTCTGAATTCCAGACCCTTTCCTACTTTCCTCAGGCAGGATACTATATGCGCATTTCAGTAGTTTTAAGTCTTGTACCAAAAGTGCCACATAATTCATTGAAATGCTTTGTGACTTAGCTTGACCAAAACCTAACTGACAAAGTTCTCTCTTCTCTCTCTCTGTAAAAGCACAATGAACTACTAAATTCCTCTGAAGGGTTTTAAGGATATTCTGTGAATTTCAAGAAGTTCATGTTATATTACTTAATGAAAGGAAAAACACTTTACTAACTAAATATTATGACATCCTAAGATTTTAACAGAGGAAGTCGGGATTATGCTTATTTTTAAAATTGAAGCCCTTACGATTTAAGAAGCACTAAACTTAAAATTAAGCCCTAAGTATCCCTATTAAAACAAAACAAAACAAAACACAAAAACACACACCTAGAAGAATGCATTTGCAGGGCAAAAATTTTATTTATCTTGATCTTTATCTCAGAGGATTTAGAAAACATGTTTTGAAAATACATATGGCTGTCAACGTTTGAATTTTCACCCCAAGAGTTAGGGTGTGCACATTCATCTATTTCTGTCTTCCCCTGAAATTTCAGAGGAAAAGATATCCTCTCCCCAGCTGCCTGACATTCAGCCACTGCCATTGCTCTAAAACTTCACCTCAATCCCCTCCTTCTCTCAGATCTTAAACTTCTCTCCGCAAACCAAACTCTTCTCAAATTACAAGTGTACTTAATTTTCACCTAGTTATTTTAAAATTCTAATTATCTTTGGCAATTCTCTCTCTCATCTCTGGTTTTCTTTATTTTATAAAATTTAAGCTTATCTGCCATTTATTCATTCACTCCAACATGGCATTTATCGCCATCATGGAATAAATATTTTTCTAAAAGTCAGTCATGTCTTGCTAGTTGCCAGATACATTTTGGCACTCTTCAGGCTACATAATACTTAGCTTTCTAGCAGCCTCCTGTAATTGAATCTTTGTAAATAAAACATCCCCGCCTTGAGTTCTAGGATACTCTTCTCTAATGCACTACCTTCAACCTCAATATGACCTCTCACTACATAGTTCCTCCAGCTTCTTTTCCTCCCATCTAAAGCCTAAATGTTAAATGTTACTACCAGCCTATTCTGCTCATGGCTCTTTCCTCCAACTGTCACTCTCATTAGCTACTCTCATCCATTACTCATTATTTGAAATGTTCCATAAAACCCATATATGTCTTTAAAAAATGCCATATGTTTTAAATATGTTCTAAAATCCATGCTCATGGGCCATACTTCTCTAAAGTTCTAGACCTGTGCTGTCCAATGTGGTACTCATTAGTCACTATGAGTGGCTATTTAAAGGTAAGTCAACTAACATTAAATAATAGTAAGGATCATTTCTTAAGTCCTACTCACCATATTTCAACTGCTCTGTAGCATTTCCTGTGCATACTGTTGACTGACTTTATCTCCTCATTGTCTTTTACATAGTCACACCAATATCCTTCTAAATCATCTCATTGATATTATTCTTACATCCTCTCTATTTAGCCTCCACAATGCCACATACCTAATCATGCCAAAATGTGAATCTGATCAAATCACTCTTTTATAATTCTTAAGTGACTGATAATCATTCACAGGAAAACAGACTGACGTTATTACAGAATACCAGACTCCATGATCTGGTTTTTAAATGCCTTCTTAGTCATATTTCCCAAGATTGATCCTGGAAAACCATATTTTACACTAACAAACTACTTGGCTACTATAGCTCTAAGCATTTTCTCATACTGTTCTTTACAACAGGAATACCTTTCCTCCCCTTGAGCCTCTGGCAGCTCCTGCCAAGTTTTAAAACCTGTGAAGTATCATAGCCTTGAGGATTTTTCTTCACTTCCTCTCAAGGAAGGGTTATATGGCCTTTTTTTATGGGTCTTCATAGACTCTGTGGACCTCTTAGATTTAGAACTTTTCTTATTTACTGTATAGGAGATTGTGACTTACACAGTTTTGCATCCACAGTGCTAAGCAAATGATAAGTGCCAAAAATTGTTGATGAATCAATGAATTACTAACCATACTTTTAGAGTTATTCCACTGCCATTTTAGGTAAAGGAATAAAATTAACAGGACCAAATTGCTTTAATCGCTTGTCTAAAATTGGTTTAGCTCTTTGGGTGCCTGGGTGGCTCAGTTGGTTAAGCGACTGCCTTCGGCTCACGGCATGATCCTGGAGTCCTGGGATCAAGTCTTGTATCAGGCTCCCTGCTCAGCAGAGAGTCTGCTTCTCCCTCTGACCCTCTTCCCTCTTGTGCTCTCTATCTCTCATTCTCTCTCTCTCTCAAATAAATAAATAAAATCTTTAAAAAAATAAAATTGGTTTAGCTCTTAGTGGCCCATTAAATGCAACAGTGAATAACTGGACTTCCAGTCAACAGTCATTAAGCTTGTGTGAAATGCTTTAATTTTTACCTATTTTTCTTCCCTGAATATCTTTGGGGAGGGGAAGAGGGACAGAATCTTCAAGCCGACTCTCTGTTGAGTGAGTAGTCTGATGTGGGACTCAATCCCACAACCCATGAGATCATGACCTGAGCTGAAACCAAGAGGTGGATGATTAACCGACTGAGCCACCCAGGTGCCCCTAACATCAGACCTCTTAACAGCAAATCTGGAGGCTAGAAGATAATGAGGTATTTTTAGAAAATATGGAAGCAACCTCCTCCCCCAATAAAACAGAAGTTTGAAGCTAGAATTTCATAACTTACTAAAATTATTTAGATGTAGGAAGAAATAAAATCAGTCTCATGCATACAGCCTCAGAAGATTTTTCACACAAAGACCATATTTGATCATAAGATCAATATACAGAAAGTATAGAACTAAAAAAGAATATTTTTTATTGTTTAAATAGTTAAGGATTTTTATCTCTTTTACTCATTTGATATATGTGCAGTGCAAAAAAAAGTCTGGTGTATAAGAAGTACACAATAAATATTTGTTGAATGAATAAAATACTGATTGAACATCTATGTGTCAAAATGTGTGTATCAAACATTGGCAATACCATGGTGATTGAAAGCCGAGATCTTTGCGCTCATAGAGCTTATGATCAATTGGAGAAGACCCACAAAAGTTTAAAAAAGCAAAGGGGCCAACAGAATAATTAAAATTTTGTTAAGGTTATAGTGGAAACAAACGGTGAGAGGTTATGAAGAAGCATGGCAGGAGGGGAAGAGATGGAGAGCTGCATGAGGTAGGGTGGTCAGGGGTGGCCTCTGTGACATGAAAGATGATGAAATGCTAGCTAAGTAAAATGTAAGAAGTGCAGAGAAAACCATTCTGTTAAAGGGATCCAAAAGTGAGAAGACTGTAAGGCAGGAGGAACGTTCTAGAGTATGGAAGGAGGCCAGTTTGGCTGGAGTATAGAGAGGAAGGGGAAGAGTGGAGGAGGTGACTTTGTAGCCCAGAATGTGGGGCACGGATTTTGGAATGTATTCTTTTTTTTAGATTTTTTATTCACACACATTACATCATTAGTTTTTTTTAAATTTTTTATTGTTATGTTAATCACCATACATTACATCATTAGTTTTTGATGTAGTGTTCCATGGTTCATCAGTGCTCCATTCAGTACGTGCCCTCTTCAATACCCATCACCAGGCTAACCCATCCCCTCCCCCCTCCCCTCTAGAACCCTCAGTTTGTTTTTCAGAGTCCATCATCTCTCATGGTTCATCTCCCCCTCCAATTTCCCCCCTTCATTCTTCCCCTCCTGCTATCTTCTTCTTCTTTTTTTTTACATATATTGTATTATTTGTTTCAGAGATACAGATCTGTGATTCAACAGTCTTGCACAATGTATTCTAAGCACAATAAGTTACTGAAGGGCTCTGAGCTGGGGAGTGACTTGATCCAATTTCCGTTTTTAAAGGTCACCTGGGGGTACACCTGGGTAGCTCAGTCACGTGTCTGCCTTCGGCTCAGGTCATGATCTCAGGGTTCTGGGATCAAACCCCTGCTCAGTGGGGAGTCTGCTTCTCTCCCTCCCTCTGCCCCTCCCCATCAGTTTGTGCTCTCTCTCTCTCAAATAAATAAAATCTTAAAAAAAAAAAAGTAAAGGTCACTTGGGTTGTTAATTGATTTGGAATTGCAAGAGTGGAAACTAAGAGATCATCTTCCAGTAAACCAAATGAGTACCATTAAGAGTCTCTATCAGGAAAAGGAAACATTAACCCCTGTGATTAAGAATGCAAAACTCTCAGACTCTGATGGTGGTATGATGCTGATGGGGATTTAAATGTCTGCTCATATTTTACTGAGTTTATTAATATGTTTATATTATTATAGTATTGAATATATTTCAAGTAATCTTACCCTGTCTTTCCCGTATCTCTATTTTTTCCATAATTTTGTAAAATTTGAAGTTTTTGAGGAATATGTATGCCATTTTGTGACAAGGATGTGTGTATACATATTGCTGTTACTATCCCAGAAATATTTGTACTTCTTTCATTGTGTCAAAGATGTAGCTTACGGGGCTTATTGACAATGAAAGCATAACATGGTAAAGAGAGCAACATTAAGAAGAAATGTGGGGAGAAACAATGCACATCCCAAATAAGTAATTTACAGAGTTAGACAAAGAAAGACAAACTAACCTAGTTTCAAAAATGACTTATTCAACAACAAAATGTAATCAAAGTACCCTACCACACTCAGATCCTACAATCCATAGCCAACCTTTAGTCTCTAAAATTGTGTGTGTGTACATACACGTGTGTGTGCCGGCGTGTGTCTATGTACTGTCATGGTGGTAATGTTAAGTCTCTAGCCCAAACAAAAAGAAATAAATCTTTCAGTGATAGCAAAAATAATATAAAAATGCTTAAATTTGGATGCACATATAGAATTTTTGCTAAATATATGACTGCTTTATTTTTTAAAATACCAATTAGATTATGGCAAGAAGTAAGAAAGGATACCATGTGGCTTAGATGTTACTGATGTTGGTGGTAGTGGTGGTGGTGTGTGTGTGTGTGTGTGTGTGTGTGTGTGTGTGTGTGAGAGACAGAGAGAGAGAGAGAGAAAGATACTTGAACATATACTGTAGAGTAGTGTTTCAACAGGGAAGCATGCCAAATCAGTGCAGGGAATGAAAAAAGAATAAATAATATTGACACAACTGGTTAAAAATTTGGAAATAAGTATTTTGGAACACCATGAAAGGATTCTAAATGAATTCAAAAGTGAAATATTGAAACAAATGGAATTTCAATAGGGAAGAGTTTTCTAAGCAAAAAACAATGGAGGAATGACTATGAGAAAGACTTACGGATACATAGAATTCAAGATATCTTAATATTCACACATAATATGCAAAGTTAAAAAACAAAATAAGGGAAATTATTCAAAATACATATGACTGAAAAGTTTATTAAATAGAAAAGAAAACCACTAAGATTCAAAGAGTAAAAAGAACAGCCCCCTCAGAGAAAAAGAAATATACATGGAAAATATCATCTGAAAATGCATTCTAGGGGCACCTGGGTGGCTCAGTTGGTTAAGCGTCTGCCTTCAGTTCAGGTTGTGATCTCAGGGTCCTGGGATGGAGCCCCTCATCGGGCTCCCTGCTCAATGGGCAGTCTGCTTCTCTCCCTCTGCTCCTCCCCCAACTCGTGCTCTCTCTAACAATAAAAAATAAAATCGTAAAAAAAAATGCATTCTACGTTTCTGACCTCTAAAACTGAGAAGTTTATCAGCATGATAAAACATCTTACATGCCAAATGTGGTCAGATTAAATACAAAAGAAGAGCCAATACCAGGAAGAATTCAATTAAACGCTGAATATTTATTTAATAAAAATGTGTAGCTATTAAAATAATATGTATTAAAGCTTAATGTCACGCAAAAAATCATTATGGTAAGTGCTAATTATGGATAAAATTTTCAATACAATAAAGATTAGCATCTGCAACAATGATAAAACCTATAAGAAGGAGGTAATTACACTCACATTTAAGGAAGGTGACCCATGGATAATTGGTGATTTTTGTTCTGACCTACACTTTCTAGGTTTTTGATAAAGAGAATACAATGGTTTTAATAAAAAAAGTCTTTAATCACAAAGTAAAAGTTTATTTTATAAAAAGTAACACTCTGCTGTCCTTAATAATTAGCAGGACTCTCATGTTTAAAAAGGTACTTGACATGTTTTTCACAACTCCAAAAACCAGAACTAAGACCAAGAGGTAGAAATTATGAAGAAAAAGCTTTCTTCTCAACAAAATGGTGGTCACTCAATAGTAAGATTTGTTCAAATATTGAACGCTTACCTCAAGGACTAGTAAACTCCCTCTTGCTGACAGTATCCAAACACCGAACAGACAACTTATGGGAATGTTGTAGAGAAGATTCAGGAACTAAATAGATGGATAAATTGGATAATCTTTAATGACTATGATGGTTAGGCTTTATGATTCTATTAGTTTCTGATTTGTCATTGTCTCGGCCAATAAACCATGTGACCTTGAACGCATTTCTAACTTTGTCCCTTTTTATTCTTCCATTAAAGTTGTACAAAATGATATTCATATTTCCGTGAAGCTCTATAATTTTTTACTTAGTTTTTATAAATATTAGAGTATTTGCATTCTGCTTTGATACATGATTTTCCTGCTCTTGGTCAAAGATTGGGTGTTTCATTACATACCACTGAGGTTTCTAAGGAAGCTATTTCCAAAATATATTACTTGTTCAGATAAACACAACTATAAGAAATAGTTTCAAATCTGTTTATTTTATGGTAACCACAAAGAGCAATTCGTGTTTTTGAATATCATACAGTTTTTAGAATTTTCCATTGTAGATTTCACTCTAAATATTAATTATATTATGAAGTTAACTTGATTATTTTTATTTTTACAAAGTGCTATTTTTTATTAAGCAAAAATATATTTTTTGTTTGGATAATGAAAATACATAGGTTTATCATTATGGTGGAGCTAGAATTTTCTTATTAGGAATACAATTTTACAAATCCCCACATGTATCTTTATTTGTTATACCTGTAAAAAAGACAGTCTATATTGTTTTTTTCCCCTAAGCGGGGTGGTTATTATATGACACTAATTTTTCATATAACCTTCATTTGAAGCATTTGGAGGAAATATAAAAGCAGGAAACAGTGTTCCTACTTACTGATTTATAATCTGCCATAGAATAACCATTTTAACATTACCATGAGAGGTCTTAGCATTTTGGGGGACAGAACTAGACTCCCCTGTAATCTCTGATATATATAATTTTTGTGTGTTTTTATAGGCTGAATCCATGATTGTTTTCAAATCCATTGTTCTCTCTATTCTTAAAACAAGAAAAAGAGACTGTCTTTCTCCATATTTCCAGTTACTGAAGATAACACGGTGAGGCTATTATCAAGGTTCCAAGTTGTAAATCCTGAAGCTAATTTATTTTTATTAGTCCACTGCAGTTTCAGGCAAGGGGTCACCTTTGGTGAAGAAATGTCCTCTCCTCTGAGGGCATATTTTTAAAAGGAAAAGTACATGAAGTGGGTGGAGCAACAGAGGACAACCTGATCAAATGTCTCAATCATAAGACAAATTAGTTCACTAAGGTGCATCAGTTTCACATCTGCTTCATGACAGCTAGAAATCTTTATTCCTCCATATGTTGGTTGGAAGATTCAAAAAAGATTTATTACAACGTATTCTGTATCAGATCAAGACTATTTGGTAGGCTGAGGATATAAAGTCAAGTAAAACCCAGTCCCAATGGGTGAATTATTAATGTATGTAAATTAGATCTCAGTAGAGCTGCTAAAGCAACAGCAAGAAATCCTTGACCTCAGGGAGAATGCTATCAAGTGGAGAAGGAGCTTTGTCTATAACCAATAATAAATACCATGTGGTAAATTCTCCAGGATAGATTAGAGATTTATATAATATTTCCTTGGGATTCAGAAGACAAAGCCATTATTGTAGGCATGCCATGGGAGGGCAACAAGGTGGTTGCTAGAGGAGGCGGGCTTTTACCTAAATATTTGAGTGTTATTTCTCCAGTGACTATATAGAAGCAAGGAATTCTAGGAAGAGGAAACATCATTTTTAAAGGCATGGAGAGGAGAAAAAACTCCCCATTCTATTCTAGTTTCCACACTTAGAATAAGTGGTCAGTTTTACACAACGACTTTCCTGTTACATCTTTTAGAATTTTTGTTATCCCAATTTTGTTCTATATCAATTAGTGACCCTTATTATTGCCTATCAAATGCTGTTCTTTTAAGTGATTGTATTAATTTGGGAATATGAAAGAACTACACAAAGTCACAGGAAAAGACAAGTTTCTATGGCTCAGAAAAGTTTAAAAATTTCTGCAAGGTCACACAGCCATTAAGTATTACATCCAGAAGCTGCAGCAAAAGGATAAGCAATGAAAATACTAATGGTTTCAGTGGCAAATCAGATGTGGTAAACACCCTCAGGCTAGATTCTATCCCACATTCCCAACCAATTTTTGGTCTAGGCAGGTGGGAACCATAGTTCTATTAGGGCTGCTTCTGAATGAAGCTGGTCCCTTCATGTCCCTAGGAATTTTGTTCTTGCCTTATTAGATCTCCAGAGATTAAGATTCTATCTGAAACCCCAGTCCCTTAAAACAACCAAACAACATAGCAACAGGAACAACAGCACTTACTGAACTCCGTACATACCAAGAACTATCTCAAGTTTTACATGTATGAAGTCAATTAATTCTTAGGAAAACCCCTTGGGGTAAACACTATTTTTAGTGTCCCTTGGGATGGATATTGAGATAAAATAACCAGAAAAAAATCACAAGGGATTGATAAATGTGTTCCTGAACTTATGCTCATTTTTTCTTATCCTGTATCTACACATTTTGCCCTTACTCTGCTATTGAATGGCCATTTAGTTTCTCAGCAACTGGTTTTTATCAGGCTCCCCTAATTCTTGTGATTGCATTACCTGTGTAGTGAGTGGATCTCCTAATTCTGAACCTTAGTTCCCTCATTACTAGCTCTCAGAGAATTCTTTTGAGTCCTTACCAACACTGCTGGACCTTCCCTAAGTGTTAGTCCATCCCCTCAGGTCCTGGGCTTCTTTGCAAATTGAGTCTTAGTTGTGGTATTGACTGGTACTCAAGGTAATGGAATCCTATTTGTCATACCTCCACTGGCGCTTCACCTGCTAAGGACTATTTCCAGCTTCACCGATGCCTGCTCAGTTGTATCTAAGAAAAAGACCCATGGCAAGTTCTAGGCACCTAATCTCTCCCTGCCCATTCTCTAGCCTCAGCCTCTCAGGTAAACTGGTTCAATTCACTATGGATGCAACCAAGAAAAGATAACATAATTTAGCCCTTTTTGCTCATTGTTAGAAGGTGGAGGAGGGTCAATAATGTATCCTTTATACTGAGAAGTTACTTTAATACAGAAAAACAAAGCAAGCCACTCCATATCGTTTACACAGAGTTTTATTCAGGGTAATTTACTGACAGGGGCAATGGGTGGGTGAAAGATCCCTACACAGCTATTCTCTGCCTCTATTCTCTGCCCAGTCCAGATGTTAATCCCAAGCTTGTATGGAGTGAGGGGCATGATGGTGAGGTCATAAGGTTGTTATCTCAAGTGGGGACCTCTGTACACCAGTGTGGAGAACAAGATGGAGGGCCAAGGATGGAGTCAGTGCTGTTAACACTCCTACACTCATGTAAGATGTAGCAATGGTAAATAATTAAGCGTGGGTTTCACTCTCAGAGCTAAATTGAGCGCAGAAGGTTAAAGCTCAGTAGGACTGTGTGGCATGACAATTCTTACTTCCTTTACTATTTCTGGGTAGTAATTCAGATTGAGTATTTAACATTCTACAAGCACTCTATAGTTAATAGAAAAGTAGAAGGTATAAATATTGTAAAATGCAGTCTCTTCCTTTTGTCTTGAACTTTTAAATCTTTTACTCAATCTTTTCATGTCCTTAGAATTAACCAAGTTTATTTCTACACTGAACTCAAACATCAGTTATGCAAATCAAAGGCAAATTAGTTTTTTTAAAACTAGAATGCTTAGAATACTCTTCATAAAGGTTCATTATGCACAAGGAATTTAGCATCTCCTAAATACCTCCAACAAGTATAGTAATTACCATAGCAACTTAAAAGATTAAATTTATTTGGCAAAGCAGTTTTTCCAGGTTATTTGGTTATTGTCCAAATTTATGATAGATTTGCTGTTCAGAGAATTTTGTTACTCTGTAGTTATTAGTCCTATGACATTGTGATCACTTTTAATGATATAAAGCTGTATTATGATTTTTAAATACTCATCCTAGAAGTTCATCTTTTCAGTATATTGGAATTGAACTATTTAAGACTTAACTTTTATCAACAGGCACGTTAACATTTTCTTTTAAATTCAATTAGCTGTATGCTTTGGATGCTTAACAGATAGGATAGGGTTATTTACGTAAGTGGCACGGCTTATTTTCCATCAAGTCTTCATTTGAGCTTTAATTAAATAAAACAAGTTTTCTTTAAGTCAGGTCTCCTGTTATTCTAAGAGTTGGACTAAACTAATTGAAAGTATTGATTTAAGAAATGAGAACGCACTATTGACTATTTCATCAAATCCTCCATTTGACTTTGGCTCTATTACAAACAGCTCTTAGATCTCTGGTAAATTTTTCTGCTTCTTGGGGACCCCGTTGCATTAAGAAAAACTGAGGATTTACACTACCAAGATCTACTCAGATTGTAAGAGATACAATCCCACACCACTTCAGGTGAAAGGGTTTCTTAGTTTTGTAAGCAGCTGCTGATTTATTGAAATTATCATGAAAGTGAAGCTGGGGGTTGATATTTTAGTTGTGAATTTTCCATTTTCCATTCAAAATTAGAATTCAAAAGTGCCATGATATTAAAAACCTTGTAGGCTCTCTGTATGCACTGATGGAACATTTAGATGAAAAGTGAAAAAATATTTCCATCAATCAAATTTTTTTTCTACATAGTATCAGAAATTGGAATATCTATAAATACTGATTTTCTTACTTTGAGCCAGATGTTTGACACATTATAATTACAGCTCTCTGCCACTGAAATCTTCTTTCTCTTAAACTCAGATTAGCTACTTCATCTGCCAGAGACTTAGTCTCTCTATCAGTCAAGGTACAGGATATTGCCCACATTGGCAGGGTTGTTAGTATGGAAATGTCATATGATATACAACAAGTGGCTGATACACAGGTATTCATTTGATGGTGATCATATTTAGTTTTACTGAATTTCTACCCGGCAAAATTGCTAGGTGTAAACTCATGAAAAAAATTTGTCAATATTTTATTTGTTTCAATAGAACTTAAATTTCCTTAAATTAAAACAAAGGTAATTTGGCACATTTATTCCATGATATATATAATAAAAGTGTAATGATCTGTATATATAGTCTTATTTTTTAATGCGAAAAAATATTAGTTAATTTTATAAAATTAATTTTCAGACTATTAGAGAGATGTTGATCAGCTAGGTTCAGAGTTTATGAGAAAACCAATTTCTAATAATCTATTATCATCCCATGCATTTAATATTTATCTGCCTGACACGGGACCAGATTCCACGACCCATGAGATCATGACCTGAGCTGAAACCAAGAGTCCAATGCTCAACTGACTTAACCAGCCAGGTGTCCATGGCTTGATCTTTTTAAACTAAAAATCAATCTACTCTTTAAAGAAAATAAAAAATTTCAATATTTCAAATTTATGAAGAGTAATCAATACTAATAAATCATATATACAATAGCAAGCAATTGAACCACACTTCAACTGATCAAGCATTTCACCATCTTCTTTTGATAGAAAATATTTGGAAGAACATCTGTCTAAGCTTGAGGTCAGTCCAAATCTTATTCATGCCATAAAGAGGCAATATGCTCTAAGTGTAAACGTACTTATTTTTACTATGGAATGTAACATAACATTTTTTCTAAAATTGTTTTTCCTAGATAGGGAAGTACCTCCATCATGGCAAATATTTTAAAAAGTGGGTGTTTCTTTCCTCTAGCAGAAGATCCTATGTAAGCTACCCTAAAAGACAGTGTAAAATTTCTCACAAAATAACCAGAATGAATAAAAATATCACAGTAAATAAGTGTTCTACTACATCATCCTTCACTCCACTCTAATAGAACTACAAGTCGAACCATAATTGTGCAGTACTAACTGATCACTTTACATTGGGTTTGTAAGACATTCACTTACATATATGAAATGAAATTATGGCTTAATTACAACTTCTGATAAGTTAAAAAAAAACATGAATCTTTTATTCCAATATCCCATTATTGAATATAATAACAAATTCAGATACTTAGAAGTATTATTTCTAAGTTACTTATTCTCTCATGTATTCATCAATGGAAACTTTATTGAACCTCTACTGTCTTTGGGCACTAAACTGAGAATTAAAAATACAAAGATACAGTTGAATGAGAGAAGATATTTACAAATGACATATCCAATAAAGGTTTAGTATCCAAAACATATAAAGAACTTACTCAACACCAAAAAACCCACAAATACTCCAATTAAAAAATGGACAGGGTGCCTGGGTGGCTCAGTTGGTTAAGCAACTGCCTTCGGCTCAGGTCATGATCCCGGAGTTCCGGGATCGAGTCCCGCATTGGGCTCCCTGCTCGGCGAGGAGCCTGCTTCTCCCTCTGGCCCTCCCCCCTCTCATGTACTCTCTCTCTCATTCTCGCTCTCTCAAATAAATGAATAGACATTTGTGGAAGATGGAAACAGTGAAAGGATGGAATCATAAAAACCCCAAGTATACTTAGAGGAAATGATTTGGCTAAATGGAGTTCTAGAATTACATATAAACCAAAGAAGATAATTTTATGGCAATATAGTTTTTTTTACAATAAAATACATTAATTAGTTCATTTAAAAAACTATTGAATGCCTAATCTATGCTAGGAACTAGATTTAAAACATTCCCACTATTTTCTTTAACTTTTAATTTTGAAATAATTTTAGTTTTATAGGAGTTGCAAAGACAGGAGAGTTCCCCTAAAGTCAATAACTTACATGAGCATAAGCTTTTACCAAAAATAAGAAATCAACGTTAGCAAAATACTACTAACTCATCTAGAGACTTGATTAGGATTTTACCTTTTTTTTCCCTCTCATATCTTATTTTCTTCCAGGATCCATCTCATACTACCACACTGCACTCAGTCACCATGTCTCCTTAATCCAATCTGTAACAGTTTCTCAGTTTTTCCTTGTCTCTCATGCCCTTGACACTTTCGAAGATCACTGGTCAGGTGCTTGGTAGAATGTTCCTCAATTTAGGTCTGTCTGCTTTTCCTCGCGACGAAACTTGGATTTGGGGGAAGAATGCCACCGAGGTGATGTGTCCATTTCATTGTGTCATTGCACAATGTCAACACCTCTTATTACTGATAACATTAACATTGATCATTCCATGAGGTCATGCCTGCCAACTTGCTCCACTCTTCTATTTGATAGAAGCAATTCAACAAGTCCAACTCATGTTCAAGGTGAGGGGAATTAAGCTTCACCTGCCGGGAGGATTATTAAAGTTTTTGGACATATGTTAAAACCACTACGACAGTTAATAAATATCATGGGGAGATACTTTGAGGTAATGCAAATATCCTTTTCCCCCTTGGAGTCTGGCCCGCTGATTTATTTCAGCATCCAGGTGCAGATCCTGCCTGCAGCAATTATGAGTAGAGCATTCTCATGGTGGTTTCTATTTCTCTCATTCCTTCTTCTTTTATTACTTGGAATTCTACTTTAAAGAAAACTTGTCCTTTCTACCCCTACGTATTTATTCATCCAATTCTTTATTTTTATCTTTATGGCTTTGCAGATATTTATTTTATTTCTGAGTTATAATACTATTGTTATTTCTCCTGTTCAAACACTTTCATCTTTGTCTTTTGGAAGCTCTCTCAGGTAGGCACCTGCATTCTTTTGACATGCTTTTACTCTTTTAATCTATTTATTTGTTGAGCACTTCCTTACTTTCCAACACTACAAGATGCTCCAGGCTCATCTTGTAATTTCCCTGTCCCAATCTTAGATGTGGCATTTTTCAAAGGCACCCCAGTTCCTTTTATTGGAACATGGTATTGAAAATTTACTGAGTGCTAGCTGTGCTTGTTGCTACTGGGGGGCCAATAATGTTCATTCTACAAGCAGCACTGTTTCCCAGTGCTTATTGTAACTTCTTTTTCTGACAATAAGAAACCTGGCTCTCATTTTTCTACCACATTCTAACCACATCTTCATTGAACTTTAGTATACACATAAAATAGTTTCAGAATTACTAGACCATACCCCCGTGAGAAAAAAATGTACCAACCAGAATACAGTGTTTTTGCACGATTCTCTGTGTCTCAGCCTTGTAATACCTAGATAAAATGTTATTTTCCAATGTTATTTAGATTCTATCCTTTCTTCTGTATCCTTCCCATTGTTTTTTAATTTTTACAGATCAAAGGAGATTGACCATTAACAAATTACTGTGTGGGATCAAAGATGTAAAGCTTATGCTAGATCCCTTAAAGCAAAGTGAAGAACTCCTGCTTGTGTTAATAATGGTGAAGAAACATCCCCTAACTCAAAGCATAACATGTCAGTATTATTGAGTATCTTGGTGCATGAAAACTAATTAATATTTGTCACAAATTAAGTATCATTAAATCAGCATTGGTAAAATAATACTTATGCATTCAAAGAATATTATTGAGATTTTAATATATATTTGACAATGTGCTAGTAAAGTTCAAGATGGAAAGGACATAGTCCTTCCTTAAAAGAAATATCTGTGTATAAGTCTGTGCTGTTCTAAGGGCATAAACAAAAGGAAGTGGCTGTGAGGGGTCAGGCAGTAGTCATGGGGTGCTTACTTAATAAATCTGTAAACTCTTACAGCCCAAAAAGACCTTTAAGTGTGTATTAGGGGAAGAGATGGTGTCAACAATTTCACGTATGGGGTTCTGTTTTCAGGGTGGACACTTCAGAAATTGTTCTCTTCCTGCCAAAGATCAGGGACCACTAAGCTCTTCTCAGCAAATTTCAGAGGAAAGAGTGGCCACAACATTCACACGTTAAACAAAGTAAAGAGACGAAGGAGCTGGGAAAAATAGAAACTCAGTAATTTGGAGATCGTGTCCTGGGAGCGCCAGCATTGTGCACTTCTGTCAATAACCATGGCTGTAAGAATGAAAGTGCTCAACTTGGTTATCTCCAACTTCACTCCATCAACGTGGTTATCACCACCCGAATTTCAAGCATCCCTTACTCTTGGAAGAATCTCACTGATGACAGGTTCAGGAAGGTTCTTCATTCCTGTTCCCTGCTGCTAGAGTCTCACACTTCTCTGAGCAAATAGGTTCTCTGACCATTTAAAACCTCCAATTGTATTTATTAATTTTCTATCGTTCTCTCCCAACATACCTTAATACATTCTCCTTAACCTCAGGGACTGCTGTGCTGATCCCTCCCTGTATTCCCACTAGTTACCCCATGGCCATCAGCTTTGTTTCATCAGGTAAAAGGAGGGGGGTCGTGCACTTGAACTACATCCAAGAGCAGATGGAGATGAAGTCTTCTTACAATTTGTGTCAGAAAACCTCCAGACAAAGAAGAGACTATTGGGCAGAATTGGATGGAACACTAAGGTGGATAAACAAATGATGATAAATACATTGTCAAAAGCCAATCTAAATTTCACCAGAAGTATTGCATTTTGTTACATTTGTTAAAGACTTCTCCAATTTTTTTTTGTAGTTAAAAGTAACTGAATGCTAAAAACTGGTACCTAGGTTACATTTTATAGTTTTCAATATATAAATAAGCTCATTAAGTATATAACAAGCTCATGCAATTCTTTTTCCATAACGTGAATATAGTAATTCTCAACTCATCTTTAAAAAAAAAAAATCTGAACAAAAGAATCTCCCTCCTGCTGTGTAAGGTGGCCCCTCTCAGAAAATTATCACCAATCTTAGGGCCCAGTATGGACCAAGCAGGTAAGTAGTTTCTCTTACAAAGTCGTATCTGACAAAGGCCTTTGCATCTAAGGGAGTTGTACATGTAGGAGCACGTAGGAGGGAGAGATTCAGGGTTAAGTGCTATTTTGAGAAATAGATAAATGAGGGGAAGATACTCTGTATATAAGGAAAATGTTCTGCCATTTTATGGACAATTTGTTTTTTTTTTCATGTATGCATTCAATACATATGTACTGCATAGTCAGTAGGTGAGGCTGTATAAAAAGCTAAGAATGCTGAGGTAAGCCAGTCGGATCTGGCCACCGCCTAAATTTACGGAAGGCACGTCTCATGATGGGGAGATAGGACAAATAGAACAAGGTAACTATGAAGCTCATCAGGAAGCACAGACAAATAAAATCAGTGACATGAACCCTAGCACCTGTGTGGCTACTTTAGCCCCGTTATGGTGTTGGGGTTAGTCTACTGGGCTCTGAATGACTCGAGGAGTGTGCCTTGGAACGATCAAAGGGAACAGCAGCAGCTCCGGATGAAAAACGCAGAGCCCAGGCTCCAAGGCTGGAAGGAGCTTGGCTTGTTCCGTCAGGGTTCAGAATGAAGGTCAGTGTTGCTGGAGCGTTGGGAGAACGATCTGAGACGTGTGCAGGGAGACATTAAAAAGGCCACCAAGATATACATCTTGTTAATTCTGGACTTCCAGATCTTCTAGCTAATTGAGAACCGCAATCTACAGCCACAAAATCAGACCAGACACAGAACTGTCTGGAAAGTAAAACCCAGATAGTAAGATTCTTGTGGGTCTGGATGTTTAAGAAACCCTTTATGAATGAGGGAGTAGGGACTATCCTGGAGCCGGGAACTGATTAGAAACTTCCAGAGAAGAACCACAGTAAAAAAAGCTGACATTCATTGGGTACTCGGTATGTTTTAGTCCTCCGCCATGTGCTTAATACCTACTATGTCATTTAATTCTCACAGTAACTCCAAGAGGAAGAAACACATGACTAGTTTATAGAAGCACAGAGAGATTAAGCTACTTCCCTCCGGTCATATAACTAGTAAGTGGTAGAACTAAGGTATGCAGCCAGGTACTCTGGTGCCAGACCCCACCCGTTTTACTCCCGCATTGTTTTGCTTGTCAATACAAATTGAAAAGAACTGTGAAGAATGGATATCAGTTGTTTTATACATAAAAAGAGAGATTATGACTGATTTATAATGGGTCATCACCTTTCTTAAGAAATATTATTAACTAAAAAGGTCGATGTACTCATTATAGGTTACAACTCATTTTTAGATTTCTTCAAGTTTCACTTTGTGCATCTATAATAACAATGAAGTACCAAGTATTTTAGAAAACACATGAGATGATATTTGGTAATTTGAAAAGAAATGTAGTAGGCAAAGTGAATAACAATGGCAGACACAATTTTGATACATACATAATGCTTTGCTCTTTCAAGGGGCTTTCACATGTATATTCATATATCCTAACAATCCCAGGAGAAAGGGTACCCATTTGAGAGGTGAGGAGACACGTTTGGGAGTTAATGTGTCCAAATGACTTCACACGTAAAGACACATAAAAGATAATTAAATGAGGACATGTCTTAACAACTAAGAACTGTGTCCACAAACTGTAAGTGAAAAATTAATGATATATGGTTCTTAATTGTCAAAAATGTTTTGATAGTCTCAAACTGTTGGTATTTTATTTTTATACGGCATAGATTACTTTAAATATATCATAAATCAGAGAATTTCAGATCTGGAAAGTCATATACTGATCTTCTTATCCAACTCTCTTAGAACATTCCTGTGTGAAAGAATTCAGATTTCTAACATAGCTGCTACTGGAAACATTTTAGGCTATTTTTATTATATGAGCTAATGGATACTACTGATTAGTACTTGTTCTATAGGCAGGAAATATCGTCTTGGGGTTTGTATAACTTAATATTATGAACTCTGGCAATGCAAACATGCTATAAAGCCACTTATTATACATCAATGGCAAATTATACATCCACTTACAAAATGAACTAAACATTCCTTCACTGCTGCTACCATGTTTTATGTACACTTTGTCTCCTTTCGGTAAAGCCTTCAGTGGAGGATTCTTGAGATGGTAACCTCTCTTCCTTTAAATAAAAGTCCATAATGTTTTTCCATTTATAGTAAGGATGCCTACATGGAGAACACCATCAGCCGACACAAGGTTCTAGTGCCTCATCGGAGAGGGACTTTTCTCTCAATAGCATCTGACCCCGAGGTTTTGTTCTTTTGAAGGGTATGTTGTGCCCTAGTTTGGGAGATTATGCTTTCTTAGCTGGGAGTCTGGATAACAGTAAAGTAGTCTGGTTACTACTAAATACATCCAAAATTCTGAAACTTACAGCTTAAAATCTGCTGTCAAAGGCTTTGCATTTTATATTCATTTATAATGAACATCATGAGAACAAGTAACAAGAGCCAACCTATTGTCAACTCAAATGCTCAAAGAATGAATCTTTCAGTTAGTCCCTATGTGTAAAGTTCTTCTTGATGTCCTTAATTGTGACCAATTCCATTGCTTTAAACTCTATCTTATTGAGAAATAAAAATATTTTTCTCTTGAGACCAAGTTGAATGTATTTCTAAGTAAAATTGAGAAGAATCAGAAATGTCACTGAAACAAAGGGAAAGTAAGGAGAAGGTAAAACCAGAGAGAGCAAATGCATAGTTTAATACTGGGAAAATAAAAGGGACGTTTTATAGAAAGAATGAGGCCTTTACTGAGTTTGGTGAGTTCAGTTATAAGCCTAATGGAAATATATGTGGACAAAAGACCTTCCAAATAGAAAATATGAGAAGATTCTGGAGAAGTTACCAGAGGAGTCAACCATACACTGCTGAATATCAAAACAATTAAGAATATCAAAACTCAGAGTTAACAAGTATACTTTTCCGTCCACCTTCATCCTTGAACTGTTGCCAATAGGAATATTTTACACAGCATGATCTCCACATGTTACCTTCAATTTTAATACAAATCAAAAGGTGGCCTCTTGATATTATTGTACAGAACATGGTATTTATTGAGGTTAATGAAAGGCAAAAGAGAAAATAGGTAAAATCTGAGGGGTTTGTTGTTATTATTCCTAGGGATCTACTGAGACTTCACCGAACCTTTACCAGACCTTTACTAAGGAAGCTCAGATATCCAGTTGCAAACATATAGACTGGGCATTTAAAACACATATAATGAATAACTCCTTGAGCTACTGCGATGATTTTGGTATATCTGAAAAATTCTTCCCCTTGTCTCTATTAACTTCTCAACTCAGTGTACCTAACCAATGAAAGCTTTCATGTTTGTAGTAAAAAGAGAACTAATTTAGGCTGAGTGGTCTTCAGAACTGAAGTGTGAGGTCAGCAAGATTAATTATACTCATTGTTCTCCTCCTGATTTTACCTGATTAACTGGGGAGAAAGGGCCAGGTAGTGTATGTTCTTCGACTGGCATGGGAGCATAACCATAAATGCCTGTGTCTGCCTCTCACATGCTGCTCCATCAGGCTCTGGCCCCTTGGCCCCCGGCCCTCCTACTGCACCCTGTTAGCTCCTTCTGCTTCTCTGAGCATCAGGCAGGGCCAACACACTGTTCTTATTCTTCAAGAGTCCTGGAATTTTAACTTTCTATTACCAAAGAACTGTCTCATCAAAACTCCGACCTTAATAATGTCTGTGAAGCAAACTGCAGAAAATTGCTTTATAGAAAAATAATTTCTGGGGCACCTTATAAATTCAGATGCTCTATGAGAAAATTGCAGTGATTACACATGCCAACTTCCTTCCCTGCCCTTTGTCCATATTTGATTAAGACTTCAAACTAAGCCAAACACACTTCCCTCTTCCTCTCCCTCACTTTCTCTATATACAGAGTTTGTTAATATGCTAGTTAATATGCTATTAACGATTCCTCTCTGGCTTCGAAACCCTTCCTTCCTGATTGCCATCAATGCTCATAAATACATCTATAACTGCACAGCAACGCTGCTGGCTCTTATGCAAACATTCCATTTGAGCATTTAGATTGGACACTGATCAAAGCAAACAGTCCCCTAAAGTGTGGATGTTTAAAAGGGTCATACTTACTTTTCAGCCTTTGTCAGCAAAATAATAATAATAATAATAATAATAATAATAATAATAATAATAGCAGTATTACTGCTTTAACTAGTTGAATATCAAGAACTCCACTTAATTACTCCCAAGTCTTAATTATAATACATTTTAGTATCTTTTTAAAGAAAAACAAATCAGCAATATAAAACCATGTAAAACATTGCAAACTACTCTGGACAAAACACCTGGGTTCCTCTTTCCCTGCCAAGCCCATCTTGCTATGGGAAAGCCTCCGTCTGGACCCACTATAAGCATAAAGGGAAGAAATCAACTTAAGCTAGCCCAAAAGATGTCCACTGCATTGCCATATCCAGGAGAAATGAAGAGAGACTTAAAAGTCTCTCCATCCTTCCAAGTATCATTGCTCTCGCTTGTCTATTTTGTTTCTGAAATAAATGACAAACTCTTTTAAACTAGAAAGTTTACAGTAGGAAAAAAAAACACCTAGCATAAGGTGATTAATGAAAGGCTCTTTAAAAATCCTATAGGAGATCTTCAACTAAATGATACATATTTAGGTTTCAAACTGTTTATCTGCAAATGTGGTTTTTACTTATTTTCAAAAGAAGACTCACACCCTTTTGGTCATAGAAGATGTCATAAATCCTCTGATTAGTGACCCCTTGCAGTCTGGCAGGTGCTACACAGCTTTGTTCCTTTCACGTTTAATTCCTTTCTTCTACTACTACTTATTTAAAAGAACATTTCGAAGATTCTGTTCTCTTTCTTCAGAATTCAAAGGACGAAATGAACATAACTATGAAAGAAATGATGTTCTATGAATTCAAAGCTCTGCTTCCAAATTATTAAATCATTATCTCAGTGTTATGTTGAAAGGTTCACTGAAACACCAAAAGTCCACGGCCCTTTAAAAGATCTTTAATGAAACTGAAATGGAAATGAAAACATGGGCAGGCCTGTCTGAGCAAATTACATTAGTATTTGCTTTGCGAATCTTTGGGAATGGAGGAAATGGTACCTGGCGCAAATGGCTATTATAGAGAAAGGAAGCTTGCCCCACATTAATGATTAAATAACCCCAGGGAGCTCATTATCATTGTAGCTATCAGTTTGGGGGAATTACTATGATGAACCACCCAGATCCCTCTTCAGTGAACACTTGATTGCTTCAATCGGTTACAATTAAAATGCAGAGACTGTAAGATTGGATACAAAATGATACCAAACTATAGGCTGCTTTTAAGAAGATGCAATTTAAATATAAAGACAATAATCAGTTTAAAGTAAAAGGAGAATAAAAAGTATACCATGCTAACTCTACTCACAGAAAGCTAGAATATTATCTGTATCATTGTTTTCCATAGAAGCCTTAAAAAACCTTTATTTATAATTGTTTTGATTTTAGACTTCTTTCCTCATTTTTCCTACGATGTCCCTTACTCTTTTTGCAACAGTGTTTATTTCTGCTCCTTACGGTTTCTCTGCTTTCTTGGTTTCATTTTTTGCTTTCATTTCTTAGTCCTGTCTGCTCACAGTTCTTTTCATTTTTTCTTTTTCTTGACTCATCATCTTTTCCCCACGTGCCTTCCTTACTGGTTTGTGGTCTTGCTTCAGAGGCGTTATTTTTAAACTCATAGTAAAATGTCAGTTGCTTCTGCTCCTCATCATACATTTCTAGTATGCATTCCTCATCTCCTAATTTTATCTTCTTGCCTCTTCCTCATTATTTTCCTGCAATATACTTGTATAGCTTCCGTACTGGTTCGTTTTCAACACATCATCAACCACAGGAGTTTTGCTGGGACAAGCTATTCATATGGCATTTGCCTAATAGAAGTACCAGAACAACCTTGACAACCATCTGGACATTTAGTTGATTTAGTTGTTAATGACTTTATAGCCAGTGAAGATGAGCAGCTGAGATTTTTTTCAAAGTGAAAAGGTTCTCTCTTCCTCCTCTGCCAAAGAGACAGACAGTGCTGCTTTTGAGTGGTTATTTATTCTTGCCTCCGGGTCTAAGAGATCACCTGACACCCTTAGCTTCAACTGCCAACTTATTTTCATTGTTAGAAATGAGATATTTTCAGCATCTCAGGGTTTAGTGCCTCAACTATAAGAAGAGTGTTTTGGCTACATTTAATGAGATTTGTTGCCTTTTTCTCTCAATGGCTTCCTGCTCCAGCCCCATGCTTCCCATAATCCTCCATTCCTTTAGCTCTCTGGCATCTTAACTGTTTTCTAATTTTAACAAAAATTGAGGTTGTATTTTTAAATTTTTCTTATTTTCTTTGTATTTTATCAAGGAAGAGTACGCTATCTTTAAGTAAGAAATCCCTACAAAGCGCTAAATATTTACTGTAGATTATACTTAAGTACAATTTTCTATAATTGAGCTTATAAATCATAGTATCATAATATTTTTCATTTACTGGAATACTATTTATCTTCAGGTTACATCTACATTTCCCTCATAAATTTAGTGCACTTAAATAAAATAGATGCCATTAATTTCAACTAACAATCATAGTATCAACTTGAATTTTTACAACTCAAAATACTCAGGTAAAGAGGAAGTTTCAATATTTAACTTTGTGTTTGGACTTAAATAATATTTGCATGAATTTGCACTTAGCATAAAACCAACTATTGAACAAACTTTTTTTTTAAAGGCACAATTGCCTAATAGCCGTAACTTACCGAGATGAAAATTTGAAGAAAAGGTTTTAAGTGAATCGGTTATGATCTGACTTTAGAAAACAAGTATGACTGAGTATTAGAAATCAGAGCTACACTGCTAGAATAATTGAATGTGACTTAAAAAATCATACTGCCATCTCCTAGAAGGAAAAAGGAGTTCAGTATGACAGAGATGAGGGATAGTTAATGAAAAAGTCAATATATTTCATGCTTCTATCCAAGGTATTACTTCTCACAAATCCAGTTACACCGAGAAGATTTATAAACTTGAACAGTATTATCACTAATACTGTAATATGAGTCTGTATTACATAAATATTAACACATTTTCACCTAAAAGATAAAAATGATTCATATACGTTCTACATTGTTACCTGATTTTCAAAGATTCTGAGTACAATATTGACAAGATATTTAATTTTGTTACTCTTATCCATCCTCCCAAATTCTTTTTGTTTCCAATCTTAAATTATGTGTTGTTTTTGAATACTTTAAGTCAGATTTACTCTAACTTGGCTTTGACTGTTTTATGTTTTTATTTAGGGAAGGTTATCACTTAATATATTGATAGAATAAAAACTTTGCCCATCGAGTTTTTTTTAAATAAGAATTATGCTACTGGTAGAGAGTCAAAAACAATCAAGGCATTACAAGGAAATTATTTTCTACAAACTCTAAACCACAAAAACTGTCACACTGAAATAGGTTATATTCCTCATCGTTCCTAATTAAATTCTAAGACATGCGAGAATGTGTTCTTGTCCTATTTCTTGTGTTAAGTTTCTTGCCTCTGAAATCTCTCTTGGACATAGTTTCCATTATAACATCTTGAGATAAATACAAGTCACAAAGGACTTGTAGAATAGGCTAGGATAGCCTAAGTCAGGCTATCCTTTTGTCTCTACCACATCTGGATCAATCTTGGATAAATCCTATTTTCTGATTTTTTTTTCTTGTATACCCTATATATTGATTGCTGATAGAAGGAAAAAATAATGCAAAACAAAAAATGCATGCAATCGTTTGGCACTATGAAATCCATTTTCTAATGACAAACGTCTTCTCAAAGTTGTTGTTCGATAGTCAATACTTTCTGTTCTCTTTGGTGGTTCTTGTAAGCTTTTAACTTTCACTTATGCCTCCTAAAAATCACCATTCCTTCCTTCTCAGGCAGCAATGACATCTTGAATTTTCACTGTAAAACATGGTCGATGACTGTCCCATGTCCTCCATCCACAGCCATCCTTCTCCCTAGTATTAGAAGCTTCAAGGTGTTTCTTTAAAGGCAAAATGCTTTACCTGTGGTTTTGTCCAAAATCTTGTTGCATACTTATCCTTTCTTGCTCTCACATCTTTGTGATGGCCTGCAAACACCATGGGTTTCTTAGCTTGCATACTCAGCCACACCTCTTTCCTCTAGGTCTCGCTAGCTATGGACTACAACCAAGTTATTGGCAGGAGTTCTACAGAAAGAATGATGATATGCAGCCAGTGATTGCAGCACAATTCCCTGGACAATTTGATCTGACAGTAACAAGAGAGCCAAGGGCGCCTGGGTGGCTCAGTTGGTTAAGTGTTTGCCTTCGGTTCAGGTCAAGGTCCCAGGGTCCTGGGATCGAGTCCCACATCAGGTTCCTTGCTAAGCAGGGAGTCTGCTTCTCCCTCTGCCTGCCGCTCCCCCTGCTTGTGCTCTTTCTCTCTGACAAATAAATAAAAGCTTAAAAAAACAAACAAACCAGGAGAGCCAAAAGAAAGTGGAAGATAACTTAAATGTTTGTACTCTAGCTACTCTCAAACTTATTTTTCAAATCAACACACAAAATGGATGGCATTCATATGTGTGGCATATTCCTATGCCCAATTCCCAGGACATTGATTTATATATTAGGTAAGATATTATTAGGGTAAATATAAATAAACTCTAATGCCCAATTATATCTTTTTGGAACACTGCTACTTTATATTTAATAATGACTTATTTGCACCAAACTTCATATCTGACCACACAAGAATGCTACAATGTTGAGATGGAGAACCACTGATCCAGATCAGTGGTCCTCAGTGTGTGATCAGAAGCATCGACATCACCTGGGAACTTGTTGGAGATGCAAATTCCCATGTTCTACCCTAGACCCACTGAACCAGAAACTTTGGGGCATAACCCAGCAATCTGATGTGCCCTGATCTAGATGCTAGGCCAATTTTTTAGAAAATGTTGAATTGCCATGTCACAGTGGCAGAGTTAAAGCTCTTGGATTACACAGTCTAAATAAATTCTGTCTTATGCTTAGTAATTACTCAAATACATGTCAGTTGAATGAAAGAACTGAGATGGTTTGTTACATATTTTTTTGTATAACGAAAAATTTAGATTTTTTTTTCTATTTGAAAAGAAAAAGTATCAAAGTGATTCAGTTGCATATAATTTACCTTTTCTTTGCCCTGACACAAATTAGTATATAGAAAATAGACAACATCCACTTTTCTATGAACCACATTTTAAGTATATGTCTTTATTCTTATATAAGGAGAAGCACTGAGGGGAAGTTAGGAATATATATATACCAAGATTAGTATTCTAGATTTGCACATACTTGCTGGAAGGCCTTGAGACTTAAAGTCTCAGTGCCCTCCCTCATGCATGATAGAATGGTCAAAAATACTCCCCTTTTACAGAAGAAGAAACAGGGGCTTAAATTTAATAAATAACTTATCCCAAAGTGACATAGCTAGTTAATGACAGAGCTGAGATAACTAGTAAGTCTGATGTCATGCTCCTAGCCACTGTCTGTTAAGATCTTGAAAGAACTAATCTCATAAAGCTAAAGTGAGAATTAAAATAGGTAATACACATAAAAGTTTCAACGTATTGAGCACGTAATATGTGTTCAATAAATAGTAGCCACTAGTACTATTGGTATTATTACAATCACTACTAGGGCTAGTACCCAGAAGAATTTGCAGGGATTGCCACCAACAGGCTATCCGGATACCTTATAAGCCCCCTACATGCTCCCTCATGGAACCATCAAGTGCTCTGTTTTCCTTGACTCTCTCCCTTCTGAGGCATCCTTGCTCCACTGCAAAACAGTGGGAAGGACTTTAGCAGAAGCCATGAGTTCCTGGTTTTCAAAACTCTACTCTGATCACATCTCACTTTCTCTCTTTAAAGCTTGCATAATATGAAAAAAAAAGCTTGCATAATATGGTTATGGTCAAGGGCATTACTTGTTTCATAATGCAGGTATATCTAGTGTTAACCTACATCTCTAACCATTAGAGAGAGCATGATTTCAATGAAAATGTTACATCACCAATTAGAAACAACCTGTGAGCTATAACTCAATACCCATAATTAGGCTTCAGTGATAAATTATTAGCTAGGATCCTATACTTGGTGAGAGTGGGGCATTATTATATAGTCGGCACTGTGATATATTATTTTATATATACATATATCTTGCCAACTGCACTGTAAGTTGGATATTTTTAACCTCAGTTAATAGATGAGAAACCTGAGGATCAGAGATATTAAGTAATTCACATGGAGTTATCCAGCTAGTGGATGTGAGGGCCAAAATTCAAACTGGGGTCTATGTAACATCAAATCTGAGACCTTTAATCACTTCCTTCCACACAGCTAGGATGGTTTAGCACAGCTCAAATGACAGACATTGTGAAAGTGTGTCATCATGCTCATTTTTCTCAAATGCTGTTAACCATAATATTCCATCAACCAGAACATTCCATCCTCCTGAGGTAATTTACTGTAAAATCAATCACATTTGAGTCTGAAATATGATCTTTTTATTAGTCAGACCATCAATAATTAATTTTCAGACAAATTTTACCTTAAGCAGAGTTTTTGCAAGCAGAAAATAATATGCATTTTCTTGTGTCTTGATGTTTTTGTTTTTTACTCTACAACTTTGTTGACAGGTTATGTCAGTGAAAATGCTGGGAAGGTAAATCAAATCAAATCAAATAGAGGTTGATTCCAGAAGAAACCACATCAATTATTTAATTCTGCTTTTTCATTGTTACTGTTGTCAGGTACTTGGTACCACAGGAAAAAAAATATTTCTAGTTGTCTTAGACAAGAGACTTTAGAAAGTCAGTGCTTCAAATGAAGAAGATTATTAATAATTAGGAATCTTTAATGCAAATATTATAAAAGAAGATATCACAAGTATTTACTTAAAAATATTTAGTTTTTTCCTAAAAAAATTAAAAATAGAATTGCCATATGATCCAGCAATCCTACTTCTGGGCATATATCTAAAGGAAATGAAAAGAGAATACCTAAGAGTTACCTGCACTCCCATATTCATGGCAGCATTTTTCACAATAGCTAAGCTATAGAAATCATCTAAGTGTTCATCATGGGATGATGGATAAAGAAGATGTGATACACACACACACACACACACACGCACGCACACGCACACACATACGCACACACACTGGGTTATTATTCAGCTATAACAAAGAAGGAAATCCTGATATTTGAGAAAACATGGATGGACCTTGATGGTATTACGCTAAGTGAAACAAGCCAGACAAAGACAAATACTGCATGCATGGTTTCACATATGTGTGGAATTTTAGAAAGAGTCAAACTTATAAAAATAGGGAGTAGAAAAGTGGTTGCCAAGGCCTGTGGGGTGGAAGTGGGGGAAACAGAGAGAGGTTGGTAAAAGGATATATACTTGCAGCTGTAAGGTGAATAAGGTCTGAGGATCTAATGTATAACATGGTGACTACAGTGGATAAAACTGTATTGTGTAATTGAGTTTGCTGAGAGAACAGAACGTAAATGTTATCATCAGCACAAAATAAAACAGAAAAAATATGTCTGGTGGTGGATGTGTTAATTAACTACATGGAAGGAATCTTTTCATAATGCATATATACATCAAAGTGTACATTTTAGATATCTTACAATTTTGTCAGTTATATCTCAATAAAACTGAAAAAATTTAGACAGCTGCAAGTGTAGATTTGACTGGTATTTGAAAGTGAATACTTACAAGGAAAAACTTTGTAAGAAAAATATTTTAATGTGATTCTTTAGATACATACTGGTATCTTGCTATGAATGATAAAGTCCTAGTCACTTACACCATCTCTTCTCATCCTTCCCTACCTCCTCCCTCTAACAATCTAATGACGATAATTATTTTAGTATCTGGTTGAATCATGTGAAAAATGTGTGAAAAAATGATCAAATATAGGCAGTTTCATATGGACCAAACTACTGTATATTTTAGAGCACCATTAGTTAAATAATATTCATAGATTTATATTTAACATTCTCTTCTCATTTTAACTTCCACCTGCTGACTTCAGTGAGCTACAAATTTACTTATACATTTTCAACTTTATAACATTTCTAGTAGGTCCTACACCAAAGGTGCCTTTCCATCTTTTGTCTAAAGTTTGAGTCTACAGTTGGAAACCAGTAAGATTCATTTGCATTACAACAGCCATATGAATTCTGATCATTATAAAGTATTGGGCTACCAAGAATCTCCTTCTCCACAAATCCAGATTCATTCCTAATGGAAATTGTTTTGCTACTCAAGTAAATAATTCATCTTGAATCTGGAATTGAAGACAAACTCACCTAAAACTAATCACCACACAAGCAAAAATTTTGTATCATTGGTCTGAGGTAAGGCATTGTAAATACTTTAAAAATGATACAGAATAAAATAAAAAATAGTTGAAATTGTGCTTAGTGGTATATAATAACTTGATTTACAGAGGGTCATAATAAGCAAGTGTATATTTAATGAAGAATATGCAAGACAAATTTTTACCTTATTCTAAACCTGTATGTAAACAGGAATACCAATAGTCTAGTAGTAAGCAGATTGATAGGGATAGGATCATTGAGATACCTACACACTGTAACTAGAAGCAAATGTTGGAGGCAATAAACTGGTTTTCTTTGCTATGAGAATTTGGGAAATCCCTTGTTTTCTCTATGCCTTACCTTTTTTTAAGATTTTATTTATTTATTTGAGACAGAGAGAGAGACAGTGAGCAAGCATGAGCAGTGGGGAGGGGCAGAGGAAGAGGGAGAAGCAGACTCCCCCCTGAGCATGGAGCCTTATGCAGGGCTCTATCCCAGGACCCTGAGATGGTGACCTGAGCCAAAGGCAGACACTTAACCAAATGAGTCACCCAGGCGCCCCTATGCCTTATTTTTTTCCTTTTTAAAAAATAAATGTGGTATGAAAGAAAGAGGTCATATGTTGGATTTCATCAAAATTAAAACATTTGCTCTGCAAATGATCTTGTCAAGAAGATGACATGACAAACTACAGATTTGAAGAAAATACCGACAAACCATATCAGATAAATGATCAGTATTTAAATATATAAAGAACTTGCAAAGCTCAACACTGAAAATTAAAACAAAAACAAAACATTAGATAATGTGCAAGAGACATGGAGGGATATTCCACTGAAAACAACATACAGATGCAAGTAAGCACATAAGAAGATGTTTAACATCGTTCGCCATTGGATAAATGCAGATTAACACAATGAGACGTCACTACTAGAGGAATGATTGAGGTGAAAAATAGTAATGACACTACGGTAAGGATGCTACTTGATCCTATGTTACCACACCCCGATCTGTAAGGATATGGAAAAACTAGATCATTCATACATTGCTGGTAGGAATGTAAAGTGGTACAGTCACTCTAAAAAATAGTTTGGCAATTTTTTAAAAAACTAAACATGCAACTAACATATGACTCAACAATTACACTCTGGGCATGTTTCCCACATAAATGAAGACTTATGTTCACACAAAAATGTGTACACAAATGTTTATAGCAGCGTTATTGGTTATGGCAAAAACCTGGAAACAACCCAGATGTCCTGAACGCATGAATGGTCAAACAATGGGTGGTTCATCCACACCTGGAATACTACTCATCAATAAAAAAAGAAACAAACTATTTTTGCACACAATAACTTGTATGAATCTCAAGGGCATTATCTTGAGTGAAAGAAGCCAATGTCAAAAAGTCAAATATTATATGATTTCAATTATATTATATTCTCAAAATGACAAATTACAATGATGGAAAACAAATGAGTGGTTTCTGGGGGTTAGAGATGGTGTCTATAAAAGAAAGTAAAAATATAAATCAAGAGGCAGACCTTGTAATGATCATATTTAAAATACACTTGAAAAGGGGAAGAAAGATAAAAATTTGGTGATTCTTTCTGAAATTGACATTGGTAAATAAGTATGAGACATGAAAAAGAAGGAATAAGGACATTGTGTTTCTTTAGGCATTGTACAATTGGATTTAAAACCAGTCCTTAAAAAATTAGTACATTAGCAAGTGCTATAAAACCTTAAAAGTCTTGGAAGCATGGTGTCATACATACTAAGACCAATAAAGAAGAAAAGGCTCATAGAAGCTGCTTAGGAATTTACAGGGGTACAGTGAGAAAAATGCATCAGATTTCAAACTTGCATTATAGAATAATTGTTAAGAGACTTGGTTTTGGAATTTCGGGGATTTGGGTTAAATTCAGGGCTATACCACATACTAATTATGTGACTTGGAAAAGCTATTTTAACTGTTCTAAGCCTTTTTAGTTTCCTGATTTCTAAAATGGAGGTGATGACAGTTGTCATGAGGCTAATAAAAT
Organism: Callorhinus ursinus; assembly: GCF_003265705.2. Taxonomy (NCBI): domain Eukaryota; kingdom Metazoa; phylum Chordata; class Mammalia; order Carnivora; family Otariidae; genus Callorhinus; species Callorhinus ursinus. Next base: position 59,757,240 of record NW_027397069.1, on the reverse strand, counting down.
AAGATGATATAAGTAAACCAATCAGCCCAGGGCCTGCCATAGACTAAGCAGTCATTAAATGATAACCCATGCTACTTTGCTACTATTTTTAGGAGAAAGTTGGAAATCTTTATTCTAGCCACTAGGAGAGCACCTTAAACTTCCCATGTTCTTAGCTGGCTGAAACCCCAGAATCATTAAAAGCCAGCTAGCCACTTAGCATTGTAATGGTGTATTTGGGGGATTGCAGTGTGATGTTAGGTTCCAATGCAGTATCACAAAACAAGAGATGAGAAAGAGATGTGAAGAAAAATTATATTAGGTGTGTCGCTCTTTAGGAAACACTCAAGAAAACTGAACTCAGTAGGGTTAAAATCTCATCTACTTAATGGCTCAAAGAGGATTTCAGTCTTGAGGGTTTGACATTATGTAGTTATGAAATTGTGTTTTGAAATTGATGTTTGTAAAGAAAAATATGTATGGTATAATTTTTTTGGCCCTTAAGAAATTTAAATGGGAAAATCTTTAGTCTTTAATATATACACAGCAGCATCTATGGACCATTATAGTACATAAAACTAGCAGACAGGGAGGGTAGGGGAAATTGGAATACATGAAGGAAGGAAGTTGTTCGGGTTACCGACTTCTTCCTTGTCCACATCATTCTTGTTGCCTGTAGAGCACATGGTCTTCACAGAAGGCATGTCAAGAAATAGATGAGCCTCGAGAGCACCACTAAAAAGATGAGAAGGAAAGCATAGTAGGCCCCTCCAGTATCACACCTCAACCCCCATCCTATCATCTGGGGAAAAATAGATCCAGTTAGTAGATGACTGAAAGGTTACTGAAGTCATTTTCCAAGAAAGCCTTCAAGCAGATCAGAGAGGTCTATGAGGAGGTGCTCTTAGTCATTAGTACAAATAAAAGTGGCATGATTTTCTGGCAAATCTATGCAAAATGTGTGAAGAAAGAAAGTACTCAGGTCAAGAAGAATTAAGAACTAAAGTATTTGCTTATAGGTCTGTGACATAGAAATGAGATGATCCTCTGAGTCAGGTTTGAGAGACCCCCAACATCTGCGCTATCCTCAAAGACTGTCTTGGGTTATAGCCCCAAAGTCTTCCAGATGGCACCCCCCATCCTTTGGGGAAGCTTGGCTATCTCCCTCCAGATGTACCAAGACCATTGTCTGAAGTCCCATTACAGTCCATTGCAAAGACCTGGATTCCCACAATTACACGAAATCTATGGGCTTCCTGGGTAGGAGACTGGGTATGCAGCTGCCAAGGCTCAGGTCCTTGAAAGGAAGGCATAGCTCAGGGAGAAAGTGAAATCCTAGATCATTATACCTTCCAGCTTGCCCGTGTTGTCATCCCAGTGATACGAAAATATTGTTTCATTCACACCATGGAATATTAAGGAATGAAAAAGAACAAGCTATTGATACACACAAAAACTTGGATAAATCTCAGGGTTAGTGGCCAAGATGCTCCATTGGAAGGGAAGCCTGGCTTTAAGATGGGTTCTCCTGAAGCTCAGAATGGTGTACCTGCTGTTGACCTGAGATGAACTCCTTTCTATGGTGGGTGATGTAGTGTTGAGGACCATGGTCATAACCATGGCATCAGATTTTGTATTGAGGGACAGGTTAGGAATTTCAGCCAATGGACAAATAACCCTTCTGGGACACAGCTGACCAGTACTGGGTCTAGAATTAAATCTAACTCTTCACTATCTTCTGAGCAAACATTTACTCAGGCCATCCACCAGAGCCTCATTGTTCTTAAAGCCAATATTAAAGAAGAAGAGGCTGTGAAAAAAACCTCAATTCTCTAGACCCAAAAGATTCAGCACTGACAACTTTTGTCAGGCCAGAGTTAACATCAATGCCATGTTGGGATCCAACCATGGTCAAGTCTGTAATGGGAATTCAGCATTGCCCCCATTCACTCCTGCATCCCTTTAGCAAAGATTAAAACATTATTTTTTAAAATAGACAAATGCACATCTCAGGGTAAACAAAGTCTGATTTGGATCAAATGAAAACAAGTAGCAGATCTATTGATCATATGCTGAAATGATACTGATGATAAAATTAGAAATAATGTCTTATAAGCAGGTTTGGATGATGTCAAGTTATATTATCTGGTGTAATATAGTAATGTAGTATATCTGCAAAACATCTTTAAGGAAATATATCAGGCCTTAGGTAATTTTAACAGTAACAGTTATAACTATAACACAAACAGCAGTAAGCAATAGCATTTGTATAACAGACTTCAAGTGGGAGAAATTAAGATTACTTAGAAAACCACAGGCCTAAAAAAAATCTCACCTCAGTGATGAAGAGGTCAAATTGCTACTGCATTATATTGCCTCTACTTTTTCTTCAGTTAATAGTGTGTTCGCTGTTCAGTAAGAAAGAGCTATTAATTAGAACTAACTTATAATTGATTTGTGCCAGATTAATATGGTTTTGTTTAGAATTTACTATTTTCATACAAAATACTTTAAAATGGTTGTTTAGTTTCTAATGTCAAAGACTTGCTAATTCTTCAAGAATAATGTTATTTCCACATAAATAAATAAATAAATAAATAAGGTTAAAAATTCCAGAACTCTTTTGCAGTTGCTATATTCATCCCTCTATGGGTACAATACATATTTATACTATATTACGTGAGTATAGTCTCTTCTTTTTAAACAGTTTGACTGAATTTTTCAGCATTAAAGTCAAAATATAAAAGAAGACTTGTGTCTCTATGATGGAATGACATGTAGTGGATTAACAGTCCTTCTGATAACATTTAGAAAAGCTGGGCAAATATAAACAAACAAACAAATAAACCTCTGTCTAAAGAACTGTTGCAGACCTAACTAGGACTTGGGGAGCCAAGATTCCAGATAGACAAAAGCCATAGAGAGGTGAATTGACCTTCTACAAACCATGTTTCCCCTCAAAGCATTTATATAAGGTTCCTATATCCTGGTAAAAAGGGAGACAGATGGAAGTGAGTGTCACACTCAATAACTCTTCTCAAGGCATTTGTTAAAATCTTAAGCTTTGCAAGAAAATAAGACATTTATCAGAAAGCTGCTGAAAATCAGAGCAAAGTATTCATCAATCTCACAAAAATTCAAAGACAAAATTCATTCTTTTGGAACCTGCAATGAGAAGTAGTCTTACTAAATTGCCAAGGTTCTTAGACCCTGGGACCCTATAACATTTTAGCTGGGACAGCCAGTGATTCATAGGATCTTCCAAAGTCCGAAAATTAACCTCTAAGCAGCTCAGCTTGTGACTGGATTAAGAGGTCTAGTCCCATCTTAGCTGCCTGCCAGAGAATAGGGTATATTCTCTTTGGGAGAAGATGGCAAAACTTCTATAATTTTTTTCCACAATTTTTTTATATGCATTTTCCACCTTTAAATAAAAAATTGTGAGGCATTCTAATAAAAACTTAAGAGAAACAGATTAACACATAGCCTTGTTATTGGAATTATTGGCCTCCAACTTTAAACTTAATGTGTTATTCAACAATATTCAGAAATGAGATGGAAAAACTGAAAATTTTATGAGGAATCTAGAATCTATAAAAAAAAGAATCAAATTAAAATACTGCAAGTGAAAAATGTAATAATTGAAATTAATAACTTAATAAATTAGTTTAACAGCAGATAGGACATAGTAAAAACAAAAAAAGGACTCACGGATGGGAAGATAAGGCTACAAAATATATCCAAATTACAGCACAGAGAACAAAAATGGATGGAAAATTCATTATAAAAAGAATTAAAAGACTGCTAGATATATGACAGAGTAAAAAGGTAACAACGTGTAATTGAAGGCCGTAAGTGAGAAGAAAGGAAATTGTAAAACTATATCTGAAGAGATAATGACTAAGAACCTTTCAAAACTGGTGAAATTTATGAAGTCATTTCAAAGAAACGCTCCAAATGTCAAGCAGTGGAAATCCAAAGAGATCACATAAGTACATATTGTGAGACCACAAAAACAAAAGACTAAGAGAAAACATAAAAGCTATAAAAAAATAAAGAACACACTGTTCTCAGAGGAACAACCATCAGACTGATGGCTGACTTCTCAACAGAAATGATGGAAGTCAAAAGTCAATTGGGTGGTATATGTAAAGTACTGAAAGAAAATAATTGCCAATCTAGAATACTCTAACAAATGAAAATAACATTAAAAGTGATGTGAAAACAAACACGTTTTCAATCAGAGACTGAAAAAATTCATTGCCAACATACTGACACTAAACATGCTAATGAGAACTCTTGGTTCCCCACAGAGGCATGGTGTTTCAAGAAGGAAAAGAGGGCATCTGAAGGTAGCAGGTGTGATATATGCAATTTTAAAAATAAAAAAGAAAACTAAAATAGAAAATAAAACAGATTTATAATTATTCTTGAAAAGAATAGAAAATTAAATTTATCCAGCTCAGCCTGCCTAGTGCCCAAAAGCATATGCACATTTTATTTTTATTAAAGATAAATACACTAACCCTCAAATTTATTTCAACATACTCTGGGGTAAGAAATAAAGACAATAGCTCATCAGAAGTCAGATAAACATTTTGTAGTGTTCGGTCTTACATTTACATTTCAAATAATTGGCAAACACTTTCAAAGTACTATTAAAAATTTTAAGAAAATAAACTAAAAGTATTTGTTACATGAATTAAAGTTAAAATGTTAAATTCTTTTTAAAATAAGTGATTAGCTATGATTAATAAATCAGCAACATGTTAAGTATTTTGATGTTTCACATAAGACATTTGAAAATATTCATACAGTAACTGTTAGTATTTATCCTTATGATTAGAGTGAGCATTCATTTTAGTGTAAACCCAAAAAATGGCTAAAAAAATCCCAGCACCAACTATGCAATGATCTTCTCCTCATAACAGAACAGAATGCAATTACTCAATTTTCTTAAACACAATAGATTAAATTCATTGTGCCTTTCCCTATGTATCTAGGGAGAATGTGACAATATGAAATCTCCTTCCTTAGAAACTTTTGCTTAAATCCTTCCTGATATCAAATTTTCTTGAATATATTAGGAAGAAACATTAATCTCTAACCTAAAGAAAAAGAAAGCCATTAATGGTAATTTACCATAAGTCATAATTCAACCGTGAATAAGGATCTTACCATAATTTTGTAAATGTTTAAAAAAATAAATGTTCATCATACTTCCCATCTACATATGGAAGCACCCTGGTCTGTTTGAGGGAGCAGGGAATGTGAATTTGTATATGGCAACTCCTCTGTCATAAACCTCCTGTCCATGAGGGTGCAGCCTCAAACAAGCAGCCCATCTGTGGGTAGAGGGCTGATGAAGTGCAAACAGTAATGATGACTGAATTGCATTGGAAATGAACCAAAGGGTATATGAAACCCTTTGAGTAGTCACTGTCTTTACTGTACTTGTACTGTACTTGTATATCCATTTCATTTTGATTAAATTTTGATTAAAATAAATAATCAAAATAAATTCACTTCTAAATGCTAATGCTTTTATGAGTAGAGATTCTCTTTAATTACATTAAATATTTGACACATAATCCTGGTATATTTTTAAAGATGAGATTTTATTTTGAATCTTAAACCCAGGAGCATTGTAAGAATGTAGCTCAGCTTTCAAATAACTTTCTTTAAATAAACTGAAATGAATCAAAATTGTATGTTTCAAATATACCTAGATTATTCAACAACAATGGATTATTTCAAATATTCAATTTGTTTACCTCTCGGATTGGCCTCTGTCTCTATTTTTACTTCATAAATATTTATGTTACAAAAAAATCAGAGGCTAAAAAAATAAAATCAGAAGTTAAAATATTATAACATAAAACAGATCTGTATTTTGTTGCCAAAAATTATTGCAATTAACTACTAATCTAAAAGGGGGCAATTTCCAATATTTAATTGTACCCAATATTTCAATTCAGCAGTGTAATAACTAGTAAGAAAGTATTTAAGTATATTAGAAAGTTATGCTTTAAATTCTGCTTAGTGGTTCACTGCTAAGTACAATAGAATAGAAATGAGCTTTATTCTTCAAGTTAAAGTTGTTGATATTTTATATGTTGGAAAAATTTCTTTATCATAAGTATACTATTATAATGAAATGTTTTTTCATTAAACCTTCTTTTATTCATGAAAGGGCAAAATCATTTGTTGGTTCACTTTGTTCCAAGAACGTGCTGCAGTGCTAAATGAAAGTATGCCGTTCAGCTCTCTAAGTAGCTTGCACATTACAAATCAAAATGTTAAGCTGTGAGGTTAAAATGAACTAGATAAGCAAATAAGTCTTTTCCCTTTGCCAACATTTTCTTTTTATTCAGCCATACATAGAGATATATCTTATATTTTTAAGTTAAAAAGCTATTTAATACCCCACAGAGCAATGATAACCCTGAAATTTGACTGTTCTTTAGAAATATTTCTTTCTCCTTAACTATGGAGTTTCTCAGAGGCTTAGAAGTAGACACTCTGCTTATTTCACATGATGACTCTCAGAAAGCAAAAATTCTGGCAAAAAGGAATGTAGGTCACAAAATTTTTTTTTTTTTTTTTTTTTTTATAAAAGATTAATGTAGCTAGTCCGGTCCCTTTCTTTGTTCCAATTTAAGACCATGAGAAAGGTGGTCTGTTTCTAGGTCTTCAGTACATTCTCACCTTATGGACAGAGGAGCTGGCTAGGACACACTTGCTGTGGATATTGAGAACTTCTAGATGATTCTAGAATGGAATCTTGAGCCAAGATTTTTTTATGTCCCAAGGCAAAAGGTAGAGCGGAGGATCCAAGTCACTATATTCCTAGCTCTGAAACAGGCTTCTTCTCTTAGGTTTGCTTCATCGGTTCCAAGGAAGATTGGATAACATGTGAAATGTATTACCATAAATCCATCAAGACTTTGGAATCCACTGATCTCCTAAAATACATAGTCTTTGAGTGGTAATTTAACAACATGTACATATAAAAGGAAAACACCATCTTTAATAGTGCCAATATTGCTATTCAAATTTAACATAGATTTATAGTTGGAATACCCAAATCCTATTCTTAAAGGAAACAGTAGTTTGAGGCAAGGAGGATGCATTTGGATTTCTTATAATGTGACCCAATGTTATTTTGTTTAAATTACAAGTATAGATTAAATCTGTTTTAATATAATTTATAGTTCCTCGGTGAGTTCTTTATTTCCCTAAGAAAAGCAGTCGACAATAAAACAGTACCATGTCTCTAAGATAATATGGGATACTGGAGCATGATAATGAGGTTCATGAGAATCCTTTGAAATCTTAAAGAAAAAGGAAAATATCTGCCTCTGTACTTTCAGCATCTAGAAGAGTGATTGTCATGCATTACATAAGCCCTCAATAAAACACCCTGTGTTTGTGTATATACAATATTATATATGTATACAGTATATTATAAAAATTATTTAGTAAGATTTGAGAGTCTTGCTTAAAAAAAGACTTTTGAATTAGATGACCTTCCAAGTCACTGATTACATATCTAACCATGCTACAGGGACACGAATATTGGCAAATAACTTCTCTTGTCTTTAATGGGCTACTTTACATTCTGCTAACAATTTGTATCTCACTGTCTCTGATAATTATTCTGTGGTCATTATTTTAAGAGTTTATCATCCAGGAGCAGTCCCCCATTTTTTTGTTACTTACATTTTGCCTGCATGCAGATGCCCATGTGCTCTCTCTCTAATATGTAAAATATATTATATATAATAATAAATATATTAAAATATATTTAATATTATAGTTATATTAATTTATATTTATCATATATTATATTAATATTATATCTCATATGTAATTTGAATTTTATAATTTATATTTAATTGATGAATTAAAATGTAGGTTTTTAATGCTGGTATATGTTTAAATGCAGATATAGATATGTATGACTCTAGATGAAGTTAAACAAGACCCAATAACTGTGCTTGTCACACTACAACTATCACAGAAGAGAGTTCATTTAAATGTAGTCTTCACTGTGATCTTCAGGATATGCAGCTTCATCCCACCTAGCATGAAGGAGATCTTTACATAAAATGGTACCTTTCCTGTCACAAATAGTGGGGATGGCTACTATATATGAAGCACAATGGATTCTTCATTCTTCACTCAATGTACTTTATGCATCATGCCTGTCCTTTCATCTCCTCTCATGTGGGGATTCATATTGGTGTGTGATCAGTTACAAGAAAGCACAGCATATTGAAATACAGGGGTTGAACATAGCAGCTGACAACAGACCAATCATCCATGCATTCTTTTACTCCATTCATCTATTTAATAAAAAGCATATACTGAATACGAATTGCTCAAATACAGTGAAAATGAAAATTACAATGCAATGTGCTATGAACTATAATCCAGGATCTAGCTTACACAGTTGTGTAGTTTCTTCACTATCATTCAGAGATAAAATATATGAAAAATGTAGTGGAGTATCTGAACACTTTTCATAAACCTTGATTTGCAACAATCCTACTCTCAAAGAAGTAGAATGAAAAGACCAAAAGAAAAAAAAAAAAAAAGCAAAAAGCTCATGCCACCCACAACTGGACATCATGTACTTGTCGTCTTTGACATGGATTCTCAACTTAATTTGCCAAATATAATCACTCCAAAGAAGTCCCTGGCTTTCTTTAGTTCAGTAGGTATTCCTGAGAAATACTTATTATCTGTCCTCTTTCAACTTAGACCACACTTCCCACAGTGTCACAGGACAAAAACTCTCCCTGAAGAATTGTGGCACAGCGCCATGTAAACTAAAACACACTAAATGGTTACACAAACCTTGTGAAAGCGAGCACTATGGAATAACTAGTTGACTGGACATCATGTCCACTGAATAACTGTGGGCTCATTATTTTTGTAACATAGGAAATAATAGGGTATGCAATATATCATACAAGTGCAATGTCATTATTATAACTGGTTTCATTCTATAAATAAATATGCTCAAAATTCAGCCAACTATGGTATTATAAAACCATGAAAGAAGTTAACCATGCTCAATTACAAAAGCATAATATTTATGACAATCTACATCAGTTAAAAACTCACACTTTTCTTTAGCATCTTCTATGTTTCTTAAAGGAATTTACTGTCTAGTTCAGGAGACAGACCTCTACCCACCTGCAAGTTAGAATATAACAAGAGTTTTGCTTCTATTTATACTTGCAACACCTGGAGACAGGAAGGAAACTCAAGGAGAAAGTAATAGTGAACTAGAGTTTAGTGCTTGGAGAACATTTTGACAGGGGGCAGTAAGGGAAAATTTATTATATACAGAGGGAGCTTTGCCAGAAAATGCAAAGATGAAGGGTTTATTCATGTGTCATTCATCTAATTATTCAATTATTCACTTACTAACACTCAATAAATATCTACTGAATGGTTACCATTTCAGTGTTAGTTTTTGTAATGGTATTACACATATTCAACAAAATTACTCCTTTAACTTCAATGTCAACAGGCCTTCGGACATAATCACTTTTTTTTTTTTTAAGATTTTACTTATTTATTTGACAGAGAGAGAGAGGGAACACAAGCAGGGGGAGTGGGAGAAGGAGAATCAGGCTTCCCGCTGAGCAGGGAGCCCGATGCAGGGCTCGATCCCGGGACCCTGGGATCATGACCTGAGCCAAAGGCAGACACTTAACGACTGAGCCACCCAGGTGCCCCAATCACATTTGTTTTAACTGCAGGTATTATCTTTGAAAAAAAAAAGTGCCAAATTTCTTAAAATGTGTTACCAGCTGATAGATGCCTTCTGGGATGTCTGAATGAAAGCTCCCCTGATTAAATACCAATGAACATTAAAAATAATTAGGCAAATAAGATTTCAGATAAAATTAAGACAAAAACATTGTTTAGAAGTTTTATATAGCATCAATAAGATACAATATAAACCTAATATGTCTTAACATGATTGCATTTTCTATAAACAAAGATAGTTTATTAACAGCCTAGAGATGTTTCAAAGTTTGGAATGAGAACTTTTTATTTACAAATTGTAATCTAATGGCTCTTTAAAGAAAAAAATTATAACCTCAAATTTTATCCGTAAAAATAAACCGTTTTTTTCTTTCCATACATATTACATTTATATTCAAGAAGAAAGGAAATAATTTTGAGAACAACCTGCTTGAGGTGAGAGGCTTAGCTTCTGCTCTGCTTCAGAACTGTTAGAGCTTTAGTTAACAGAGTATTGTTTCATAACTCATAATGGGGTAGTTTATGTTCCAATGTTAAAACATTCGAAGAATTAAAGAAATAAATAGCTATAGGAATACCATGAACATATGAATCTTGTTAAGAGATTACTAATTTTATTTTGGAAACCATAAGAATTAAGTAAAAAGAGTGTCAGTTTTAGAATCAAATAAACAAGGGTTCAAGTCCTGACTCTGCCACAAAGCAGCTTTGTTATTTTTTAGAAATTTAGTATTTTCAGATTCTTCGAAAGGTGGCAATGATACTTTGGTTTTAAAGTAGATGTGAAAATAAACATGAGAAAAACTTTTTTTAAGTTCCTAGCATAGTGCCTGGCACACATTAAGTACCCATAAATATTGGCCCCCTCTCTTTTTCTCCTTTCCTTCGTTCATAATACTTCCTGTTTTCTGTCTTAAGCAAGTTTTAACTTTTGATGAAATTTGTTCAAGGAAATTACTTATGTTGCCGTTTTCAACATATTTAAAAAATACAATAGCAAATTACAGGCAGAATATAATGAATGCATTTCTGCTTTATTTCATTGCACTTGCCATTTCTCGAAAAGAATGCAGTGTGCTCGATAAAGCGATCAAGGCATACTTTTAAATTAATGTTTTAATTGACATTTCTAATTGTATGTGTAAAACTGTGCCTATGTCATTTTTTGCTCCTCGCGAAGCCATTACTCTGTGACACTGCTGTATTTCAAAGGAAACATTTTTTAAAAGGAGACAAAACGTACACTAATAATAATGGGAAGTCACCTACAGTTTAGTTACAAGAGTAGATCCAGTACTGAAACCATTATCTCTTTTTTGTATCCTATTTAAGTGAAACTGAATTTTCAGAAGGATCACTGAGATTTGTAAAAAATTTAAATAGATCACTTCATTTACCAGAGACTTCAGAGAACAATGTAGTTTTAAATTGGTATATTTTCAAAGCATGTGTCTTTAATTTTTATTTTAGCGAATGAATTCCTTCTTTTTCCAAATGTACTTTTTCATCATAGAGTGGTTTTGGCAGTACTAATGTTCTCAGAGATCAGGTCTGTATTTGTGCTGATTAAAAAGATATAGCCATGATACCCTATCCCTGATCAAAATATTCTCAAATCTCTTAAAATATTGAGATCTCATTGCATCTGGGAGGGTTAGAAGTAGACATCATAAGGACAGGAAAGAGTTTTGAAGCAGTATTTCATCACCACTAGATAGAAGCAACTATCCAGTGGAACTGGGGTTGAATTAACCAGTTTTAATGTGTATTTGGGGTGGGGAGGTGATAGGCATAAATTAGGTGAAAAGACAAGTCTTTTATTTTGAGCTGTCTCCTCAATCTCATTTTCAATGACAACCAAAATGCTTATGCGAGGTTTTCCGTAGATATTAAGAAGGTGAGTAGTATTGGCTTCAACTTAGCCCAGAAAATACAATGTAGAAAGTAAAGATGTACATTAGAATCTGATCTCACAAAATGTTTGGCAATAATGAATTTGGAAAAGAAAGATTTAATCATTTATTATATTTCCCATCACCTAGCCTGTTTTAAACAATAAAACAATCATCTTTTCATAAGAAAATATTCAGTCCACAGTTTTATTGTCCTAGTTAATACTGTTCAGCAATTTTTGTATATCTATATTTACAAAATCTTTCATGTCTTTGAGCACTGATATTCACAATTTTAACTACTGAACATATGCGTGTATATCTTTATTTGTGTTACTATATATGAAGTAATTAGAAAAGATAGATTATTTCAGCTCTTAGCTGTTAAGTGTAATGTTGATAATCTGAACTGCCATAAATTATCCTGGCAACTAAACATACAGTTATAAAAACATGCCAATATTCTCAACAATATACTTATAAAAATATTTTTTTTAATTCAGTGGGGTTAGTCAGCATACCCTAAAGGCTATTATTATTATACTTCAACAGAAATTCATCGTGCTTATGACAGGCTTTAAGTTTAAAAGTTTAAAATGTGTGTGCTGAACAAGATATACAAGATATTTGAATTTCTCCTAATCAGAAAAGAATAAAAGCAATGTTTCAGATATTTCTTATTTATGTAAAGTATGAGTTAGTTAAGGTTATCTTACATGGAAAGTTATTTGGTCTCTTACTACTTCAACAGTCAAAGTGGCCATAAAATTCACAGAGAACTTTAATTTTCTCATAGTTTTTTTTTTTTTCTGTGCATTTTAATCTTGACCTTCTGGGAATAACTGCAACAGAAAAATAAACAACATAAAAATTACAAAATTTTATAGCTTATAAATAATGGAAATCTATTTTACCTTTTATAAATCTTTCAGAACGACCATTAAGCAAGTTAATGGAAAACAGCTTATTTTCCAAAATCAGAGAGTTTTAGAAACATTGTCAATATTCGAAAGGTTTTACTAAAGAGACATTTCTTCTATCTGTTGAGCTCTAATAAATACTTTCTGCTTTGATGAATGCTTGTGTTTCTTTAAGTTCTTAAGAGGAAAAACTTTTCTAAATTTGCAGTCACACGTCTTCTCACCATGCCTTATTTGAACTATCTATTGATCTAACAGTATATTCATTATATTTATTCACTTGAATATTAAGCACCTCTTGTGTATCAGTCTCATTAACCAGTCTGTGTTTCTTTTGGAGGGTAATTTTCTTGGCATAAATTTTTCAGCTCTTCACTCCACAACAGCAAGTTTGCAGAATTGCTGAGCTCTGATCAGAGCTTTATTGAAAGGCTCTCCAGCTCTATGGTTTCTTATTCATAAGCAATGTAAGTGCTTTCTTTCTTTCTACCTGCACTAACTTTTATTAATACAAGACATTTGCATAAAGTACTTTGATAAAACCCATTTAACTTCTACTGATGTGCTGATTTGCCTTAACTGCATTAATTCATAAATACAGTTTCTAAAATGCTTCTTTAACAATGTCTTTCCTGAATTTTGATTCTAATATCTGAAGTACTAGTTATTCCTGTATCTTGATTTTTTGCCATAAATACTTGAGGGGAAATGTTTCCTGGTATGCTGTCAGGGTGAATAGAAGTAGGTATTACAAATGTCAGTTTAAATAGCAAACCTTAACACAGAGATGACGATTTCAATGTTGTAACATATCCACACACTTTCTTACTCTCATTGTCTAATTCAGTTTTATTTAAAAAAAAAAAAAACCTTTAGTTGACCATATTTCCTTAAAGAATTTGTAATATGTTCTGTTGTGATTATTATGATCGAAAAACCAGAAATTATATGAAACCTGAAAGATTTTTTTTCAGTTTTACAAGTCTATTCTAAATTTATTTTTTAATAAAACAAGTAAGCCTTGCTTCTGCCTCCTCCCACTCCTCTGGCTTGGTGCTTACTCAGTGAGCAGTGAGCAACCTGCTGCACTTTATAGCTGTGGAATTTAACTGGGAAGGGTCTCCCTAAGAAACCATGTGAACAAGGATGCATCATAGAGCACCCAACATAGTGAATACAGACAAGATAAGAGCTCCCTTTTTTCAGTCTCCCCCGAATCCTCCATCCCTTGCCAGTGTTCTCTAGTCTCTAGTCACAAAAGGCAGATGAGTTCACAGCTGGAACAACAAGTTGTGCTGTGAATCTCAGTGATTTACCCAAGTAGCAAACAGGGTCTATTGGCTTAATTGGAATTTCAGTTGCCAAGCGAACTAGGAATCCCTAGCGTTGGTCCAGCAACACGGATAAAAGTGTTTCTGTTTCTTGATAGAGAATGAAAATGACGCAGAGTGTAATTGATCGACAGGACATTGATCACTTTCCTTTCTTCATTCCCCCAGTTTAGGAGCCAGCGAGTCTAGGGCTCACTCATATACGCCCAGGGGCCACCAAGATCTCCATTTTCCCCGAATGCATAAAAGGCTAAAAACAGCCTTCCTCCCCAGCACCATGGCGTGGCTGCAGCTGCTTTGTTTACCATATAAGTCACATCAGGGGTTCACTCCTCGCCTTCTCCCCTGCTTTAAAGCCGGGTGCAGTGAGAGGCTGAGAAGCATCCCCAAACTCCCGCTCAGCCCAGGTCAACCACAGAAAGCTTCACAAATCCGGTCTGGAGCCTTAAAGAGAAACCATGCAGCCGGAGCCTTTTGAACTCGTAAACCCGCAGGGACGTCCGCCTCCCAAGAGGGAGCCGGCTTCCCAGGCAGCTTGAGAAACTTAACCGAAATCCCAGAAAGGAGGCGAGGTGCAGCTCCGGTCAAACGGAGCTCTGAGGCGACACCCTCTTTACCTGCAAAGTTGGCAATCTTCTGGCTGAAGAGCGATCGATCCAAGGACATGCGGCGCGAGTGCTATGCCCGGTGAGAGCACGCCCGGCAAATTCCAATGGGATTTCCTTAGTCGCTGCCGAGTTTTGGAGCATTCCAAAGAAAACGCACGAAGCTAGAGCCCACGCAGCTGGCACCGAACTGGGCGGAGTGAGGATGCTCTGAGAGCGGTGCCATGGGAGGCGGGGGAGGGGCAGCCCCGGAGAGGGAGGTGAGCTCCCGGGGAGGAGAACTTCGCCCACCCCCGCCCCCACCGATCCCTTGGGATAAAGTTAGCGTTCCCACGGCTGACAGCGGATGTGCCCAGAGGAAGATACCCCGCCCTCCGTCCCGGGCGGCTGCCTGACTCAGGGTCCACACAGACCCTGCTGGGTAGGGACGGCCGGTGAAGATGCGCGTCCCACGCCCTGCTCTGCGTGGCCGCGGAGGGGACCCGCGCGCGGGCGGGCGCTGACGCTGGCTTCCCGGCTCCGCTGCCCCCAAACAGCCGCCGCCTCCCTGGGCCAACTCCTTGAGGTCAGCCAGTTGGGCAGGAGGGCTCACCACAAGCCAGCCGTCGGCCAGCCAAGTCAGTGGCCAGAACCCACCGTGTGGTCCTGGGTGCCGGCCAGACACACCTCCAATCTTTGGGCGGGCTCTGCAGAGATGTCAGACTTCAGTTCGCGCCAGGACCCGTCTTCTGAACGTTCCGCTCCCAAACCAGTCAACAAGCACCCAGGCGGCAGGTCGCCCGACTTGAAAAAAGTAACCCCCACTCCCACCCACCACCCGAGAACTCTCAAAAGCTTCTCCCACTCCGGCTCCTCCGGGCTCCCGGCACCCCCTCTCCCGTCCTCAAGGTGTCAGACTTCCCCTGCAAGAGCCGGAGTACGCGGCTTGCCACTAGTGTCAACAATTGAGACAGTCGCAATGAATAAATGATGAGGCACGGTGTTCCATCCACCCCCACCCAGTTCGGTCTTTCCAACAAGCATAGGAACTCAGTAAGTTTCCAAATATTAAATAAAACCCCAAACACGCACCAGCCTAGGAGCGCGAGGTTCGGTGTCTTCACGTGGGGAAGGAGTGTGTGTGAGTGTGTGTGTGCGCGCGCGCGCGCGTGCGTGTGTGTGATGCTCGCATCAGCGTACTGAGATTTCAGGATAAAAGTTACCTCTTGGCCAATCTCTTTGGAGTTCACACACTAAAATAAGGCTAAAGTGCTGAGAGCAAATACCATATATTGGTAAAGTTGGCAGTAACTTACTTGCTGTAAATGCGACGTGGTGGTTCCCAGCTTGTGACTCACGGAGCCTTGGTTGGTCACGGCCCCATGACTTGAGAGTCCATTTGTAAAATAAAGAGTGGCGTCCATGCGGAATCTTGGCTAAGGATTATCCGCTTGAGACCTGCGGTTTCTACTTGATTTCCTTTATTTTCCGAAAGCCCCGGGGTGAGCTGTGGGTCGCCGTCGGCGGCTCAACAGTTGCCTGCTCTAGCTTCGGGCTGTGCAACAGATGAGTGGCAACCCTTTCTTCCCGTCCCAGCCACGCGATGTTACACCTTCTGGGAATCAGCGCGGAGCGGACTGAGAGGAGCACCAGTTTCTTCCCAAGGAATATTCCCCAAGGGAGCCAAGAGTAGGCGGCGAGCCGGCACTCACACGCAGACTCCAAAGCGCAAAATTAAATTTCCTTCTTGGGTTTTTTTTTTTTTCCATTTTTTTTTTCCTTTCCTCTTTAGTTCACCTGAGTTGAGTTTTTTTTTTGGGGGGGGGGAATATTTACATGAGTAAAGAGAATATCACTAGAGTTCACCCACTTGTGTGATGTGCATGCTGCTTTTTTTCTTTTAAATCACTTTTCTTATTTCTAAATTTCTCTTTCTCTCTAGTTTACTGCTCATCTCCTGTGTTTATCTCAAGCTCAGCCTTGACACGGGTTCTAAATTCTTAGGAGCACTACCTCTAGATCATCCCCTCCAAAATACTGAACTGGTTCCTAGAATAGCTCTCCAGAAAACAAAGGCAAGAACAACAAAAGAAGTCCCTTCTTTCCTGAATCTCTTTTTACTCCTAACCACAAAAATACATTAACATCTTTAAATGTTTTGTTTAGTTTTCTTAATGTTAAATGATGAAGCCATATTTTATAAAATATGCAAGAACACATCTATCTGTAGACATGGTAATGAACTTTATAATAAACACAAGTCTGCTTTCTATTTAACAAAGGGGGATATATATGAAAATCTGTTTTATGCAATACAACTGTAATTTTTTTAATATTTTTTCAGGAAATAATTCATCTTCCTGTTCATCATCAATAACTGAAATGTTTTAGTGCCTAAGAAAAGAAAAACGAAGCTAACAATTATGATGTAATCTTTTGTCTCAGTCAGATAAACAAAATTTTGCATATTCCGTTTCAGTGTGTCTTTAAAAATAAACCCCTAGTAGAATTACACTTACTGAGATAAATATATGTCTTTATATTTTAAAATACATTTAAAAAAAGTGGACCAGTGACAACACATAGCTATTGATTAGAAATTAAGAACTTTACTTTGCAATCTTAGCATCTGTACCAAATTGTATACCTCCTCCTATCTCTCTAAGGATATATTTTCTGTAACAAAATTCCATCTCTGTCATGATGTTGGTGAGAGACATTTTGTCTATTTCCTTAAGTTGTTTTTTCCATAAGAAATGTGCCTGTGAATCTACAATAAATACAAAACGGAAAGGAACAGTGAGGACAGCCATCTGAGTGAGCTGTGTTTCCATGGGAAGAAGAATGTTCTATTGATCCTGGAGCCTGTTTTCAACAGTTTCAGGTGATTATTGATTGCTAACCTCATGCCACCTATTAAAATGATTAGCAATTACAGGAAAATTATTTGAAATCTTTTTAAACAACACAGTGAACTCTATACCACAGTCATCAGGAATAGAAGGAGGAAGGTTTGCTTGTGGTTTTTGTTTACATTTTGGAAAATACAAATTTGGCATCATTCCATAATCCTGCAAAAGCAATTTACTGAAAATGCAATTCATTGACGCCAAAGAAATTTATGAGAAAATGTTATATATTTACTGGGAATTTCTTTTTAGTACCTTAGTTAGAAAAACAAGAAAGCACTCTTGTTTTGAAGTTAGCAAGAGACAAGTGACCCTAGACATAATAGCAGTAAAACAGTTCTCTGCTTAAATATATTGTGGAGCTGGAATTCCAATTGTATTAGGAACTCAACTTTCAACTTAATTTCTGAAATGATACTTCCACTTAGGAGCTGATATGTAGTGTGTGAAGCACTTTCTTCCAAAGCAGCTGTATCTCAGACTTGGAGGCAATCACAGACAGGTATTTGGAAAATGGTTGTTCTGTACATGTATCACGGTCATTATTTTATGTGGTGGTAATACTCTGTATATCTGTATATAATGTATGCTATCATCAGATACATGACAATGGCTTTTTTTTAGGCAAATTTGGGGAAAAGGTGAGCATTGTCTTTGAAGCCCATGGGACCTGCCTTCTATCTGTACCACCGGGACTTTTCCTTATCCTGCACAAGGCTTTACCCAAAAACCCTCGCTAAAGGGCTTGAGGTCGCTCAACTTGCCTTGTAGATAGATAGCGGTTCCTGCTCCAAGTTTTCCCACCCCCTCTTTTGCCATCAGTTGTAACTAGGCTTCGATCTAATCCACATGGATCATGCTATCCACACAGCTTTTTACCTGCCTTTTAAAAAGTGTTAATATTCTTTCTTTTTTTTTTTTTTAAAGATTTTATTTATTTGTTAGAGAGAGAGAGAGAGAGAGAGAGAGAGAGCATGGGCGAGACAGAGAGTGAGCAAGGGTACAAGCAGGGGGAGCTACAGGCAGAGGGAGAAGCAGGCTCCCTGCTGAGCAAGGAGCCCGATGCGGGACTCGATCCCAGGCCACTGGGATCATGACCTGAGCTGAAGGCAGACGCCCAACCGACTGAGCCACCCAGGCGTCCCTAAAAAATGTTAATATTTTCTAAGTTACTAGGTTTTCTTTTTAAACATTTATTTTAATAATTCACTATACATTTCTATGAAATACTTAAGTATTCTCAAGTCTTGCAAATGTGGTTTGTTTTTATAGTATTATTCCCTAGTGTAAGACTTCGTTGAAAGACTTGTCTGTACAATCGGATTTTGTCCTCAGAATAGATTCTTAGAAATAGAACCACTACACCAAAATGCAGGAATATTTTAAAGTCCATGATGCATATTACATAGGTTTTATGGAGCCCTCATTAAACGGGGCATACATAATCTTCTTTTCCCTCGTTTCCTTCTATATTTTTGTCAACTCGCTATTTTTGAAGAATGGCATCTCAATGTAATGGGTTGTATTATTTAAAAATACGACCTTGGGGCACCTGGGTGGCTCAGTTGGTTAAGCGACTTCGGCTCAGGTCATGATCCTGGAGTCCCGGGATCGGGTCCAGCATCGGGCTCCTTGTTCAGTGGGGAGCCTGCTTCTCCCTCTACCCTCCCCTCCTCTCATGCTCTCTCTCTCTCTCAAGTAAATAAAATCTTAAAAAAAAAAATGACCTTTACATACTTTTTTATGCTTTGCTATTTGTTTCTTTTCTTGTGAGTTTATATACTTTTCCAATATTTATAGGGGTTTTAGTGCTATTTCCCCATTTGATTTGTAATAGGTCTTAATACAATAAGAGCATTAATTACTTACATTTATGGTGGATATTGCTTGTTTTTTATGTATTGTTAAAATGTTGGGTAATGTTATTAGTTTTAAAAAAGGTCTAATTCTCACATACTTTAAACTTTCACATTTTCCCTGAATAGCTTATTTTAGTACTTTAATATTACTAGAGCCTTTTCCCCTCTTATGTTCACCAATTTCTTGAGCATTTGTTTTAATAATTTCATTTCTTATAGAACTGCTTAGTTATTAATTTTATGAACTCCATAGGGTCATGCTACCTATGTTTGAAATCCCAGTCTTAACATTCATTCAACAAACATTTATGGAGTCTATATTAAGTGTGAAGCACTGTGCTAGGTGCTTAGTATACATCTATGAACGAAACAGATGAGATCCTGTCCTTGTATAACTTATAGTTTAGGGAAGACAAACCAAACATAGTAAACATATTAAATAAGTAAATTATATGCAATATTCAAGTGTGATTCAAAGGACAGGGTATGGAGATTAGAAGTGCTAGTGGGAGCAGACAGCAAGGTGTTGTGGGTTGCAATTTTAGACAAGTTGTCAGGATACTTTCAGTAATATGGAGGCATTTGGGCAAAGACCTGAAGGTTAAGTTATGGGCATGAGGATTAATTGGAGGAGCAGTTCCAGGTAGAGCAATAATCTGATCTGATTTATGTTTTAAATGATTATTCTAGGGGCACCTGGGTGGCTCAGTCGTTAAGCGTCTGCCTTCGGCTCAGGTCATGGTCCCAGGGTCCTGGGATTGAGCCCCGCATCGGGCTCCCTGCTTGGCAGGGGGCCTGCTTCTCCCTCTCCCACTCCCCCTGCTTGTGTTCCCTCTCTCACTGTCTCTCTCTCTGTCAAATAAATAAATAAAATCTTAAAAAAATGATTATTCTGGTTGCTTCATTGAGAATAGACTGTGGCAAAGCAAGGGTGAAGGCAAGGAGACCACTTAGGTCAACAAAACAAACCAGGAAATATGGCGTGGACCAACTTAAATCCGGCAGAATTTTCCACAGTGTAGGATGTAAGAAGAGTTAAGGATGGCCATGAGATTTTTGGCTTGGGTAACTAGATGACTCTGAGTAAATAATGTTCTGACCAAGAGATGATAGAGGATAGGATATGTTTTTAAGGGGAGGACTAGGAATTTGCTTGTGGATATGTTGAGTCTGAGATGGCTGTTGGAACACTTACAAGTTGTGTGACCTTGGACAATGTTACTTAACCTCTATCTTTTCTTTTTGTGGGAGTAAAATAATCATTCCTACCTCATAGGCTTGTTTGAGGACCAAAGTACTTTGTTTATGGAAAGCACCTACAGCAGTGGTCAACACAGGGTATGCATAATTTAATTCTAACATACATGGGTATTATTTTTGCATGCATTATTTAGTGAGGATCTGTTTCTCTTTTATAAAATAGGGAGCCAGACTATTTATTATAGCCGGCAAATCATTAATTAATACTTTCTTTCTACACTGATTGATAACGTCACTTTTATTATAAACCAAATTCTTTTGCTAATGCCTTTTTCTGAGCTATCCTGTTATTTTTTTAAATTTATTTTTAATTAATTAATTAAATAATTTTTAAATATTTTATTTCTTTATTTGAGAGAGAGAGCAAGAAAGAGAGAGAGAGCACCAGGAGGGGTGGGCAGAGGGAGAAGCAGACTCCCCACTGAGCAGGGAGCCAGCTGCAGAGCTCCATCCAAGGACCCCGGGATCATGACCTGAACAGAAGGCAGATGCTTAACTGACTGAGCCACCCAGGCATCCCCTATCTATTCTGTTCTACTGACACCTCTATTTTTATGAATTAACTCCAAACTGCCATTTTTCTCATTACTTATCTTTTTAGGAGTTGGTGAATTACTAAGTCCCACATCTGGCTGGCTGGTGTTGGGCAGCACCTCCATCTGTTCCTAATGTCTAGTTGAGTACAGCTAGTGAGAACCATTATTATGAGGCTGATACGATAGTACTATATTGTAGTACTATAGATATTATAGCACTATATGGTAGTACTATAAAGTGCTTGTGATAGGGATAATCTCATATACATGCCCAATAAATATTAACTGCGTGCCGCCAACATTATCAGTACCCATCACTGAATGAGGCTCTGAAATAATCATTTACCCACCTACCCCCAGCCTGGCGCCCCATTGCATGTGGTACATGGCAGACTCTGAGCCCAAATACACACGGCTATCCCAGCACTTCTGTTCTGCTCTCTGACCTGGAAACATTTCATGGCATGCAGTTCACCTCTTTTAACTACTCTTCCACAAACGCCTTCTTACTTATGTTCTGGACGTTGCAGGCTTCCTAGATCTAGAATGCAAGTTAAGTACCACAGAAGGAAACGAGAGAGACATTTTGGCTGCCTAAGGAAACAAGTGGTGAAATAGCAGAAGACACTTCCCTAACGGATACTAAATGTACACTAATATATAAATGTGTACTAATCTTGAAAAAGGAAGCAGATAATGAGAAGTGACTAAAGGGCCTCCTTACCTCCAGGAGGACAGGTTTGCACAATTCCTTAAGCAGAGCACTAGTGGGACACCAATTTTGTTGCATTATCCATGTGCTATTTTTTAAAGATTTATTTATTTTTGAGAGAGAGAGAAAGACAGAACATCTGCAAAAGCAGGTGAGGGGCAGAAGGAGAGGGTGAGGGAAAGAGAGAAACTCAAGCCGACTCCCCACTGAGCATGGAGCCTGACATAGAGCTTGATCTCATGATCCTGAGATCATGAAATCAAGAGTCGGATGTTTTACTGACTGAGCCACCCAGGCGCCCCTTATTTTTTAATTTAGTTGAAATCCTTTCATATTCTGGTGATAGAGCAACAGTTAGTCCTACATAATATCCACATTGTTATAAAATCTCGGTTCTGAAACATGAATTTGCTGAATGTTAAGAGAAGTTGTAAAAGGGCTGCGAGCCAGATGCTATTTCAAGCCAGAACATTTTACCTAATCTTTAAAATCAGACTATTCTTGAAAAAGGGGGAAAAAGAGCAAAAAGTTATTGGGTAGAGACATTTCTCCTTAACAATTGTTTGTCTTGATTTATCTGGGTTTTCACTGTTTTTTTTTTTTTAATAAGGATTATAAGTTTCTGAGAGAATGAAGTGTATGTTAAATGGAATGACTCTTGTTTACCTCTACATTACAATATCCAAGAAAATAATAGGTCAGGAAATACTATTGAGGCTATGGCTTGTGCCTAACTCACAGGAGGAACCCAACTACTGCTGAGTGATCAGCCTTTAGTGTCTAGTCAGTCATTAAGAATACATCAGCTGGGTGGCCTGGGTGCCTCAGTCAATTAAACGTCTGCCTTTGGCTCAGGTCATGATCTCAGGATCCTGGGAAAGAGTCCTGCGTGGAGCACTCCCCTCCGAGAGCCCCACGTGGGGCTCTTTGCTCACTGGGGAGTCTGCTTGTCCCTCTCTGTCTGCCCCTCCTGCTCCCTCTCTCTTTTTAAATAAAATCTTTAAAAAAATAAGAATACATCAACAGATCAAATGATTTTTAGAAGTAGGTGACCTGGGCAATACTGTGCAGTGAGCAAGGACACACATCCTACAGCCCAAATGCCAAGGTTAGAAGTCAAGTTCTGCCATTTACTGGTTGTATGACTTTGGGCAGACCGCCTAACTTCAATACCTCAGTTTATTTCTAAAATGGGAGGAGTACCTTCTCCACAGCTGTAAATAAATGTAAATTAATAAATATAAATTGCTTGCAGTACTACCATTATAAGGGTTACATGTTTCTTTATTTTTTACTTGCATAGAATTATGTTCACTATTCTGATTTTTTACAGAGCATGAAGCTGTTTCCTGAAATGTTAATAAAAATGTAGTCTAGTCAAGAAAGGTAAGGTTTATTTTGATAAAATTTTCACAGTGTATCAGGACAGAACAAAGTAGAGCAGAGGTTTGCAATTTATCAGTGAATTTAAGCAGAAAAAAGAACCAATTCAAGGAACTCAGAGCTACAAGAGCAATTCAGTCCTTGATTGCCTGGATTATCTATCCTTCCAAATATGCTGGAAAAGCTGGCTGGCACTGTGAGGGAAACGGGACCAGGGAAATTATGTCATAGAAAGAGCATCAAGTTCTTTTTTTTTTTAATATTTTATTTATTTATTTGAGAGAGAGAATGAGATAGAGAGAGTACATGAGAGGGGGGAGGGTCAGAGGGAGAAGCAGACACCCTGCTCAGCAGGGAGCCCGATGCGGGACTCAATCCCGGGACTCCAGGATCATGACCTGAGCCGAAGGCAGCTGCCCAACCAACTGAGCCACCCAGGCACCCAGAAAGAGCGTCAAGTTCTTAACTTTAAAAAAAATAAATTTGAGGTTTCAACACACAGATACACATTTGTCTTAGAAGTAAGAAACTTAGGTTTCTTACCTTTTATGTGTTCTTTGTGATGTTCGTTTTTAAGTTATTTCATTTTCTTTTCAAGTCCTTGTTATTATATGGTACCTAAATGCATAGGCTCTAGAGTCAGAATACCTGGATTCAAATCCTGCCCGTACTCTTTTCTTACAAAGTGACCTTGGACCAGAATAACATAACCATTCTGTGACTTTGGTTCTTCATTTGGTAAATGGACATAATAATAGTATTTTCTTTCTAGAGTTTTTATGAACATTACGTGTGGTGGCATTTGTAAGGCACAAAGTAAGAGTTCAATAAATGTACTTAATTTTATCCCTTCTTTTCTATGCAGGAAACTTTCTTTAAGAGCTTCAAAAAGCGGACCCCTGGGTGGTTCAGTCAGTTAAGCAACTGCCTTTGGCGCAGGTCATGATCCCAGGGTCCTGGGATCCAGCCCCGCATCGGGCTCCCTGCTCGGTGGGGAGCCTGCTTCTCCCTCTCCCACTCCCCCTGCTTGTGTTCCCTCTCTCTCTGTGTCTCTCTCTGTCAAATAAATAAAATCTTAAAAAAAAAAAAAAAAAGAGCTTCGAAAAGAACAATGCACAGCATAATATGTAAGCCCTAAAACTATAGTTTTCATGGGAGGGTAAATTATCATTAAGGGAAGAAAACCAGGGAAAGCATAATCAATTTCACATACGAAAGGACACCAATATTTCTCTGTAACATGTGATAAATATATGGAGTTTAATTGTTCATGGTGCTCAAAAGCAATTGCCAAAGATTTGTTATTGAAGCTAGCCCTGACATCTGGCCTGGGAATAAGTGTGTCTATCAAACCTGCTTCGCATGACGGAATCTGGGTCACCCTATTTGTTTAATTCTTTCAGATCCAAAAGCAATAGAATTCCTCTTTGGCAAGGATATATGCCATCAAAAAAGTACATCCTCTTCTTAATTGTCCAATCACGCCACAGACTTTTCTATTCTTTCATACTGAAGGAGCACACATTTCTTTTGTCGAGTTACTCATGACCCTGTGTGATTCCTCCTCTTTGTAGAGTCATCAGCTCATCCCAGTTTTCCATAGACAGTCTTGGTTTTAGGCCTGAACGTCCTGCATCCTTAGAAACTCCTCAGTCCTAGGCAAATCAGGATGGTTGGCATCTCACTTCTTTGTTGACAACCCCAATCTAAAACAATTTCTTTTTCTTCTGAATATCCACTCAGTATGCTTAGCATATTCCATTCATTTGGTACTTACAGAGTGCATACTTTGTCATGTGTAAAAAGTATTACCACCTCAGTAGATTTAAATTTTTCAAAGAGGCAACATGACATATAAATTTTACATGTGCACTGAAGCCAGTAGACCTGAATTCAA
The DNA here is from genome assembly GCF_003265705.2 of Callorhinus ursinus. Classification (NCBI taxonomy): domain Eukaryota; kingdom Metazoa; phylum Chordata; class Mammalia; order Carnivora; family Otariidae; genus Callorhinus; species Callorhinus ursinus. Next base: position 59,732,192 of record NW_027397069.1, on the reverse strand, counting down.
ATACCACTAATTGTATCAGCTTGGGAATTTTAACTAGTTGTTTTTAAATATGAATTTTTATTTATGAAAGAATAGTAATTTCGACTTTAACAGGTATGATTCTCAGTCCACAAACTTATTTGAGAGAAAAGTTTAAAAATATATATTATAGAATATATTCAGAGATCCAAATATATGGCACTCCTAAATACAAGGTAAAATGCTATTTTTCTCCTTAATAAATATGAAAAAATTGCTTTGGTCAATTAGAATATTAAACATGTAGATAAAATTGAAAAATGTCTACTTCTCTTTAGCTTTTGAATTTGCCTGTCAATTTATTTAAAACCATATGATATGAAATAAAAGTATTTAGAAATATTGCTTATTTCTGTTCTCATATTTCATGAAACCATTAAATTCATCTGTAATTTCAAAACAAATTTCCTACTCATTATTAGAAACATTATTTGAAAAATCTAGCAGTTTTATAGAAAACCTTATTTCCATTTTCATTTAAGTACTGAGAGATGTATACTGCCCCTTTGCACCCTGGTGTGAAGCTGTCCCTGGAAGGTTTATCTCAAGAATTCATTCATATAGCATTAGAAAACTTTTTTTCATTTTTTACAAATCATCATGTGTACCGCTGATTCCTACAAAACAAAAACATGTAATGTTTTTTAATAATATAAGCCTAATTTACAATGTTCATGAACACATATTCCTAGAAATAATTACTACTATTTGTCTTGTGTTTCTCTGTGTTCATTTTTTTGCTGATGACTCTTTAACTGGTGAGCTCTATGGCATCCATGATCTGCATTGATTGGGGTTGTCTAAGATTAATTTGCATTTCCTAGATATTCTTTTTTATTTCATTAATCAAAATGAGGCCATTAAGAAAATTCCCAATCCCACCAACTACACAGTATGAAAAGCTACTTAAAGACTCTGAAAGGGGTTATTATTTCTTTTCTGAGTCATAGATTAAAGGATACACCTGCAACTGAAACAGATTCAGTTGAATTACATAGTACATGTAGTTGTGCTGAAAACGATATCCAGTGCCAAAGTAGCTGTTTTCTTGTGGTTTCAGTTTTTCGGATTGCACCAGTCTTCATATTTCATTTGGGAGAAAATACAGAAGTTATTAGTTCCTGCTAAGGGAGAGGGGAAAAGGAGAGAGAGAGAAGAAGAAGGAAAGAGAGAGAGAGAGATGGGGAGGGAAAAACATAAAGAAACGAGGGAATGGCAGGAGGGAGGAGAGAAGGAAGGAAAGACTTGACCTCTAGGCATCTTAGAAATACTTCACCCCTGCCTAGTGAGTCGAGCTCCCTGAAAGTCTTTAAAAGATGTAATAGATAAAAACATTCTCATTTCTCATCGAATTGCTGCATTTCATTATGATTTGACCATGTAATAGTGATTTCATATCACTGTTGTCACTTTTCTGTCAGAGGTCCCTTGAGTCGAATTCCAGTTGGCTATTGTAAATGTGGCATCTGCCATGTCATGTCACAGCCCAGTGCCCGCTGGGAAGCGCTCATTGTTGAGACGTACATTTTTGATACAGCAGAATGTAATAAAGCACCTCAGCTTCTCTAGAAAGAGAAATGTTATGTGGCTGTTTTTTGGCTTGTTTCTTTCAGAGTATCTTTTCCTTTGATGAGAAAATATAAACTTGGTCTGCATGTATTCAAAGATAGGGCTTTACTGGTTTTGTTTGCAAGAGGGAGGAACATGTGTGTGAATAGCTAAAGACATTAGTCTTCGCCCAAAGGAAAAGCTGTGTCCTACCCAAGACGAATTTAATGCTATCTACAAATTATGCATCAGCATGTTATGATTACTTTTATTGTTGAAATGTTTTAAGCTTTAGGAGAATAGCTGATTTTCTAAGGAATGTAAGTACCTATTATATAGCGGCACAATATATTTGTAAAAATAATAAGGCCTTAATATTTCTATAAAGTTAAGTGGCATAAACAAATTTTGTTTTATGCCACATGTGGTAAACCTGAGTGATCTTGGCCAAACTTGATAAACCTTAAGTTTCTCATCTACAACTTGCAAGTAACAGCATTTTGCATGATAATGTCACAACATTTTGATTATATAGGTGAAACATTCTTACAACATATATAGAACTAATATATCTATTTACCTTACATTGAAATAATTTGATATCTTATTTAAGTGGCTGAATTTTTACCATACCAGCCTTTATTTCAAGGTTGTTAGGCATGTGTAGTAGAACAACTCCAAAGGCTTTTGTAATAAAATGTCTATATATAGGACAAAGCTTATTTTTGAGACATAGTACCCTTTGTAGTGTTACTACTTCATTCCTACTCATGAAAGGAAAAGGAGGCATAAGATTTGTACTCAAGGGCCTATGGTAGATAAAGATTCAGAAACATCCATTTAATGAATCATGTGATAGAAGAGAGTGGGTGATTAAAATAATACTAGCTTCTGTAGAGATCGAGGCTGTAAAGCTGTGAAATGAACAGAAGATAGTATGCATTCATGGAAACTTCTGTTCCTCATGCAGAGAACGTGTGGCTCATAAGGTCATGACAGCAGTTAGGAAAGGTAAGGCTAGCTCAGCAGCTCCAGCCAGAACAATCAGATGTCAATGTGACATCAGCATCTAGCGTAACAGCTGTGCAGCATGATCACTCTGTTATCAGCGACTTTACACAGGGCATGTAACCCGTGAACCAAATGCCAGAATCTCCTTCTTCAGTTCTGATGACTTTGGGTGGTGTCTCTTCCCAGTGTGACCCAAAACGTCGCACTTTCTTAGCTCTGAGCTGCCTTTTCACAAATAAATTAAAATACAAAAATAAACACTCTGAAAACGCATTTGCTATTTAAGATTTGTTAAAATGTTATACATCACGCTTTCAATTGACTTTTCCTGCACTAGAATTGCTATTTTTGAGGAATTCTTTGGAAATGTGTGTGTGTACGTACATGATTACTGAGTCAGATTATGGAATATAGATATGAAAATATTTCTTTTTTTCATACTATCTTAAAATGTTCTTGCAAGTAGGGACGGGTAAAGAACAGTGCTATGAATTGAAAGTAATACCAGGGAAAGAGAGATGACTTCTTAGTCATTTAGCACAAATTATATCCCAAAAGGCAAAAGACTGGTCAAGAGCAAATGAATTCAGCTGTAAGGATTAAACTTATTTGGATTCAACAAATAAATAATTTTATTTTCAAGTTCTTTGGCACTGTTTATAAAGGGACGCTATTTGGGCTACATACACTTTGGTGTATCTCACTCTTGCAAGATAGTTCTTGAGTGATAGTCTCAGTTTTGTCAGCTAAGTTCAGTTCATGTCATTATTATTGAGGCCAGTTAGTCATTAATTTTCAAGGTTGAAAATGAAAAAAAATGTTAATGGCAAACAAATTAGATTTCTTCTAGTTAACTAGCACTGAAAGAAAAAAGTGGGATGGCAAGGCATGAGAACAGACACAATCGGCCTATAGATGGTGCTGTGGAGAAAATTTAAAAGTTACGCACCTCTATGTCCGGACACCATTATTTCCATACTGGCGCAAAGGGTGATATTGATGACTGAATTACACTCAGGTAGGAAAAGCCCTAAGACATTTAACTCTATCTCTAGCTTTTACAGGGTAGGAACAGAAAAAAAATGCGTTTCCTAAGATCATTTAATAAAACTAGCAAGCCGAGAAGCCAATGCTCCAAAATGGAGACAAATCAGCTGGCAAAGGGTGAGTGGAAGGGCCATGTGACCAAAACTAGCAATGACTAGGTGATGTTGGTTAGCTGCTGGTATGAAATACTAGATCACAAATCCAACTAATACAAAAGAAACATGGGAATTGCTGAGATACAGAAAACCATTCCACAGTCCAGGTGGATTCCTCTGACCATATCAACCAGAATTTATTTCAAATAAAAACAAGGAAAAGGAGAGAAATAAATTATGCTCATTGGGACAATTGTAAGTCGCTTCCTCCATCCTTGCTTCTCCCACTACCATCAAATGACTTTTATAAATGTTTGAAGAGCGACATATTGGCTACATAGAATAATCCAGGCAACCTAGCAAACAATTAAATGATACCAATTTCCTTGTTACAAAATTACATTTCTCTTATTATACAATTTTCTGGTTCCCATTTATTAAATATGATATATCTGATTTTTGTATCGGGATGGGGATTCATAAGCACATGAGATTATTACAAAGGAGACATGAATATTAACTTCTTAGTCCTATTCTTTAATAAAACACTAACCTTGCTTTTCGCATAGAGTTTACAAACTTTTGTTGGCTTCCAAAGTTATTTTGCTCTGTGTTTTTCCCTTCTTTTGAATGAGCCATTTTCAGTATGGAAGGCATTAAGTAATAAAATAAAACAAATCAGTATTCTTTATAGGTTCTTCAGTGTACATTTTTGTTCCCTCTGAGAAGTCAGATAACTATAAGTATTTCTCTTGGAATCTAAAATGTTCATTCCCACAAATGTCTACTGTGTCATCCATAATGACATAGACTATTCTTAATTTGTTCTTAGTCAGGATAAAGCACATGAGATATTAAAGCTCTTCAGATGTCACAGAAGGAAGAAAATGAGAGATGAACATTTGATGAGCAGGAGAAAAAAATATTCAGAGACAAGAAAAAGGACAGAGGGTACAGTGGGAACCGTGGGGTGAATGGGATGATGAGAAACAGACATGGCAAATACAATCATTACTCAAACCTCTATAAGTGGAAAGGCATACCTTTCTCCATTCACCCACTCCCACTCTGTCTCTTAGATGTTCCCTTTTTATAGGTGGAATTTCTACTTTGATAAATACATTTACATTCTAGACACAGGTTATGGAATGTAAAGGAAAAGCTAGCACCCAGGCTGAAAAGATTTTCTACTGAGAGTCTCAGGAAAAGAGTTTTTTCCAAGTAGGATGCTATTCAATACATTTCTTTGCTGTATTTTCTAGATAATTGCTATCAATTTGATTGTACCAGGATAAAATAAAAACATAGTCTTTTGGGCTTAGGAAGCCATATCTACTAGTACTTTTTTTTTAAGATTTATTTATTTATTTACTTTAGAGAGAGAGCGAGCGAGCGCTAGCAAGCAGGGGGAGGGGGAGGGGGAGAGGGAGAGAATCTCAAGCAGACTCCCTGCTGAGCATGGAGCCTGACATGGGGCTCCATCCCAGCACCCTGAAATCATGACCTGAGTTGAAACCAAGAGTCGGACACTTAACCTATGGAACCACCCAGGCACCCCTCTACTAATACTGTTTTAAAAACATGAATTCTGCCTTTAGCTCTGATGATTGAATTAAAATTAAGGACTGAGGAACAGCTATCCTTTTCTGCCCTCTCAACTTGCCTTTCTCTTAGAGTGGAAGCCACTCTGCCCTCCCCCAGCCTCTTGAAACCCACTACTATCAACACAGAAAAGGCCACATATCCTCTAGTCTTAATGATTGGACTGAAAGATGGGCTCTTGACAGAGGTTGGGCAAATTATTCCCTGGAATTGATATGTAATGAAAAGTGAAGAGCTCCCTGTCCTCTGAAGCTTCTTAAGATAATTTTAGAGCTACTGATAGCTATAACTCCTACTTTGTGGAGAAAGTAATGGCTCTTCAGTAGAATAAATGGTCTCCATAATCTCAGTAGAAGAGATTGCAGGACAGCATACAGAGAGGTGGAGAGAGATGGAGATGTTATGTATAACAACAGAGATGAAAATGAATATATAGAGAGAGATCTGAGGGCAACAACCAAGGTTTTGGAACCAGTTGAACCTGAGAGGAGCCTACAGCTGCCCATCCTCTTGAGGTGATAGGATGTATTACCCTTTTGTTGGTTGGTTCACTTGACTTGTGTCTTCTGTTAAACCCCAAATGTTGAGTTGGGGTCCTGTTGCTTAAAAAAAAAATAAAGTCCTGCTTAGCAAAAGGACAAAGGTGTAATAATATAAAGAATGTGAGGACTTTAAAGTCCATTAGAATATCAGTCTACAACATTTTTGGCTCTGAGACATTAGAGAAGGGATTTATTCTGTTTTAATGGCAGTCTGTGTATTAGTAAAACATGGATGCTAAGAGTTGTCTCGTAGAATTGCTGGGAAAGTCAAATGTGAGTTGAAGAGGGGAGGGAATATCTAATTGTTCTGCACTGAACCTGAAGGTCTGCCCAGATGGATTATATTAGAAAACTGAGCTAGAGGTGCTCCTGGGTGGCTCAGTCGATTAAGTCTCTGCCTTCAGCTCAGGTCATGATCTGGAGTCCCAGGATCGAGCCCCACATTGGGCTCCCTCAGCGGGGAGTCTGCTTTTACCCCTGCCCCTCACCCTGCTCATGCTCTCTCTTGCTTTCTCTCTTTCAAATAAATAAAGTCTTAAAAAAAAAAAAACAACTGAGCTAGAAATGGAGCACAGTGGAGGACAAAGAAAGAGTGAATTGATTTCCAAGATGCAATTTGGCCACCTTGGTGAAAATGCTTCATGCTGATGGGTGCCTGGGTGGCTCAGTTGGTTGGGCGACTGCCTTCGGGCTCAGGTCATGATCCTGGAGTCCCGGGATCGAGTCCCGCATCGGGCTTCCTGCTCGGCAGGGAGTCTGCTTCTCCCTCTGACCCTCTTCCCTCTCGTGCTTTCTATCTCTCATTCTCTCTCTCTCAAATAAATAAATAAAATCTTTAAAAAAATAAAAAAAAAAAGAAAATGCTTCATGCTGTGATAGAATTGGGCTTTTCAGAATGGGAGGAGGCCCTCTTGCCTGGAGTAACTACCTCCACAATTCACCCCTCAGAAGTGGATCCCTGTCTCCAATAATCAATCCCCATACTCCTTTTACTTTTTTTCCTTACTCGTGCCCAGCTTTTTAAACCAACAAGTCTACAAGATCATCTTCTCAATCATTTTATTGTTTTTGACAGGCTTTGCAGTTCTTTCTCTTCTTTAGGAAAATAAGCACTTGAGACCCACTTTTATGACTTTTAAGAAACTTTGGCTTCTCCTTTATTTTCTTTTGTATTCTGATGCACACCATTCAGTGACATTTAGTGTTGAACATAAAAACTGTCTTCTGTTTTATTTCAATAAGGCTTTTTGTTGTTGTTGTTACTGTTACTAGTGGTTTCTGGGTGTTTCTGGATATATGCCGGAAACCAAAACGTTAGTCTGTTTTATGAACCTAGAGAAAATGACACCTGTGACATGTAGGAATGGCATTTTACCTCTCATATAATTTCATTGTTAATGGTTTAGCGATTGCAATAAAGCAGAGCTGGAGGATCACACTGTGTCCTCTGAGCAGCCTGTGCCTGCTTATCTGCTCTAATGCTTTTGAGAAGAGGTGTTTGCTTTGTTTTTCAATCAGACGGTGTGAGAATGGCAAAGAATGATAGGAGAAAGTGGGTGGGACAAGGTTGCTAACGGATGGACCCTCCATCAGATGATCTCTTCTGGATTGAAATGTTTTCCCTCTTTTCAGCACTTCCCTTTCAGCACCCTTAAGTGTCCCAAAGTACAATACCAATAGATACAATGTAAAACAAGATGTGATTAATAAGGAAGCATGCTAAGATGATCCTAAGGTTACATTTCTAAAACAAATCATTCTGGGTGAATTCTTGACTGAATTAGTTCACATTGCATCACTTTCTCAGATGCTACTTGTTTGTGGGAACTTTACGTAAGGAAAACTTAGAAAAGCAGGAAACCTTGAAAAGCTACCTAAGCAGAATTCTGATGAATCAGAAAATGTGTACATTGGGGAGTAGCAAATGAATTTTCTATATTCTAAAGTGAGTTACTTGTTGAATAGAATACTGACTAAGGCAAGTTTTCCATAGGCAAATATAGTGTACCTCAAAAGTCCCAATAAAATGTTGAAATAAATCATTGTAGCTTATAATCAATTTCTGAAACTGGAAATCCATCAATAGCAAGTTACTGTGGACTTGTTTGTCATAACCTTTAAATAACATCTCTATGCTGTTAATCTTTCTATAGTATATTCTATGATGATGATGATGATGATTCTAATGGTGTAACTACTTAAATTATCTTAGTTTTAAATTGCTTGCCTATAGACGGTACTACGTCCTATTTTTCTCCCTTAGTACCAAGCACTGAATACAAAGAAAAACTTAACTATAGGTGTAGGAGGAAAAAAATATGGCGTTTACTAACTCTGATGGGGACACTATGACATAGAAAATAGTTCAACGTCTCAGAGTCACACTACTTGTTAGTAATGAAATCTGGGGCTTTTAACATCTAATTATGTGCTTATTATCTCTAATTGTCGATAAGCAATGCTAATCTCAGTAGTCTTTATAGCTGGAGAGAAAAAAGAAAAAGAGGAAACCTCCTTCTTCTGTGACTTGCTGAATAATCCAGACAGTCAAATTTATGCAAACTCACATTCCAGACTAGAATATTAAGGCAAGTCATTTTTACAGGAAAAGATATTTACTTCAGATTAGGGGCATATGAGTCACACGTCTGGAAGTACTTTCTCAACTAAATAGCTTCACCTCTTCATAGAAGGCCATGCGCTCATCTGGAATGGCTCAATAGGATTCCTCAGTGCTTACTATTTTGCACATATTGTACACATATTGTCTGCTTTAAACTCCTAATAGCCCTGCAGGAGAGATATTCCCATTACAGGCCATTCAGACAATTGCGGCTCAGAGAATTTAAGAAACAGTTTGAAGTCACAGAGCAGCACCGCAGAACCACTCAGAACCCAAGGCAGATTACCTGATTCCCAAGCTTCTGCTTGTCCGATCCTCTGAGCTCCCTCCATACAGAAGAGTGGATCTAACCCCGTCCACATATTAGAATCACAAGGGGAGCTTAAAAATATTTAAAAAAAAATTTTTTTTTTAAACACTCCTGACAAGACCCCACCTGTAGGTTGTAACCAATTAAATTGAAATGTCTTGGTGGAGCCAGAGGATGCTAGCGGGCAACCAGGTTTGTGAGCCTTTGCCGTGGACGATAATCAGTAGAATTACTGGTTTGTGAAAGGAAATGAGCTGTGAGAGCAATTCCTCATTGCTATAGCAGACTTAGGGGGGCCATATGATTTATCATCCAAATCAGGGCTTATGAGAGAGTGCAAAGAGAGTGGTATTAATAAAAAGCAGGGACAACTAATATAAACCAGGTTGTCTTAAGCTAACAGATCAGTGCTTTTACCTTCCTGCTGACCCCAGACTGAATCCCAGGGTATTGTAAGTTTAACAGCAAGGATTGCTTTCTTTAACTCTGCCTCTGATGGAATGGTATAGAAAGGCACATGGTATTTGCAAGATGAATACATTCAAGGTTGTTTTCCCCTTTCTAGTTTACAGAATATCATTTTCTCACTTAAAGTAATTGCTGAAATTATAAAAGGTAGATTTTAAAAATAGCCACTATTTTCTGAGGACAAAAACAAAGAGCTTAAATATTATCTCCATTATGGAAAAGCTTTCTGGACAGATGCGATCCGAATGTCCTACCTAACATTGCTCTATTTAGTAGAATATGTCGTTTACTCTGGGAATTATCAGAATTATCTTCCCCCTTACATTACAGATCTGAATTTCTAGCTCAGATAAATAGACCTATGGATGCTTTTTATGTTTGAATAGCAACATAATTACATTTACACTAAAAAAAAATGGGGGTGGTTTTGTACAAATAACAATCCTAGGCAAAGTACATAGGAAATAAGGAGACAAATTTTTGATGGATAATGGACTAAACCTTGTTACCCAAAGCAACGGGCCATGTCTAATCTCTCTGTCTCTGGATGGCAATTCAAAAGAACACATGCAGCAGTAATGTGACCAATATAATTGTCTTGAGATTATTTAAATCACCATAAGTAAGCTTCATAACTTAAGATACAGAGCAAACTATTTATTTTGAATAAAAACATCAGAACTTTTAAATGGTGAGGACTTAATAGGCACTGATGTACACTTAAAAGAAGCCCCAGAGTATGCAATCATTGGAGCCTTTTTTAATCTTCCTGTTTATAGTTTATACTGCTAAATTAACATAGAAGCCAATGAGCTTTTCCTGTATGCCACACAGAGTAATAGATCACAGAAGCCTTCCAGAGTATGTAGCTCTATGGGAAGTTCTGAAAATACATTTAATTCAAGTTCTCTTCCAATCATAAAAGTTGACTAATTCTTTTTTTTAAGATTTTATTTATTTATTTGAGAGAGAGAGCACGAGCAGCGGGAGGGGCAGCGGGAAAGGGAGAAGCAGGCTCCCCGCTAAGCAGGGAGCCCTTCATGGGGGCTTGATCTCAGGACCTCCAGATCATGACCTGAGCCGAAGGAAGCCGCTCAATCGACTGAGCCACCCCTGAAAGTTCATTAATTCTTGATTGAAAACATAACACTATACAAAGTCACGCTAAGTAAATTGTATTTTGTTCGGAGGTTTATTAAACAGTAAAATTGTACCAACCTTTTTCTAGGAAAATATTTTATACAATTATATTGTGCTTGATTATTCAAAAACCTAACTGATGGGTATATATTACAGAAAAACATGATAAATATAAAAAGACTTATTTTAAAAGAGAGAAGTTATTTGTGTACATTCTAAATTAAGAGCAGAAACTGAGAAATAATAATTAATAAAAAATATATGATACTGGTCTTCCACTGACTTCTGCTTTTATTTGTCTTTTCTTTTCCTTCTTGATGCCCCCTGCAGTTTCTGAAGGTTTCCCTCACTCTTGGGGAAATAACAGGCTTCAGCTCTTACCACCAAGCAGATGGTTCCCAAATCTGTGCTTCAACTCCTCTTTCTTGCCACAGTCTCTCCTTGGATCTATAATTTCACATTCCCAAATGAAACTCTCACTGGGTTATCCCTCCCTAATGTCAAACAATGAATCTACAAATGAATCCATCATGGAGGTTAGAGATAAACACACAGCCCTTGGTGATCTTGTCCAATATATTTTACACAATGCTCAATTCCCTTTTGTGGGATTAACAAACTTAGTCATTCAACATCCTCACTATTTATCTTCACTATTTTGCATCTACTCCTTAACCCCACGGCCTCAATTTTTTAGCCCCCTGAGCCATGTTTTCTTTCCCACAAACACTCCCTAGACACCTATCCCGAGAGCATGCACGGGGGCATTCTAGTTACTCCTCCATAATGGTGGCCTTGGCTTCACTGATTATGGTAATCAGGCTTCCATTGTTGTTGTGGCTTCTGTTTTCTCTGCTAGAAAAATTGCTATCTCCTGTAACCACAGCAACAAAAACATGACTTTCTCTGCCCCAATTCCAAAATTTAATTTCCCATGAAGTACCAAAAGAGAAGTTAAGACATTGTTTAGGTTTAGAAATTTGCATTTGGACTGGGGAAATTGTGATAAACATATTTTCTTTGCCCTAGTTCTATTTACTGGGTAAAAAGCTGTCAGATTCTTCTCCACTTAAGAAATAAGGGCTACGTTATTCTAATGCATCTAAATGTTATTTTAAACTAGTTTTTACTTTATTATTTTGAGTGACTTAATGCAAAGAAAGAAATCTAGATTTAGCCGTGTCCTAGTAGGGATAAAAAATAAAATGGAAAGTAGAAGAATGCAACCACCCACTGGGGGCCAGAGGGAGAAGGTTTTAAAATTATTCAATCTTCAAGTTTTATAGATAGCCTCGTGTGCTGTTATCAAGTGACATAAATGAATCCATCAAGGCAAAAATGTAAGTCACGCCACTGAATACTTCATGTACATGTTCTGACACCCATGTTCTGACAACACATGGGCATTAAGGAGTTAAATAATAAAACCCCATTCTGCCACACCTCAAGGGGCAGCAAGCAAACCGAACATGTCTGCAGGGGTAGAAAGACTTTAACCTATGACTTACCCTGAAAGTTATCCTTCCCCAAAAGGAAGGGCAATCTATGCAAACTCAGCCCCACTGCACAGAAATGAGGAGGTTATTCCTGGGAAATAAGTTGTGGCAGCAGGGAATTAGTAAATGAAAGAGATAGAAATCCCTGTTTCTAGAAATACATTGATTTGTCCAGTACCTAATTAAGAATATGGGTAGCTAAGGCTGTATACATGATTGATGAAGATATTAATAAAACCATTATATGCAGGGGCGCCTGGGTGGCTCAGCAGTTAAGCATCTGCCTTCGGCTCAGATCATGATCCCAGGGTCCTGGGATCGAGCCCCGCATCAGGCTCCCTGGTCCGCGGGAAGTCTGCTTCTCCCTCTCCCACTCCCCCTGCTTGTGTTCCTTCTCTCACTGTGTCTTTCTTTGTCAAATAAATAAATGAAATCTTTAAAAAAGAAAAAAACATTATATGCATACCTCTTTGTATCCTTTGCCAGATTTCACATTCCATTAAAAACATTCTTGTTCACCACACATGTATCACAAGAATTTATTATAGTGACGGGTACATATTGGGTGCTAAATAACTAATTCTAAGGAGGTTGAGAATTTTCTACAAGCCAAGTAAAAGCCCTGATAGGAAGACTGGGCAACTCCTGGCATGGATGATCCAGAAGATGACTAGCAGATAATAGAGAAGCAAGTGACAAAGAAAAAAAATAACAGCAAACTGTTATATAATGCTCACTATGTACTGGGCGAGATTGTACGTCAATTTATTCACTTCTCTCAGTAGGCTTCTGTGATAGGAACTATTATATCATGGAAAAATGAAAGATATAGAAAATAAAAATGAATAGGTAACTGTTTTAGCTTGCACAGGATATAATTGTTGTACAAGAAACAATTAAGAAAATTAAGTTATTAAGAACTATTTAAAAAGAGAATTCAGTGAATTAGTAAGGCACACAATTGATATATAGCAATTAATAGCATTCAGATATAAATAATATCTATAGAAAACCTATAATGAAGGATAAGACCCCATTTGGAATATCAACAGAAAAGATAAAATATATAGGAAAAATTATGAAGTAATTAACAAAACCTATGGGAAGAAAATTGTGAGATACTGAAGAGGAATAAATGAGAAGCTACATAAATATTTTGCAAAATATGCATAAAGAATCTCTGAAAGACTACATGATAAATTCTCCAAGAACACTTAAGAACTTAGAGCGGTTGTTATATGGTATGAGTTGGTAGCGTGGGAACTGGACCCATGAGGTCAAGGACGGGAGGAAGACTCATTATTTTCTCTTTAAATGCTTGTTGATCTTTCAATCCACGAATGGATCACCCATTCTAAACTTAAGAAATAAGTTTACCCAGATCCTAAGCATCTATTTTATCTTAATAGAAAAGAATTCTTATACATATCATCTAAAAAATGCCCCAAATATTCTGACGAACTCATACTCTTAAATGCATAAGCTCTAATGACTATTGTAGGTGAATTATTGTAGGCAATAAGCTTCTATAATGAGTAGACAATATATAAATCACTCAGTAAATTTTGCAGGCATGTGGGACTGTCTATCAGTTTCAGTGCAGTGAATCAAGTTCAAATTCACTCTCATCATGACATGAAGCAAAATGAGAAATTTACAAGAGCAGTGAAATCATCTGAAGATCAACTTTAAAGGTCCTGCTTTAGAAAAAATGATTTTTAAAAAAAGGCTTTCAGAGGATTTCAGCAGGAACCTGTGAATCTCTATATCTTATATATCTTATATCTCTATAACTTCCCTGCCATTAGCTGGAAGATATTGAGTACACTAACTTCTTTAGTTATGGCAACCTCATGATCAGACACCACACAAATGCACTGAATGCTAAGCATCATATTTTTGACTATAGAGTTTGCCCAGAAATAATGAAATGACCCCACTGGGAAACAATCCAACAGAATCCAGCCGAGGCTCCAAATGCAATTCTCCTGGCACCCCAGGGAAGGAAGTGGGGGTTAGGGGATCTTCAGGGCACTAAGTACATGACTTGCAATCTGGCAGCAGGCTTGAGTGACCGGCTGTAAGTTTTTTAAAACCTCAAGAGCCCTTTCTCCTCAACCAATTTTAAGGAGGCAGATCACGTTGTTTGCGTGTGAATGAGTGTTTTATTAAATTAGGTGACTGCTATTAGATGAGGCTTAATAATGAACTTTAATGAATAAGGAATTATTAAGTCTAGGAAACACATTTATTCCTTTAAAAATTCACCTTGTAAGACAAACCATAAGAGACTTAATCATAGGAAGCAAACAGGAGTGCTGGAGGGGAGGGAGGTGGGCAGATGGGATAACTGGGTGACGGACATTCAGGAGGGCACTTGATGGAATGAGCACTGCATATCATATAAGCCTGATGAATCACTGACCTCCATCTCTGAAACCAATAATACATTATATGTTAATTAATTGAATTTAAATAAATGAATAAATGGAAGAAAAAAAAAGAAACATGCAGAGGGCCATAGGGGAAGGGAGGGAAAACTGAATGGGAAGTCATCAGAGAGGGAGACAAACCACGAGAGACTCTTAACTCTAGGAAACAAACTGAGGGTTGCTGGAGGGGAGGGGGCTGGGGGGTGGGATAACTGGGTGACGGACATTAAGGAGGGCACTCGATGTGATGAGCACTGACAACTGATGAATTATCGAACACTACGTCTGAAACTAATGAGTACTATATGTTGGCTAATTGAATTTAAATAAAAAAAGAAAAAATCAATAAAAAAAATCACCTTCTAGATGAAATCAACATCCAATGTAAAAACTCATGTTAGGACAGAATTAAGGTCGCAATGAGATTGTTACGTATTTTTTCTCCAATTAACTAAAGGCCTTCATCAATGTTGTACAAACCTGGAATGAAATCTATGGAGTGTGGATATATTCTGATTGTCAAAGTGGAGGAATATAATGTTCTAGGAGCTACATGGTGTACAATTTCGAAAACTCAGAATTTTGGGCATCTTCTGAAATTACCATATTCAAATTATTTCCATATTTATTTATTAGAAATTGTATAATATCCAATCAGCTGCAGAACAACATATACTTCAGCAACAAATCAGTTTAATGTAGCTGTTGGAAGCATGGACCCAGCAATCAGAAGGCTTGGACTGAAATCCCTCCTCTGTCCCCTACCAGTGTGTGACCTGGAACAAGTTGTCGAACTTCTCTGTGCCTCTTTCCTCATTTGCAGAATGGGGATTATAATTGTGTCTTTTCCATAGGGTTTTTGTGAGTATTAAATGAGTCTTCTTCTTTCTTTTTTTTTTTTTTAAGATTTTATTTATTTGCTTGACAGAGAGAGACACAGCGAGAGAGGGAACACAAGCAGGGGGAGTGGGAGAGGGAGAAGCAGGCTTCCTGCCGAGCAGGGCGCCTGATGTGGGGCTCGATCCCGGGACCCTGGGATCATGACCTGAGCAGACGCTCAACGACTGAGCCACCCAGGTGCCCCTAAATGAATCTTTTTCTTATTAAGAAATTAGTTTTTCTCATATAACCATAGTGGTACCTGGCAAATCTGCGATATAATCCCACAGCAGAGATATTAGAGAGATGTAATGTACCACCAAAAATTCCAGAGGCAGTCAAGCCCAAGGGTTCTTGATGCACTTGCATTTGAGTCTGGGCTGCTTTGCTCACTAGATGAGTGCTTTTTGGCAATTTACTTAACCTTTGTGTGACTGGGTTTCCTCATTTACAAAAACGCATCTTCAGTGGTGACCTCATCATGTTCTTGGGAGAATAAAATGTATTAAGAAATGAATGAATGAATGCTTGAAATAGTCTCTGTACACGTAATAGTTTAAATAAATCTTAATAATTATTCTTACTGATGTGGAAATATTGGGGTTTGAAGCTGATGGTCAAGAGAGAATTCTTGAGACATCTTTGGTGCTGAAAGGTGGTTTTATTAAAGCACAGGGATGGACCCGTGGGCAGAAAGAGCTGCACTGGGGTTGTGATGGGTGACTGATTATATATTTTCAAGTTGGGAGGGGATTGAGGACAGCACAAATCTCCAAGGTATTTTGGAAAACCAAGTTTCCAGGACCCTGAAGAGGCTAGCTATTGTTAAGAAAAGGTCATTTATTGCTGATTAGTAAAAACTCAAACCGTTCAAATAGGAATTCTACTGAATAACAAAATAAAGTTTCAGTAATAAAAATAATATTTCAATATTTAACGTAAACCTTGAATATAGTGGATACAAATGAGGGTCGGGCCGTAGGAAGGTTTTACAGATTGGTGTGAACTTTTTGGAAATTTAGAAATAACTGACATAAAAGAAAAAAGCTATAAAAGAATAAGCAATTCCTTAGAATGGACTAAAGATCCAGCACCCTGGGCCCCTGGTGTAGTTCTGCCACTTACTACTCTGTAATTCTAGGCCAGTAGTACTAAAAAGAAGTCCTGGATTAAAAGCATTAGCATCACCAGGATGATTCTTAGAAACACAAATTCTGGAGCTCACCCCAGACCTATGGAATCAGAAATTCTGAATGTGAAGTGAAGTTCAGCATTCTATTTAACACCTTGCAGGTGGTCCTAATGCAGGTTAAAGTTTAGAAGAATCGTCTCAGGCAATTATCCTCACTGGGTTCATTCCCTTAACTATAAAATAAAGAGGTTGAACTATAGCCCTCCTTTCCTTTATTCCTTCAGGCCTCGCTTTGCTGGACGATGTCGGATCATAAAATGACTTCAGATGCTGACACCCTGCAGAGCAGTCGTACTAATCAATGGAAAATTTTACAAATGTTCTATGACCTTTAAAATTTTTTGTCAACACATTAAAAGCTTTCTTACAATCAGTCATAAAGGTATCAGGAAATGAAAGAATGATAATATTTTTAGTACATTCTAAATCAATGCTTTAGTAATAATGAGAATTACAGTGTTTTATTTACTTGTAAGACCTTATTAGAGAGACCTGTTTCTGGGATATGGAGGAGACATACTTTTCTGTACTCCTCCCACTAACAACTACTAAAAAACATGGATATTATATTTAAACAAACATAAGAAGACTGAAAATTGGAGAGAAGAAGGTAGACTGCCCAGGAACACCAGGGCCTGAGGAACAACATGGTGGTAGGCTGCATTTTCTCTTTAAAGAAGCCACCACCAAGAGTGGCCAAAGGATACAGACCCAGAAAGCCCCAACACAAGCCTGCCATCTCTAGGTAATGGAGCAGGAAAGGGCAGCCTAGCAGCACAAAAAATGTTTCAACAGTAATTCTTCTACTTCAAGTATGTGCTATGGGAGAAACTATAGACCTTTCTCCAGTGTCTGTATAGGCTGAGTGGGGACCTAGACTTCCACCCAGCGGAGGCTATAAGGAAGCACCCCAATCACCCTCACCTCCACCAGGGTGGTATCAATTACTACCTGCCAGGTAGTAATGAATGCCAACACCAACCACTATACAGTGTCAGTAGACACCCTATGTGGGGAGCCTGCACTTCTACTCTCTCCTGTCAGTAATGAGGTACCAGTGAGATGGTGTTAGAAGTGGCCTCATGTCAAGAACACTCCATAATACTGAGGCCTGTCCAACTCCCCAGCATCAGTGGAGGCTACATCAGGAGCAATAATGAGGTACTTCTACACCCCTCAGCCAGAAAAGTATCAGAGGAGGCCTACTGGGGAACCAAAACTACCCTTTCTGCTCAACAGCACTGAGGAGCCCCTCCTGTCATGGAGTCAAGGGAGTTAGAATGGAGACTCCCACCTTCCCTTGCCAGAGCAGTGTCAAAAAAATCTAGCTAAAATAGAAGGTTTAAATAAAATCCTGAGTCTCGTAATGTAATATTCAAAATGTTTGGGTTTGAACTGAAAACCATTTCTTATACTTAGAACCAGGAAGATCCCAACTTGAATGAAAAGAAAAAAAGACAATCAACAGACATCAACACTGAAATGACAAAGATGTTAGAATTATTTTAAAGGTTTATAAACAAGCCTCATAAAAATGCTTCAGAGAGTAATTATGAATGTACTTGAAATAAATGGGAAAACAGAAAGATTTGTGTAAGAAATAGAAGACATAAAGAAGAACCAAATGGAAGTTTTAGAACTGAAAAAGTACAGTAGCTGGAAATTTAAAAGGTCAGTGGACGATCTCAACAGCAGAATAGAGGGGCAGAGGAAAAATCAGTAAAGTTGCTGGTAGAAAAATAGAAATAACCCAATTTGAACAACAGAGAAAAGAGTGAAAATGAACAGAGCCTCAGGGACTCACGAGACTATACCTAAAGATCTAACATTTGTGTCAACAGAGTCCAGAAAACAGAAAAGGAAGAAGGCACTGCTTCAAGTTCACTTGAAGAAATAATGTCTAGAAATTCTCCAAATTTGGCAATAGCCGCCCCCCCCCACTGCCGCAAAAAAAACAAAACAAAAACTACAAATTCAAGAACCTGAGCAAATCCCAAATGGGATAAACCTGAAGAAATTCTGTAAATATCTATGGAGTATATATGTCAAACTCTAAGGTGTTAAGATGGGTAAAGTAAGGCCACTTCCCTACAAAGAAAATTTCTAGTGTTGTTAGATATATAGACAGGGAAACATAATTTTAATCAGTGTGATAATGTTGCAGGGTTGCAGGGTTCTTGTCTCACAGAGTCGAAGAATGAATCTAAGGGACACAAAATGATGAAATGAAGTGAAAGCTTATTAAGTGAAGGTGAGAACAGAAAGGAAAAAAATAAAAAGCTCTCTAGAGTGAGGGGTTCCCAAATGGGTTGCCCCTGATGGCTTTTATGGTTAGTCTTTTATAGGGAACTTGGTAAATACCTTGTCTATAACATTTCAGACAAACGGTAGATTTGTAACTTTCATGAAACTATCTTGTCTATATTTAGAACACACAAGGTGGATTTTGTAACTTTCATGAAAACATCTCATCTATGTTTAGAACAAACAAGGAGGATTTGTTATGGTCCCTTCTCTCTGGTTCTATCTCATCTCTAACATTTCTCCACATCTGGGATTTCTGTAAGCCTGGTCATGTAGCCCTCTACCTATCCCTACGTATATCCCTACCCAGCCTTGCCTTACTCAATAGTTGTTATGGTGAATGTTGCTGCATTTTGCTGTGGGACACCAGAGGGAGAAACCTAGGATGAAATCACTCAAGCTGAGTCTCCAAGTACAAATGCACCCAAGAAAGGATCTTGGTAAGGGGTATAAGAGGAACACATTGGCAGAAGGAAAAGCATGAACAAAGACAAAAAGGCTTGAAACAATGCAGTGCGAGTATATTTTGATATTACTACACTGCAACTTGTAAAGTAGATGGGGGGAGATAAGAGTAAGAGAAATATTATGTGAGACACTATGTTAGCACTTGGAAGATTTAAAAATTAGGTACGGAAAGTTCCCTGTTCCCTTTGAGGAATTTGGTAAGGTGCTGATAACCTGCTATTGGGTTATTTGAGGAGCAGGAAAGGACTAATGTTCTACAGAGCAACTTTCTGACTAACCTTATATGGTCACAGTAATCAAAGCTTTGGACTAAGGCATTAAATGCCCTTGCCAAAGCCCCCTTAAGTTTTTTATGCAAATGGTAAAATAATAATTCGCCATCTGTCATTAATATTAGGGTGCTATTTGTATCTTCTTTCTTATCTGTAATGTGTAAACATCCTATGGAAGCATCACAAAAACAAGCTCTGTTGTAGGAAAATCAGGGTATTGGGGTAATAATATAGGGACATCTATGTAGAAATTGATGTTGATGAGGAAGTTCTGAGAGAAGAAGACACCTAAGTCAAAATATATAGGTTTATATGGATTTGCTTAAATGTGGGTTAAATAGATCAGAACAAGTAGATAAATTAGCACTGAGTTTAACCCTTTTAAGAGATGCAATAATGAATAGTCTGTTCCCTTTCTCTCAACAGTTCCATCCTATTCCAGACCACCAGATCTGGTCTCTGCTGATGAGCCCAGCAAACCTTCATGTGTCTGCCTTTTGTTCTTTACTAGTCTCCTAAGCAACAAATTAATAATGTAACTAAAACCAAATAATCAATTAGCATTCATTGCTCGACATCTATTTTACATGACCTTGGATGGAATCTTACCTCCTAGTGCAGGAGACACTAACAGTTAAATCTGCAGACATAGGCCTCCAAGCACACAACCTGAAATTCAATTAAATCAGCATTTTGAGCTCCAGTTGTAACATTAAGTTACTGCCGTACATCTGGTGTCTATCCAGTGAGCTCAAACAAAAAGAAGTCCCAGCTGACATTATAGGTATTGGATAAAGCAAATAGTCTATTGCTTTAGGGAAAAAAAATTTAAACAGTGAGGCCTTGAAATATTGGACCTAAGTTAAACATGGGCAGCATGGTAGAAAGAAATGTTCTCATTTCTGGAAAGAAACAGTGACAAAAAGAAAGTAAATGCAAATGGAAAAAATACACAGGCAACATACATGAATATTTAGTCCTTCACTGAGAGAGAAATTATGAAGAATATTTGTCTGATATATACTTGAACAAGGAAGAAAATTAATGGCATTTTAAAAAGTTATATGGAAGACCCTCATGTCTATTCATGGTCCTATGTATGAAGATGACTATAAATTTCTTCCACAAATATTCATTGAGAACTCAGCTTCATACCAGACACTATCCTAGCACTAGAGTCACATATTATAAGGCCCTGGCTTTCACTGAACTTACTTTCTTATGGAGATTGACAGAAATATGTAAGTAAACACAGGCTTAAAATTCTTTTAAAAATTGAAAGTGTTATGAAGAAAATCAAATAGGCCATGAAATGGGAGGTTCCTGAGGTGGGCAGAAGACTACTTTATTTATTTTTTTAAAAAACTGTTTATTTATTTATTTGAGAGAGGGAGATGGAGAGAGAGAGAAAGAGAGAGAGAGAAGAGAGAGAGAGAGTATGCGTGTGCAAGCAAAGGGGAGGGTCTGAGGAAGAGGGAAGAATCCCAAGCAGGGTCATCCCATCTCATGACCCTGAGATGATGACCCTGAGATGATGACCTGAGCTGAAACGAAGAGTTGGATGCTTTTTTTTAAATTTTCTTTTATGTTATGTTAATCACCATACATTACATCATTAGTTTTTGATGTAGTGGTCCATGATTCATTGTTTGCATGTAACACCCAGTGCTCCATTCAATACGTGCCCTCTTTAATACCCATCACCAGGCTAACCCATCCCCCCACCCCCCTCCCCTCTAGAACCCTCAGCTTGTTTCTCAGAGTCCATCGTCTCTCATGGTTCGTCTCCCCCTCCGATTTACCCCCTTCAATTTTCCCTTCCTACCATCTTCTTTTTTTTTTAACATATAATGTATTATTTGTTTCAGAGGTACAGGTCTGTGATTCAACAGTCCTACACAATTCACAGCACTCACCATAGCACATACCTTCCTCAATGTCTATCACCCAGCCATCCCATCCTTCCCACCCCCCCACCACTCCAGCAACACTCACTTTTTTTCCTGAGATTAGGAATTCCTCATATCAGTGAGATCATATGATACATGTCTTTTTCTGATTGACTTATTTCACTCAGCATAATACCCTCCAGTTCCAACCACGTCATTACAAATAGCAAGATTTCATTCCTTTTGATGGCTGCATAATATTCCATT
>NW_027397069.1:59699618-59710489 GCF_003265705.2 Callorhinus ursinus | reverse complement strand
AGTGGTATATATATATATATATATATACCACTTCTTCTTTATCCATCCATTCATCTGTTGATGGACATCTTGGCTCATTCCATAGTTTGGCTATTGTGGACATTGCTACTATAAACATCAGGGTGCACATACCCCTTCGGATCCCTACATTTGTATCTTTGGGGTAAATACCCAGGAGTGCATTTGCTGGGTTGTATGGTAGCTCTATTTTCAATTTTTTGAGGAACCTCCATACTGTTTTCCAGAGGGGTTGCACCAGCTTGCATTCCCACCAACAGTGTAGGAGGGTTCCCCTTTCTCTGCATCCCCACCAACATCTGTCGTTTCCTGACTTGTTAATTTTAGTCATTCTTTTTGGTGTCTGATTGCTGTGGCTAGGACTTCTAATACTATGTTGAATAGCAGTGGTGATAGTGGACATCCCTGCCGTGTTCCTGACCTTAGGGGAAAGCTCTCAGTTTTTCCCCATTGAGAATGATATTCCCTGTGTGTTTTTCATAGATGGCTTTTATGATATTGGGGTATGACCGTCTATCCCTATACTCTGAAGAGTTTTGATCAAGAAAGGATGCTGTATTTGTCAAATGCTTTTTCTGAATCTATTGAGAGGATCATATGGTTCTTGTTCTTTCTTTTATTAATTTATTAATGTATTGTATCACATTGATTGATTGATTGATTCGTGTTGAACCAACCTTGCAGCCCAGGGATAAATCGCACTTGGTTGTGGTGAATAATCCTTTTAATGTACTGTTGGATCCTATTGGCTAGTATTTTGGTGAGAATTTTTGCATCCATGTTCATCAAGGATATTGGTCTGTAATTCTCCTTTTTGATGGGGTTTCTGTCTGGTTTGGGGATCAAGGTAATGGTGGCCTCATAAAATGAGTTTGGAAGTTTTCCTTCCATTTCTATTTTTTTGGGACAGTTTCAGAAGAATAGGTATTAATTCTTCTTTAAATGTTTGCTAGAATTCCCCTGGGAAGCCATCTGGCCCTGGGCTTTTGTTTGTTGGGAGATTTTTGATGACTGCTTCAATTTCCTTAGTGGTTATAGGTCTGTTCGGGTTTTCTATTTCTTCCTGGTTCAGTTTTGGTAGTTGATACATCTCCAGGAATCTTTGGAATGCAGCAAAGGCAGTCCTAAGAGGAAAGTATATAGCAATACAAGCCTTTCTCAAGAAACAAGAAAGGTCTCAAATACACAACCTAATCCTACACCTAAAGAAGCTGGAGAAAAAACAGCAACTAAAGCCTAAACCCAGCAAGAGAAGAGAAATAATAAAGATCAGAGCAGAAATCAATTAAATAGAAACCAAAAGGACAGTAGAACAGATCAACGAAACTAGGAGCTGGTTCTTTGAAAGAATTAACAAGATTGATAAACCCCTGGCCAGACTTATCAAAAAGAAAAGAGAAATGACCCAAATAAATAAAATCATGAATGAAAAAGGAGAGATCACAGCCAACACCAAAGAAATACAAACAATTATAAGAACATATTATGAGCAACTATATGCCAGCAAAGTAGATAATCTGGAAGAAATGGATGCATTCCTAGAGATGTATCAACTACCAAAACTGAACCAGGAAGAGTTGGACTCTTAAGCACCTGAGCCACCCAGGCATCCCAGAAGACTACTTTAGGTAACATAGTGTAGAAGCCCTTTTTGAGGAGGGGAATTTGAGCTTATATAATGAGTAGGGAATAGGCACTACACTCCAGGAAGAAGAAGAATGGGGACAAATGGCCTGAACCAGGACAAATCTTGGAATATTTGAGAAATAGAAAGAAGGGCAGTGCACCTGGAGCCTAATGCATGAGAACGAGAAAAGTAGGAGATGAAGTGAAAGGCATGTGTAGGGAGAATCCCATTCTGGCTAGTCATTTTTTATTACCTACAATTCAGCCTGGAAGTGTAAGATAGTAGTTTATGCCAGAGCTAATTAAAAAAGAGGAGGATGGCTAGGTCAGCTCTTGGCTGGACTTCAGATTACAGAAAATTTCTGGAGTTGACAGTGATTTTCTGCAGCAGTGACTGGCATCAAAAGTAACTCTCAGAAGCATGCAGTTAGGATGAACAAGAGGAAGTTTTCTGTGGAATAATCTATTTTTCTTTATCTTTTCCTGAGATGTCTCTACAATGCGTTTGGACTGAGGAGCAAGGAAATTTCTCTGCTTTAACGGAAGCATTTAGAATCTCAGCATCTATGCTAAGATTCTGTGTGTAACAAGAATGTTCCTTTGTAAACATTACAAATAGTCCTCATGGGCTGCTGCAGTTGCATCATGTAATTCCTGGTTCCCATTACCTGTCGTATTCTATAATCCTTAACCTGAATCTGGCAGTAGCAGGATTTAGGTAAGAAATGGTTACAACCTGGAATATATCCAGAATCAATTAAGGCTCCAGATTTTGCAAATAAGAAAATTTCTTAACAGCTTGGTAGAATAGAACAAGATAATGCATGACAAGCAAAGGAAGGTCTCAAGAGACACTGAGCTTCCAGAGACTGTGTTTAAGGAGAACATACCTATTTGTGGACTCCTCAGATTCCAGGTCAGAATTTCAACATCTAGAAGAACTTGAAGAGGCAGGGCTAGTTGGGCAAAGGGATTTGGGTGCAATGCTGTAACAGAAGTCTGCCATAACTGTTGATCCAAATGGGAACTTTGAGTGAAGCACCTAGTACAAACTATAATGGACTTAGAGAACAAACATATCAGGACTTTTTAGGGCTTTCAAAAATTTGCACATCATTTGGAAAGATCATTCTGCTAAAGGAGAACATTTGACTAATTGTGAAACTGTCTTGATAATTTTTCTCCTACAGGTTAGGAGAACTAAATACAGAGAATATTATTTAGATTGATGATTGGCAAGTGGAGTGACTGTGCTTTCTTGTTATTGGAAATAGAAAGGGAGGAAAATGTTATATAGATGGGCTAAACCTCATAAAAAATACAGCTTTAAAAAATTGGTACTGTAAAATACAAGCTAATGGCCAGGCTCTAAATAATATCACTTAACAAGAAGGAAAACAGACATGAAAGTTCCCAAGGATAAAGCTCAAGAGAAGCATTTTGTGTTAGATGAAGAGATAGATATAGATATAGATAGGTGACAGAAAGAGAGAGAGAGGGAGAGAGAGAGAGAGAGAGAGAGAAGTAGGTAAGTCAATCCAAGGAGAGGTTTGATGAGCACAAATTTTACAAAAAAATATGAAATATAGAGGGATAATTTTATTGACTCCACAAAACATGACAGTGCTCAAAGGCACTTACTTAGGGGTAAATTTTAATTATACCAAAAGGATGAACAAATTAAAATATATCACAAAAGACCATAAAGAAGGCTAAAACCAAGGACCCGTTTTAGTCAGTTGCTCAGACAGCAGAACAGATCAGAGAACACAGATCAAGTTGTATTCTATATTTTAGGCATAGTCCTTGGCATTTAGGCTTGTCAGGATTTGTAAAAACAATCCATAAAAATTGTTTTCAATGGTATTTAAAGAAAAACAAAACAAACATACAAACCAAGTTGTGATAATCTACTGCCCGTGCTAACTAGTATAATCTTAGGAGAACAAACAAAGAAGATGGAAATGCACAGTTCCCGTTTTTTTCAACATCGTTCTTAAAGAAAATGACTTGCAAACTGTAAATATCAAAACAAACCTGATTATTTGGCAATTGAGAGATATTGGATAAATGATCATTTGGCAAATGATCCCTGATGCAAACATTTCCTCTTGATCTCCAAAATACTCATGAAGATAGAAAGATGTACTTAGCCCAGCATCAATGACTGTGAAATCATTAAAAGAATCTTGGAAAAATTTTCACAATAAATTAATTAAATAAATAAATAAATAAATAAATAAATAAATAAATAAATACAAACAGGACAGGGGGAATAATATAGGACTGAAAAGGGACAGAAATGAAGGAAATTTCCCAGACCAAAATAATCTTTACAAAACTACTTTGGTGTTACCCATTATCTATTCCAAAATGCCCACCTATTCCAAAAATGTCAGGTCTGTATTAACCATATAAGCATGTCTTCATTTCTTGATATTAAAAATTCTTAGCGTTATTTTGTTGGTTTAGAGAATGCTGTCTGGAATTCATCATACCTAACACATCATCGCATGGGGAAATATTAGAGAGTATTACGGTTACTGTGGTGGGCGGAATAACAGCCCCCCAATATGACCAGGTCCTCATCCCTGGAACCTGTGAATATTATCTTATATGGCAAAAGGGACTTTATATTTGGGATTAAATGGAGGGTTTTGAGATAAGGAGATTATCCCAGTTTATCCAGATGAGTCCAGTAGAATCTCCAGGATCCTTGTAAGAGGGATACACAGAGTCAGAGTAAATAAGAGCAGAAGGTGATGTGATGGCAGAATCAGATTGGAGTGATATACTTTGAAGATAGAAGAGGCCGTGATCAAGGAATACAGGCATCTGCTAGAAGGTGAAAAAGCCAGGAAAATGGATTATCTCCTCGGAGCCCTCAGAAGGATCCAGCTCTGCTGATACCCTGACTCTGGCCCAGTGAGACTGATTTCAGACTTCTGACTAGCAGCATGATAGAAGAGGTTTTTATAAATTTGTGTTGTCACTAAGTTTGTGGCAATAGTTACAGAAGCAGTAGGAAATTAATACAGTCAGTATAGTCCAGTGTTGTAAATTGATCCATATGACAGTGAAAACGTGAGCAGTGGTTATTCCCGGGCTATGTAAAAATTCTTCGGGCCTTTTAATTTTTTTTCCAAAGTTCTTCAGTGAACTTGTATTGCTTTAGGATTTAGAATAAATACAATAAAGTTAAACAAACAGTAGGCATAGATAGGATGAATTTGTGTTATTTTTATTTCCATGTAAAGTTTAGAAACAAAGGTAGTCTCAAGGTCAATCTTTCCTTCTAGGTTTCCACTGGTAAAAAGGTTATTACTGTCATTTATTGGTTTGCTTATTTAAAAATTTTTTTTCTCTACATTAATAATTTTAGCAGCTATTCATATGCTTAAATATATTGCTGTTAATTCATGCAAGTTCTTTTTTTACATTTTTTGCTTTTTGGTTTTATTTTTGTTTGCAGTTATAGATCCCTCCCCTTTGCCAGAACATGGCTTTTTGTTTTATTATTATTATTATGTTACGTTAGTCACCATACAGTACATCATTAGTTTTTGATGTAGTGATCTGTGATTCACTATTTGCATTTAACATCCAGTACCTGTTGCAATACTCACCCTCCTTAATACCTATCACCCTGTTACCCCCTCCCCCCCATCCTCTACCCCTCTGAAACCCTCAGTTTGTTTCCTGGAGTCCATAGTCTCTCGTGGTTCGTCTCCCCCTCCGATTCCCCCCCTTCATTTTTCCCTTCCTTCTCCTGATGTCCTCCATTCTATTCCTCATGTTCTACAAATAAGTGAAACCATATGATAATTGACTTTCTCTGCTTGACTTATTTCACTTAGTATAACCTCCTCCAGTTCCATCCATGTGGATGCAAAAGTTGGGTATTCACCCTTTTGATGGCTGAGTAATATTCCATTGTATCTATGGACCACATCTTTTCTATCCATTCATCTGTAGAAGGGCATCTCAGGTCCTTCCACAGTTTGGCTATTGAGGACATTGCTGCTATGAACATTGGGGTGCATGTGCCCCTTCTTTTTGCTACATCTCTATCTTTGGGGTAAATACCCAGGAGTGCAATTGCCTAAGTGACCATTTTTTGTGTGTGTTATTTTTCATTCCTGTAATTAGAAAAAAATGAAATCGGGTTTCTTGAGTAATTATTCCTGACCCATGTTTTCAGATTCTCTCACTCAGATGAGAATTGAATAAAAATACCCAAATGTCAAACATTAATTTAATAGGGTATAATAAGTTCCAATGAATTGTCTTAGAAAATAATTCTTCTATGAGCTGCTCTGCTCTGGATATTATGACTTTTCCTGAAATCCGAGATTAGTGTCTTGGTGTTCTATATAGACAGTTACATCAAATTAATTTGTTTTGAATTGATATATGAAATTGTTTATAAGTGGAAAAGAAACTTAAAAAGGATTATAAGAGCATTTTTTTTTAAAACTTGAGAAATAAATCTGCATCCAAATAAAAATAAAAATGCTTTACATCATTCATTAGTCTACCTTTCTTCAACTCTGGATGGTTAAATTATTTTGTTGGAATGAAATAGTTTAAGTGACAAAATTAAATGAAAATATTTTATTGAAAATTGCTCTTCATATTTGCTATTGCAACGTGTCACCCGGTCTCATACACCTGATTCCTTTATCTGCTCTATTTTTTAAATAAACGTATCATCTTCTAATAATACACAATATAATACTTATTTACCATGGTAAAATATAAGAATATTATGAATATATCTTCAAACATTATGCTAGACTTAAACTCTACATTTGTGTGTTTTGTTGACTGATACATCCCAAGTGTCTAATATATAATAGAGCCTTAACTAATATGAGATGAATAAGTGAATGAATATGTACTACTGAGAGCCAAATATTGCTATAGGCCCTGGGAATAGAGCAATGAACAAAATAGACAAAATCTTTCCTACTGCAATTGACATTCTAGGGACTGAGGTCAATAGTACCCTGGACAGTTCTCAACAACAGAAGAAATTTCAGACTTTTTAATAGGAGTGGGGGAAAAAATGGGTGACGCACTAATTACTGGCCCTTTAGGTGGCTGTGTTAGTTTTAAAGTTCAGAGAAGAACTCACTGGGGTGTTGATCTTGAAGCTGATCCTTGAATGATAAAAGGATAATGTCTTGGAAGAGCATTTTGAACAGAAGGCACAGCAAGTGCAAAGGCCTTTGAGAAAGGCAAGAATCGGATGAAATCGTGAAATCATATTAGGAGAGTTGGGATAATGTATCAAGAAAGACCTGTGATTAAGCAGACACCAGAAGGATAATATCAGGAGTGGGTGAGAGAAGCATCTCAGATAAAGAAATCAGCCTAAAGGAAAAAGAAGCAGGGTGTGTCTGGAACACAGAATTTTAAAGGATATGGTCAAGAAATGAGAGTGGGTAATTAAGCAATGGCCAGATCCTGAAAGCATTCTACTTTATGCTAAGGTTTGGACTTTATTCTGAGAGCAGTCTGAAGATATTGAGGGATTTTAAGCAAGGTTAAAAAAAAAATCATAAAACAGACTTCTGTTTCCACTAAGCACAACTGAAAAGGCCGGATATTATATAAGACAAACTTAAGAATATTGTAGAAGAAGACTGCCAACCAGCTAGGAACTTCAGGGCCCAAAGAACAAATTGTAAATTCCCTGAGTTTACCTTTGCCTTATATATTCTGGACTTGAGCTGAAGAAGAAAGCAACATGAGAAGGCCAACAAGCATAGACAGAACTAGCCCCAACAAAAGCCTGCTTTCTCTAACAGAAGGGCCAGGAGAAGAGACAGCCCAACAAGAGAGAAAACTTAGAAAATAATTCCTCTACTCAAGTCAAATATCACAGGAAAAAACTGGCTCCACCAACCCTGCCAGCAATGGCTAGGTGAGGAGCTGAGATTTCTACCCCAGCCAGAAGGTCAAAGGCACTATAATCCCCAGCTCTGGTAGAGACAAAAGCATCAAGGCTTTCACCATCCCAAGCCCCAGAAGGGATCTTCAGCTCTCATATTCCCTGGTTCTTTCCTAGGTTGTGGAGGGAACATTTTTCTCTGCCTTTCTAGATTCTCCTACCTGGTCTAAGAATTAAATTGACATGAGACAAAATAACAGGAGAAAACCAAATTCAACTGCATACATATGGGGAATCCACATAGACGTGAGATTCCAGAGATAGGCAAAGAGGTACAAATGTCATCCTGAACAAAAGAAGGGGGTATAGGGGTCTGGGACTTCCAAGGCGTGGGAAACAATGTACAGGAAGATGAAAAAGAGTAAATGTTTGGTAAACAAATGTTGGCTGTGCCATACAGAAATAATGGGATATAGGGAGGAATTTTTAACAGACTTTGCTAGGTTCCTCCCTGTCCACCATACCTAGTTCTTATAATATAGTTATCTACGGTGATAGTTCTTTTCCTGCAACAGGTCCTCTATCTAAATCCTTTTAGGCAGTTAGGGGGAAGGTCAAAGTTTTTTCCTCAGTCTTTTAAGCCTTGGTTGTTTTTAGCTTAAAATAATCCGCAGGTCAAAGTGGCACATCTTGGGGTGACCTGCCTTTGGCTCCTAACCTGCAAACTAACCGGTGCATAGTCTAAGCTGTATCTACTTCAGATCTACCAATCTCCTCCTTTTGTCTTCCACCATAACCTGTACTGCTTTTGAGAGTATTCTTAGGTTTAAACTTTTTCATGCTCTGTTGCAAATGCAGTCAATTCCTTTGAGAACAGATTAGGAGCTATCTGTTTAACCTCCTGCTTCTTCTCCAAGGCAAAATCCCTGAGCAGGGCTCGGGAGCTAGGGGTTGGGACAATAACAAGCTTCTTTTTGAGTGACACCTCTACTCTAGGAGCTCAGTGTGGGGATGGGCAGCAGCCAGAGGTCCTGTGGGCTGTCTCTGCTGGTGTCAGATCATCACAACTGGGGCGATGGTAATTGGCGCCCAGCATTCTCAGTATGCTGTACCCAAGGCAGAGCCTCCCTTTCATGAGTGTGGGTTGAGTGGAAGAAGAGAGCCCCCCAACTGGGGTTGGACTAGCCAGTACAATGGACAGCAAGGGGCAGGATGAAGGGATCCACTGAATTCCTCCTCCCCAGAAGATGGCCCTCAGAATGGGAGCTGGGGGAGGGGCAGGAGAGGGAACCCTGGGTTTTTGGCGGCAACAGCAGGGTGTCTGCCTTGCCTAGCTGGGAGTGAGAAAAAGGATCTTGGTTCAAATACCAGACTCTTGCTTTTCTTACACACGGTTAGGTTATCTTGAATACAGTTTTCCTCATTTCCTGTTTGTCCTTAGGACAATTTCCACAGCCTTTAAGTGGTTGTTCTTGAAGTAATTTTCATCAATTTCACTGGGAAGCAAGTCAGTGGGAGTTCCTCACATTTCATCACTCACCGTCTTGGTGTAAATTGATCACCAGTGCATTCTTTCTTTTTTTTTTCTTTTTAAAGATTGTATTTATTTATTTGGAAGAGAGAGTGAGCAAGAGAGAGCAGAGCACAAACCAGGGGAGGGGCAGAGGGAGAAAGAGGAGCAGACTCCCCGCCGAGCAGGGAGCCTATGCCTATGCCTATGCTTAGGACCCTGGGATCATGGCCTGAGCTGAAGGCAGATGTTTAAGGGACTGAGCCATCCAGGTGCCCCACCAATGCATTATTTCTTACAACTGTATGTGAATCCACAAGTATCTCAAAATAAAAGGTTTATTTAAAAAAAATCATAGGATAGGGGCGCCTGGATGGCTCAGTCATTAAGCGTCTGCCTTCGGCTCAGGTCACGATCCCAGGGTCCTGGGATCAAGCCCCCATTGGGCTCCCTGCTCGGTGGAGAGCCTGCTTCTCCCTCTCCCTCTGCCTGTCGCTCTGCCTAATTGTGCTCTCTCTTGATCTCTCTATCAAATAAATAAAATCTTTTTTTAAAAAAAATCATAGGATAACATACAAGCAGTTATGCAGGATAATTACCCAGTCCATTTCTTTGTTTCTAAGAAAGCTTTAAGTAGACAAGCAAACTAATTTTCCTCTTCTGGAGTCTCAGCAGAGAAAGAAAATCTCTTTCCATTTTTTGCAATTTGTTAATATACTGCAAAAAACATCACACTGGTAATGTGAATAGAGTTGCTATGATAGCTTATTGATGAGAAGTTAAAGGGCAAGGTTAAAATATACAGTTGACTCTTGAACAATACAAGGGTTGGGGACAATGATACCTGCTGTCAAAACTCCACGTATAACTTTTGACTCCCCAAAAGCTTAACGACTAATAGCCTGCTGTTGACCAGAAGCCTTACTGATAACAAAAAGTCAATTGACATCTTTTGTATGTTTTATGTCCTATATGCTATATTTTACAATACAGTGAGCTAGAGAAAAGAAAATGTTATTAAGAAAATCATAAGGAAAAGAAAATACATTTACAGTACTAAACCATATTTATCGAAAAAAATCTGCATACAAGCAAACCTGCAGGGCTCAAACCCATGTTGTTCAAGGTCAAGTGTATTCACTGACCACCCAGCACTTAGTATTGTCATCAATTGTTTGTTAAGTGAATTATTAAATGTCCAACTAAATAGACTAAGTCAGGTCAGTAGTGATGGGATTGTTTCTCAGGTTTTCCTCACTACCACCTTCTTACTCCTCACGCCACCCCATTACCCTCACACCACCCCATTACCCTCACACCAGCCCATTTAAAACTCATCTAAAATGTCACAAGCAGAGCACTGTGCCAGGGTCACCCGACACATTCAGCAGTGACACTGCCTAACGTGTTGTCACGGTCTGTTTTATAAACTTGCTGGCAATGGTAGAAGCTCTATTGTGTCG
Organism: Callorhinus ursinus; assembly: GCF_003265705.2. Classification (NCBI taxonomy): domain Eukaryota; kingdom Metazoa; phylum Chordata; class Mammalia; order Carnivora; family Otariidae; genus Callorhinus; species Callorhinus ursinus. The sequence continues at coordinate 59,699,976 of NW_027397069.1, read as the reverse complement.
ATTTTTATCCAATGCCTCTGGGTGCCAATGACAATCTGTTTTTTAAAGATTCTCACTTCTTTTCTTTTCTTCTCTTTTTTCTTCTTTTTTTTAAAAACGATTTTATTTATTTATTCATGAGAGACAGAGAGAGAGATAGGCAGAGGCAGAAGCATGCGGGACTCCATCCCAGGACTGTGGGATCATGACCTGAGTCAAAGACAGAGGAAGGCAGATGCTTAACCGACTGAGCCACCCAGGCACCTCCCTTTTTTCCTTTTCCTTTTCCTTTCTCCCTCCCTCCCCTTTCTTTCTTTCTTTCTTTCTTTCTTTTTCTTTCTTTCTTTCTTTCTTTCTTTCTTTCTTTCTTTCTTTCTTT
>NW_027397069.1:59602781-59699608 GCF_003265705.2 Callorhinus ursinus | reverse complement strand
TTTCTTTCTTTCTTTCTTTCTTTCTTTCTTTCTTTCTTTCTTTCTTTTTCTTTCTTTCTTTCTTTCTTTCTTTCTTTCTTTCTTTCTTTCTTTCTTTCTTTCTTTCTTTCTTTCTTCCTCTCTCTCTCTCTTTCTTTCTTCCTTCCTTTCTTCCTTTCTTCCTTCCTTCCTTTCTTTCTTCCTTCCTTCCTTCCCCCCTTCCTTCCTTCCTTTCTTCCTTTCTTCCTTTCTTCCTTCTTTTCTTTCTTTCTTTCTTTCTTTCTTTCTTTCTTTCTTTCTTTTTCTTTCTTTCTTTCTTTCTTTCTTTCTTTCTTTCTTTCTTTCTTTCTTTTTCTTTCTTTCTTTCTTTCTTTCTTCCTTCCTTCCTTCCTTCCTTCCTTCCTTCCTTCCTTCCTTCCTGTCAGAGAGTTGGAGTCCAAAGAAGGTGAAGAACTGTGCAAAGTGGCAGATCAGACCCCGTGAGTGTAGCCTGACAAGTCCCTGGAGCAAGGAGGAAGAGCCCAGCCTAGGTCTGGGACTTGCTAACTATTCCCTAATCTGAATATAAAAGCCTCTGTAAGGCCGCTTGTCTTCCGCTGTGTTTTTGTTTGTTTTTTTTTTTGGTTTTTGTTTTTGTTTTCCTTTTGGGCCAGGCCGAATTACCTTTTAAAATAAAACATTAGCAGGCTCAGGACATTACACCACGCGCCACATGTGGATGGCATGGGGAGAAAGCACACTGAAAAAAGACTAAGTCATTTCTAACCCAGAAGAGAAAGCAGGTTTGGAAATGCAGACCACCAACACTGAATAATTTCATCTCACTATAAATAGCACATTAATTGAGAATGCAAATCTGCCAGGCAATGACTGAAAAATGTCTTCAGAGTGCTTGCTTTATCTCTTTTTTGGAAATATGTTCTTTGCAGTGCATTAAATGAATTACTGGTAGCAAGGACATCTAGCACAAATTAAAGAGTTTTTTTGGTTATTTTATTTGTTTGGTAAAGAAAATCAAGTTGAAAATGCAGATAAAAACACATTTTTATGTCCTAGGACTCAAATGAACTCCATTGCACATCTACATCAAAAAGTAGATAAGCCTCACTTCTGATTTTATTCTCCATAGACAAAGCCTAAATAAATAGAAATGGTTTCAACCCAAACAGTAACACTCCTCTTATGGGGAAGAGTTGTACTGAAAACAGTGCCTACTCTAAAATTGGCCAAATAGCAGAAAGTAAGAAAAAAAAGAATATTTTAATTTGCATATGGGGAAACCCTCAGGTTTTCATTCAGTCTTCTGAACTATAGATTTAATATAAAAACTTGAAAACAGCGTTCCCTCTCACAGCTGCTTAGGAGTAAATGGAAATTAGAATACTATTGGAACAAATATACTCAGAGCAGCAATGAGAGCCAACAGGCCGGGCTCTCATCTTCTACACTACTTGATTCCTCATGTTAACTACTTGTTAAGTATGTGTCCTCCCGGACAGGTTCCAAGATTGCAAGACAGGGATTCAGTCTTATTCACTGATGAATCCTCAGTTTTAAAAACACTGCGCAAAACATGTTAGCTATATAAAAAATGAACACTATTTTAAGATTTTTCAATGAAGAAAACAATGTTTGGAGGGTAAAGTCACAGATTGTTATCTTTCCCTTTCTAGAGGGAAGCAGTATCATGGAAAGACATGTGGGAGTCTGGATGGGGCAGAGTTCCAGCTTTGTAGCTTGGGGGCCAGTTATAAACCCAATGTTGCAGTCATTACAGCTACTCACAAATATTCCGCTTCTTGGGGGGGGGGCGTGCAGAATATGAGAAGAGTGCACTTTCTCACTTCCTTTAAAGATGTGATTGTTTTCACTAATGAAATGTGAACAGAAGTGTCATGCTACACTTCTGAGTGCCTATGCACAATTCTTCACATGACCTGTCATGGGTATCCTGGTAGCATGGATCAAGTTGGAATCTCCATTAGCCAAGATCCCTGAGTGATCAGGAAGAGAAGAGCTTCCCAACCCCTTACATATTTTTAAAAGTTATTGCCTGTTTTCAACTGTATAATCAAAAACACAGTCATTTTCTCTACTTTTTTTTAAATTAAAAATTAATGGGAAATCAGTCAAAACAGTACAGAAAAGACAGTAAGTGGCATGCTGAACCTATAAGACAGAGTCCACCTACAAAATTTCTCTGGGTAACAGCCAGAGTGCTTAGTTGGCAATGGGGATGGTTGGTTAGACTGTCAAAGAGAAACATTGACTTTCTGCAAATAGATCCATTTTATGTTCAGTTTCACAACTTGCCTTGCATTTTCTTGCAAGCATTGTCACAAACCTTAAACTGCAGTGTATTAGTGAAGTTTCTAGTGAATATTCTATAACTGATAAACATAAATAATACTTTATAGATGAAACATGAGAATAAAAATGCCCATAACATAATAACATAAGATATCCTTGTAAAATAAGGCAAACTATAGGATTTAATATTCATTTTTATCCCTAGGAGATTTTGCAAAGCTGAAAGACATAGATGAGTATAAGTGTAACTGCCAATGAAAAACCTATTTAAAAATACCTATACTAGTACATAATTTCAAGACTTGTTCTTCAACATGAATAATCCAATTCTTAATACCTGATTTATTTGTATGTTTCAATAGCATTGAGAAAAATGATTAGATTTAGGTTGTTTGTTTCAATAGCATTGAGAAAAATGATTAGATTTAGGTTGTTTATTTCATGTTCAGGTGATCTGGAAGCAATGCATCTAGTCACTTCCTTTCTACTTTTTCACTTTTTCCTAAACTAAATTCCCAAGAACAGTAATATCCATATACTCAGTAACAATAATTACAATAACAACAATGTACATTTACCTCCTAATACACGAGATCGGCAACAGTTACATCCCATATTTATTTTGAACTTTAGTTGTATCAACTCATTTATGCTCCATAACAACCTGATGAGGTAAGACCTACTGTTTTTTGTTTTGTTTTTTTTTATAAGAAACTGGGTCACAAAGAGTGTCCTGAATGATGATCCCCTTGGAGCACCATACATTTGCTCTGTCTCTTTGACTTTCCTTCCTTTTCCTGCTTTGCTAACGTCTCGTCATCTGCCCCCACACAAAAGACAAAAGAAATTAAGAGCCTCGGGTTTGGATTTAGCACTTATACATTCACACTCTACCAGGCATCCAGATTCTAAAATGGGAAACAAACAGCACAGTAGGGTATTTGTGAGAATTAAATGAGATAATAGTGTTATCCACTTGTGCGGAGCTGGGATTAGAGCTGAGGGATCTGCTCCAAAGGTTGAACTCTTACACTCAACACGACACTGCCATTTTGTAAACTCCACTTGTGTATTAGCATATCTAACTCCTAAGACCCTAAATTCTTTGAGAAATAAATGTTATATATGGATTAAAACCTTTTTTCTTTGAATCTGAGAACTAGCATATTAGCTCATAGTGTCCAAAAAAGGTTTTAATCCATATGTAACATTTATATACCATTTATTTCTCAAAGAATTTAGGGTCTTAGGAGTTAGATATGCTAATACACAAGTGGAAAAACAAATGGTTTAGTACAATAGAAGAACATGTGAAATATGAAAAGGAGGCAGAATAGTATATTACAGCAATAGAATAGCTAGGAAAGACATTGATATTATTTCTATTTTATGCAGAGAGAAATCACAACTTAGAAAGGCCAAGTGGGCATTCAGCTACTGAGTGAGAGAGGAGACACTTGAACCTTAACTTCAAACTGTGGACCCCAATGTTTCCACTACATCATCTGTATCTAGTTACTGTCCTCCATTTCTCCATTCTCACTCACAAATTTTCTTCTGTAAAGCCAGAAAAAAAATTGGAAGAGAATTCTCATCTTGCCACCAAAGTAGCTGACCTATCTATATTTTCAACCATACATTCCAGCAATAATTCACACTCCTATGGAAGGTAAGCTCCTCCACTTGGGCATTTGACCATGTTCTCTCTCAACTACCCAGGTACTTCGCTTCTGAAATTTTTCCCTGACTCCACCTATTGTTTTCTTTTTTGAAGTGTTCCTGTTTTCATACTAATATGTTGTAAATTGAATCCTCTCCAGCTTCTGTCCCATTTTTCTGCTTCAATTTGTAGCAAAATTTCTTGAAATAGTTTATAATCTTTTTTTTTTTTGCTATAAAATGAAGCAGAAAAATGGGACAGAAGCTGGAGAGGATGCAATTTACAACATATTAGTATGAAAACAGGAACACTTCAAAAAAGAAAACAATAGGTGGAGTCAGGGAAAAATTTCAGAAGTGAAGCTGGATTAGTTTATAATCACTCTTCCACTTCCTCACCAAACATTCTCTCTTGAGCCCATTAAAATTACACCATTTCTCACTACTCCAATGAAACCACTTGTTAATGTCATTCATGAACCCCAAATGGCCAAATCCAGTAGTATATCTCACTCTTTATCTCATGCAACAGAGTTAAATAAATGCATAGGTGAATGAAGCGTCAAAATCTCTAGAGGCTACCAGAGCAACCTGTTAATCACAGAAACCTCAGTTCATGCAACTTTATGACAGAGAACACCATCTTGATGAAGTCTTAGTATATCCCTAAAGGGGAATGAAGAGAAGGGTATTCCTAGGGTTTGGGGGTTGGGGTTAGTCATAGGGTCTTTATAGAGTGGAAATTGGCAAGTGCGGTGTAAGGTTGGAAGGTCAGAACCAGGTGAGTTGCCTGGGAGAGGGGCACAGAGAGGAGGGAAAGATAGTGGTCTTATCTTGGTAACAAAGGAGCCCATTCAGGGTTTATCTCTGGTCTGGGAAAGCATGAATCTGGAAGAGCTGCTATTTAAATTTCTGAGGTTAGATTGTTTTGTAAGCATGTTATGTTTTGGTGCAGGCTATCTGCTTTGAGAATCATGGTATGTTTATTTCGCAATTTGGTGCTTCTATTTAATTTCTCAAGAGGATTCTTGGCTCTTTCCTATGTAAGAGGCCTGGGACAGTTGATCTAGCGACTCAAGTACGTAGCACCTTACAAACGTTTTGATTCTCATCCTGACACGTAAACTCACTTACCGTCATGCCAATCTATCTCTTTCTGCTTCTGAGAACCAATATTTTTAGGTGTATTTTCAAGCATACATCCTTATTGCTTTGTACTGCACCTCTTCAATGATGGAAGTAGACTTCTATCTGAAGTGGAGACATGGACATTACCTGAAGTAATAATCGTGACTCGAATGGTTGCAAACTTCCTCTCACCTCAGCCTCCTGGAACATTCCTAAAATACTAGAAGTAACAAAAAGATCACTGAGAGCAAGTGGAAGCAGAGTTAATGTTCTATGGTTTGCATGATTTAGCCCGTAGGAAAGACTTTGGCCGACCAATGATTCTATCACTTCAATGATCTGATTTTCTCTCCCATAGAAGGATAGAAGGTAAAGATAGCAAAACTGTGGAAAGAGCCAAGATGTCCATCGACAGATGAATGGATAAAGAAGATGTGGTATATATATACAATGGGATATTATGCAGCCATCAAAAAGAATGAGATCTTGCCATTTGCAACGACGTGCATGGAACTGGAGGGTGTTATGCTGAGTGAAATAAGTCGATCAGAGAAAGACATGTATCATATGACCCTACTGATATGAGGAATTCTTAATTAGGAAACAAACTGAGGGTTGCTGGAGTGGGGGTGGGGTGGGAGGGATGGGGTGGCTGGGTGATGGACATTGGGGAGGGTACGTGCTATGGTGAGTGCTGTGAATTGTGCAAGACTGTTGAATCACAGATCTGTACCTCTGAAACAAATAATGCAATATATGTCAAGAAAAAAAAAGATAGCAGGAGGGGAAGAATGAAGGGGGGAAACTGGAGGGGGAGATGAACCATGAGAGGTGATGGACTCTGAAAAACAAATTGAGGGTTCTAGAGGGGAGGGGGTGGGGGGATGGGTTAGCCTGGTGATGGGTATTAAAGAGGGCACATTCTGCATGGAGCACTGGGTGTTATGCACAATGAATCATGGAACACTACATCAAAAACTAATGATGTAATGTATGGTGATTAACATAACAATAAAAAATTTAAAGAGAAAAAAAAAGAAGGTAAAGATAAATGATGGGAGGTGCTATTAGGTACCGGTGTTCTGTCCACCGTGCTGCGATTACTGAAGATCTACCAGCAGTGAAACAGAGAAGAAAGAAAAAAAAATCCGAAAGACTAATAAAAACACATTTGCCTCTTTAATGAACACTGCATATTTTATGGCTCCTGACAAGGATGCATGTAAGATAATTTAATATTTTCTTGATGATTCAAAGTTATCACGATTATCAACACTTATAAGACACTAAAGCCCTCAAAATCGGGCTGAATGTGTTTGATTTTACTCCAAATAAGTACCTTCTAAAGGTCTCTGTATTGTGAGATACAGTATAATAATAAGTAAATAATAATAAGTATAATAATAAGTAAAAGCCATAGAAAAATGGAATTTATTTTAGACAAATTTTAATAAAAATGAGTATCATTTCAAAACAGACAAATATCAGGGCTTTAAAAATTATTCATTGGTTATCTGGAAAATTTGCTTGGGGTTAAGGCTTCATTTGTCAGCCAGAGAACTGACTCCTTGCTCCGTCTGAGCATTTGAATGCGTAATGCAGGGGGGAAAAAATTAAGAATGTTGAATCAAGTTATCAGCATGTATTGTGATCCATCTTGGTCAAGAGCCAATAGGGCTGTTATCATCTTCCAGTAGTTTGAGCATCATTACAGAGTTCCTACAAATAGATAGCTATTATTTTAATGCAATTCTAATTGTAGCATTTGCCATAAAAAGCTATGCAGGCTAAGAATACTGTCAACGGAAGTGCTAATCAGATGATTATTGCAACCACTGTATTTTAAGATTTTTTAAAAGCTGCTCAGCTTAACAAACATGTGGCTGGCATGATCTTTCTTTGCCAGTGGCAAGTTGTATTCACTGAAGTCAGTAAATAACATGAAAGGAAGAGCTACCCACATCTTTGTGCTTTAACTTTTGCTACAGTTGTGCTTTGTTTAAAGCTTATATAGTTATGTAGCTCCTTCATGGTATCCTTCGCCTCTGTACCTGATGAATATTTTGGTACTTTGAATTAAATAAGATGCCCTACTTTCCTTTTCAACATTTCATAAGTGTGCCCTGAGAGCAACTGCCTATTTTATCTCTGTTCATGTTATTTCCCAACTTATTGTTCTACAAATTTGGCAAAAACAATTATTGAATTCATATTTTTCTGTGGTAACCTTTCAATCTTGGCCAAAAAACACATTTTGACTCTATATTATTTTTATTCTTCATACTTGTGATTTATCAAGCAGTCATTATCTGTAGTTATAGGACACTTTATTTTTAATCATCTGACATGGTGGAATATTCTCAAGAATTGGCCTGATCCCCTTTACTAGTAAACCTTCAGAAATACAAATCTGGACAAAATAGCACTGATTCAAAATTATAAACGTCCTTGTGTACTGTAGGCACAATAGGAATAAAAATTAACTGCAATCCATTCTTCAGAAGTAAACTAGGCATATTAAGAGAAACATTAATGAAATAAAAGAAATAATTTAGTCTTTTGTTATATATTAAAGCAATGCTTTATTTAAGAAACTCTGGGACAGGAAAAATACATATCTGTAAAAATGCGAGTTTACAGTTCTGTTTATATGCATTTACAAAATGCGCTATTTTAAAATCTGCTTTTTAAAGAAATTCTTGAGCAAAATTAACAATCATTCTCTGTGCTATCAATCGAACAGATCTGTAGTGTGTCCAACTCAGCATTTATGATGACAAAGTAAATGCCCTTCCTTCGGGTGTGACTGCTAGATAAAGAATGTCATATATTCAGTAAAATCTTACTGGGAACCCTGATTAGTGTCTGGAGCTAGAATTTTTCTAAATAGTTCAGTGTACATCACAAATATTAAATACATTTTCCTTGAAAGCACATAAGCTATAGATTAAGAAAGTTCTCCGTACAGTCAAAAAGAGGGCACGTACCGCACGGAGTGCTGGGTGTTATGCACAAACAAGGAATCTTGGAACACTACATCAAGAACTGATGATGTCATGTATGGTGATTAACACAATAAAAAAAAAAGTAAATCCTGGGACATATGCCAAAACCCAAAAGACCTCAAGGGGTGAAAACGAAAATCCACGAGCAGACCTAAAAGGGTGTAGTATACAGTGTCTCGCCTTGTTCTCTCTTCACAGAAATTCATGTCAGCCTCAAATGGGAGACATAGCACAGGCCCAATACCTTGTGCTTGACATTTGGCTTCAGAGCCAGTAAATAGAACTGTCTTCCAACTTCCCTCAGTTCGCCTGACCTTAACTATCTCAACCATCCCACTATAAAAAGTTACAAAAACAGTCGTTAAGGACAAAGAACCCATCATAAAAAGGCATCTTGGATTCTTCCACTACTCCCCATCACCACCGCTACCCCAGCATCAGCCAAAAAGTCTTTATTTAATAGTACATCTAAACAGCTCTCTGTGGTGCAAATTAATGTCTGTAGCATTGACTCTGAGGTAGTTTAAGATCCTGAAGGGGTTTGGGATTTATCAAGTGTAGTCTTATTTTGTAAAATATGTTGTATGCCCTTCTCTTTTTAAATGCAATTTCACACAGAATTCAATTCTATTAAACATACCAAAGCAGATATTCCCTGGGAGAATCACAGAGGTCAGCTGTGAACACCTCAGAGGAACTGTTGGGCTCCCTAAAGCAATGGGAAAGTCATCAGACGGTGCAAAGGAGGTGATGGGGTAGAGAGATTGGGAGAACGGCCTCTGGAGCTGGATTGCCTGGTTTTGAGCCTGAGGGCCGCCATTTCCTATCTGTGTGAGACCTCTTAAGTCCCTTGACTTCTCTGTGTCTTGGCTTTCTCCTGCGTAATCCAGAGTTAGAAGAGTTAAATGAGTTTATGCAAGTGTTTAAAAAAGCATTCCTTAATTCATTCATTTTAATGTCCTCTGAAATGAGCAGCATCAACAACATAGTATCCTAGGTTTTATTGCATAGGATTTTGTACTTCCTAACCAGATTATTGCTCCTCAATCTACTATATGTTGGTTGACATTATCCTAGAGAGATCAATCACCACAGTGATTCCAGACCTCAGCTTGCATGTTTTATATGTATTCCTGTGTGATATTTTCCCAAGTGGGCATGCCATGCTATATTCGTTTTTAAAGATTAACAGGCATTTTAAAATAACTATAAAAATAACTTCCTAATTTAAGATCATTTTCTCAATTTGCTCTTCTTTGACTTTCTCTGCATATTAATTCAATTAACACCTAGACTAATATAGATTCACACTATCTAAAAAAAAAAAAAAATCCCAAGGCACTTTGAATGGCCTCCAGCAATCATGCCATTTTTACTCAGTCTGAAATAGAGATCAACCAAGCAATAGACCTTTACAATGAAGGCTGTTTTCTGCTTCTATAAATAGAGTTTGAATTGAGCCACCATAAATCAAACAGGATTGAAATTTAGGACGTGATCATGATACTGGTTTTAATTAGGTTTTTGTTTTGTCTTTGTGTGTATGTGTGTGTGTGATAATTTATGAGCCATTTATTTAGACCTCACATGAAACCAGCCAGGTAGAGCCGGAGACATGAAGGGCAGCAATGCCCATCACACAGCGATGTCTGCTTGACGTTAATAATTATGTGCTTCATGTTGGAAGTTGCACGTATTCCTAGCTGACAACTTTGGCTACTTGGGTTCTGTCTGTCTCTGGCTCATGATGTAGATTTTTTAATTTTGACAAAAATACAGCCTATGGAAGGGTAGGAAGTTTCTGACATATGAAAGAGAAATAGGGCATTTAATAGCATTTATTTCTGGGAGAAATTACAAGAATTTGCATTGAATTGGAGAAAATGACTGCAAAACAGGGAAAGCACACTGTGCTACAGAGAGCAAAAAGCACATTTAGTCCTTATACATTCATTACCCACTGAGTTCAAATGGAACACAGCTCTTTCTCCAGAGCCACCTCCATGATTAGGGCTTTAAAGGATGGTGGCACAGCAAAATAAAAGCTGATTGGGAAAATTGCTAGTTGGTAGAATACACGTTTTAAGGTTTACTGCGCATACTGAGCTTACATAATACCATCATTACCTATGACTACATCTGCGTGTGTTTAGTTAGAAAAGGTCATTTAATTTCTGAATCTTCTCAAAAAAAAGCCCCACAAAAACTAGCTAAAAGAATAAGATGGATAAATTTCTGAAATAATGTCAATAGCTTTTGAACACTGCATGCTTTCACTTCCTTCAATATGTGCCTTCTTGGCTCAAAGCAACCATTTCCCATTTCATTCTGCTTAAAAGGATATTTCACATTGGAAATAAGCAAAGAAACAGAAAAACAAAATGCTACAGAAAGACATCAAGTTTTAAATAGTTATTTTATAAAATAATGGCTGTTTTTCTGATTACAAAAGTGATATATACTCATTGTATAATACGTGGAAAAAAGAATAATCATAAGAAAATAAAAACAGCCATTAATCTACTGCTAATATTTTAAAGCAGATTCTTTTCTTCCTACATTTGTGTGTGTGTGTGTTTGTTGAGGGGATATGAGAGTTAATATTTCTATATAATTTTATTTTACTTAAATTATACAATAAAACTTTCCCACATTATATATATATGTATATATATATATGTATTTTATTACCTATTTTATTTATGGACATATTATGATTTATTTATTTAGCTTTTATTTTACAATTACAGGTTATTTACATTGAAATTTTGAAACAAGATAGTGACTATTGATGCACAACTTTCTTGTACATAATTTATTTCTCTAAGATAAATTCCTGAAAGTGTCAATGCTCTAACAAAGTGGATAAGCATGTATAAGTCTTTTAGGAACTTGACACCCCATTTCAGATATGTTGATCTGTTTATACTAGCACCAACAATGTAGGCCACAAGTTTCACCATGTCAACCAATTATTATTATAAAATAAATATGTATTCCATATAGTGAATATTTATTTGTCAATTTGAAGTAACAAACACCAACATTATCTCGTTTTAATTGACACTGAATTTATATCCTAATCTTTATCTCTCAGGTTAAGGTAATGTGAAGAGAGGAATGATCCCAGGCAGTCTTGCAGAGAGTCCCGTGGAGTCTTTCTTGGCACAGGTAAGATGTTTAGTAGCCACTACTGACCATGACATAAAGCTGCTGAACCATAGAGATTGGGCATACAGTAGTGATGATGCATGGCTTTAAGGGTGGTAGACCGCAACTGAATGTGCCTCTGTTCACACAAAAATATATTCTGAGAACTTCTAGAGAGATAGCAGATTTCTTTTTTTTTTCCTTAAGATTTTTAAAAATTTATTTATTTGAGAGAGGGAGGCAGAGGAGAAGCAAACTCCCCACTGAGCAGGGAGCCCGACATGGGGCTCAATCCCGGGACTCTGAGATCATGACCTGAGCTGAAGACAGACGCTTAACCAACTAAGTCACCCAGGCGCCCCAAGAGATTGCAGATTTCTAAATCAAGATACATTTCAAGTATGTCCAAGTAGTGTCCTAAGTAAAGGAAATTACAAATTAATCCATTAAAACTTTTTTTTTTGGAAATCTAAGAAATAACCTTAATGTTACACATAAATCGTCTAATGTGAGCCCTGCAAAAGCATTATGACCAAACCCTTTCAGGATGGTATTTTTATTAGCTTCATTGTAAAAGGAGGAAAACTTACATCTGTGAGTAACTTGCCCCATTCCACACAGCTACTGGGCACCGTGTTCTCTCTCTTTCTCTCCCTCGCTACACACGCACACAAACACCCTCATACATACATATATGACACATATACATATGCATATATACAAATTCAGATATGTGTGCAAATATATGTATATATTTGAACTGAGTGTTCAATGAGTTTAGATGTGCATGTGTGTGTGTACCATGTTTGTGTGTGGGCGTACACATTTTATAAAGAATAGTATTTCAGAGCTTCAGGAAAATTCACTATTCTTCAAAGACTAGATATGATAAAGAAGGTTCACTGCTTTTTGATTCTGTCCAATTTTCTAAGTTATCTGTGACTCATCTTCAAGATGAACTTTCTTGCCCTTTATTAATTGCAGGATAATATATCCAGATCTAAGAAGGTCTGTCCAGTGTGTCTTTGCATGTGGGAGAGTATACCCAGTGGATATTTATGCCCACGGTCTGTCCAGTTCAGCCTCACTGTCAGTAGATCCAGACAATTCCGTTTGCATAATGAACTCTCTGAGCTGTCTTTAAAGCCTCTGCTAGCAAAGATGAGGGCATAGCTGCCTAAGGATTATTGCTACATCCCCTTCAGTGAGCTCTCAGATGCTGTCGGCGCTGAGCTGAATTGCTGACCCCTCATCTGAGGGCTAACTGAGTGTTAGTGGTTTTCTAAGACTTCTTAAGTGCCTGAGCTTTGGTTATTTCACTGACATCTGGAGAAATGGGTGGCAGGAAGTCAAGCCAGGCTAAGCGAGTGAAAAAGGGGTCTCACATTAACAGGCAAGGAATTTGAACTGCAATGTTTAATAAGTATTCATTCAGCACCCAATGTAAGAAAAATTTGGAAAGGAAAAAATACTGTGGATTGACTAAAAAGTCCCCTTTTCATTGCAATTAGAACTCCCTTCGTTGTGCAAACTAATGACCCCAAAGGCATTTAAGTAATGTAGATACTGAGACAAATTCAAAGGTAAGTAAAATCCATTGTTTAAGAGATATTTCAAATTATAATCAAAGTAACCACAGTAAGTTATATATATATATAAACACAAACATATAGAAAGCTACAATGAAAAGTCACAATTTTTCTTCCTTAGAGGAAACTTCTTTGACTATTTCTATTTTAGTACTCTTAACTGTAAACTCAGTAACTCCAAGTTAGGTATTTAAGCCATTAATTCTTGATTTATCATTCTTTAGCTATATTTATTAATTGTGAAAAATACTCATACCATCGCCTGCAGTCATCTCTCTTCCCAATGTCTTTTTAAACATAGTCTGCTGATTATTACCTATAAATTTTAAAATAACCTGAATATTTATTTATGGATTCAAGAACTTTAGGTAGTATCTTAACTTCTTCCTGAATAAGAGGAAATATGGTCCGTCCCAGTCCCTGATGGTCAGCCTGTAGTCTGCTGGGTTTCGCCTGGGGACCAGATCATTCCAGAAGCCTCACCCAGAGAAGTGAGCTAAGCTTCAGGAGGCTTGTTCCAGGGGTGGTTCTAGACTTCAGTGGGGTGGGCGTGGTGGGGGGGGGAGGAGAGATGATATCTTTCTCCTTCCATCTACCTCTTCTTTCCCGACACACCTTGTGAAATATTATCATGAATGTTTTTTATAATTTGTCTGTCTGCCTTATAACTGTCAGTTGCTGCTGTTACTGGTTCTCCTTTGGCCTTCTGATTCTTCGTCCACACTGCTCCACAGGCCTTCACTAAGTAATCTCCCTTTGTCCTTAACCAAATACAAGTTATTTATCCCCTAATTTGGCAAAGAGTCCCAAACATATTCCTTTTTGGGATTTCCATCACCTACTATATTAAATTCTCAATGTTTCCAAGAGAATTGAGGTGGTTCACAGTAATATTTATATAATTCAAACAAAGACTTTGTTTCTTTCTCTACTCTGCTACTTGCTATTTGTATGAATATGGGCAGTTACTAAGCCTCTCTCAGCCTCAATTCTCTTTATAAAAAGTGGATAACCAACAGCGCATCATAGCACTACATCTGTGGTGGGGAGAACCAAATGACATTGAGTCAGAGCACTCAGCAGTTTCTTCTATATAGTTAGTGCTGAAAAAGGTTAGAAAATTATATAGCAAATATTAAGACAGCAGAAAAAGAGGAAATTGCAATAATAATATCTCTAGCACCAAAGAGGGAAAAGAAATTGGAGATTTAAAAGCAAGCTGGAAGCATCAAGGGCCCAAGTGAAATAGGTACTCCCAAATTAATGATGTAATATTTGTATGTGGTAAAAATAGTGTATGCAATAAATGAGGGGACATATTATAAGTATAGACAGTAAATGTGTATCATTGGGTGAAAGTATCTTTGGTAAACGACAGCAATCATTTGTAGATGTGAACTCATTGGACTAAAGAAGCAAAATGAAATTTGTATTTGCTTCAGTCTGAGCCATTTCTGGTCAGTTTTATCTTTCCTCTCCTGGGAACTCCTTGGGGAAACTCACACAGTATCTATGGGAGAAAGGATGTAAGTCAACAGTTCTCAAAATTTTGATTGCATATTTCAGCAGTAAAAACTTGTCAGGACCTCTCTGTTTTTGGATATATATGTTTACTTATGAAGTTTTTATATGTAATTCTAAATACTGTTCTAAAACTTAAAAATACAATTTAAAAAACCACAACATAATGAAGTAATAAGTAAACATTATAATATAACCTCCTATATTCCAAAACATTATTTTATAGGTACCTCCATAATGGAAAAGGAAAAAAAAAACATATTCTCAGGACAGAGAAATTATGACGAGGTGTTCAAACAGCCACGCAGGTTGGTTCTGCGTTGTTGAACACCAAGTTGTATCCAATTCCGACTGTGATACCTTGCTCCACTGCCATTTATTGGACTGGAATACGCTACAGGTAGAGGTAATCTTTTCAAATCTATTTCATTCTTTGCCTAAAGTGGTACTGTTTGAATAATTCATTACATCAGGAGTTAAACGACAATAGAGGGGAAAATAATTGGGCTTGATTGTGCTTTTGAAAATTTTCATGTCATGCATTCATAGAGGTGAGAATATTTGTATAGCCTATAGAGGTAAATGGTCAAGACTTCTTATAGTCAGAAGCGACTGGCCATAGGTCTCTCTCCACCCTCGGCTCCTCAGGGGACCCGAGGGCTGAAGTGCTAGACATACTTGGAACTGATCTCTGGTATATCAGTGGAGAAGCTCTGCCTGAGACCATGGATTGCCCCTGTGAGAAAGTGATTTCTGAGTTGTGTTTTTAAAGATGTGAGTCAAAAAATGGTTTTTAGCACTTTGACATCTTTCACGTATTATGCAATAGTAGCATTCTTAGACTTGACTGTTTTTGTTTCTTTGTAATCCCCGTCTTCAGACTGGATGTGTTCTAGTAGAATTTGAGCCATGTAGCCTTCCTGATACTATCTATGTCCTCTCAATCTACTTTCCATATGATCACCAGATTTGTTCTTAAACATTACTTTCATCAAATCTCTTCATTATTTCAAAACCTCAGTGATGTTCTATATCTCGGTACATCAAATACAAGAACTTAAGTCTGGCTTTTACTGGTCCTCACAGCATGGATCTATCTCCATATGCAGTCTTGCTCCTCAGACTTTTCATGCATTCATGCAGGTATCTATCCATTCATTTATGCACCACACATGTATTGAATGCCAGGGTTTTACGAATTAATAAGACATGCCCTTGATGAGCCAGCAGCCAAGGGTGGGAAAATGGAAAGAGTATTATATACAGCATGATAGATGTTCTAGTACAGTTAGAAATAAAGGACAGCAGCAAGGGATTGTCCTGTATTGGCCATTGCTCTTGTGTAAATAAGGCCACATTAGTGTGGGCTTTCGTGGTGTTTTATTATTTAAATGTTTTCATGTTCCCTAAAATGTTGCCAGTGGAAGGGTTTTATTTCAGAAATGAATCTTCTCTGGTAGTTTGTTTACAGGAAAAATGTGGCAGAGAGTATAATGCAGTGCAGCAAATGCTAAAGAGCTGAATTTTAAAACGTGATTAAGTTAGTATGTGGTATAGAAAAAATCATCCTACTGCTTTAGGTTTCAGTTGTTTCATTCATAAAATAAAGGTTGGCCTCAGTAATGGCCTAGTGACCATTTCTGGATTACAATTTATGGTTGTATATTTGGCCACTATGGTGTCTGCCCTTCCAGATGTCCAGATAAGATAATCTGTTACCAGTTCCAAACAGATGGATTTGGGATGTGGGATCCTCAGGTAAGAGTAGTTCTTAGAGACACACTTGGACTGGGCTTCTTAACCTCATGTGTAAGGGAATCAGCTAGGGATGATAGGCATTGCGAAGTGTCACAGGCATAACCCCCTTCTTCCGGTGTGGACAAAGGAGGTAACAGTCTGGAGCCCAAGGGAACAGAGTGGGCTCTGAGGTACATGCCTCCTCTCAGATCCTGATGGTTTTCCTCAGGCTGCTGGCCAGTTGAAGAAGTGATACTCCTTGCTGAGGAAACTTTAAAAAGAGGATGCTCAACTGGAATTAGAATGAGTTGTGTTTGTTCTTTTCTTAAAGCAGGTGCTTTAAAGCTCTTGGATATTCCACACCTGACTGAGTCTGACCCCCTCTGTCATTCCACTCCTTAAATCCTCTTAAAAGCCTCTAACATTTTATATATTTTACCCATTACACAGTACCTTTCAAAAATAACTTGCATTTCCTTGTGAATGTTTTAAGGTCTTTTTATGATTAGAATATGATTACATAGCTAAAGTTCACCTTTTTAATGTAAGTTTGACATTTGTCTTACACATGGGCAATTAATATTCAGAAAAACTAGTGGCTCAAACCTCCATATTTGTTGTCAAGATGTCAGAAATTCCTTTGTCTATATAGAATTTTTTTCAGATTAGTTGTATATGTCCTAAATGCTAAGACTCTAAAATAAGGAAGAAAGAAAGAAAAAAAAGAACACTAGATAAACTTTTAAAGAAAAAAAAATGTCCAAAGTTGAGATGGAAGATACATATGAGGGCCTACTCTCTCCATCTTTTCTACAAAAGGTTCTGCTCTGCATTACAGAATGGGTGGATTAGTATGGAGTGAGGAAGAAACTGACATGGGAAGGAATTATCCAAGATTTCACATATGGAGAAGGGGTTTATTTTCTCTACATAAATTTTCATAAAATGTACTTGTTTCCCAAAAAGCTTTTTGTGAAGTTCATGGTCAACGTTATTTTTGTGGGGTCACTTGTCAGAATTTATTTAATGAAATATTTTCTCAGCATTTTACAAGCTAGACTGGTCTTTTAGGACCTTGAATCTTTGGTTAAAAAAAAAAAAGTAGTAAGCCTCTATGACATTAATGTTCCCATCTAATAATGACATTTTCATCTTGCATTTTATCCATTGATATTCAAAGGAATTATGTATTTCTCAAATCTTTTTAAAGTGAGTTTGTGATTTCCTTGTACATCTTCAGCATCTGCTCAATGTCAAGGCTTCTTTAGATTTCTTGAAGTTGACTCTGGTGGGAAAATATCAAAAGGAAGAACGGGGAGAAGCAATATACCTACCATTTATTTGTGATAACCCCATGATTGCTCTATGTATCCTTCTCATGGCATGCTCAGGGCCTAATACAGTGCTGCTATGCACATATAGGCACATACTTAAAGATGTTTACTAACCTACATGGCCATGAATCAACTTCCATAGTCTCTTAATTGATGTTCCTCCTTCTGTTTTCACCATCCTGTTTTCGCTGGCCAACCTATCAAAAGAAAACCATGCTGGAGATGTGATATTTCTGCCCAGGATGTATCCATACCTGTATTTGTTCACTTGGTTATTATGAAATGAAAAGTCATGGACGTAGGCAATTTCCTTGGTTGGTTCATTATTCTAGCTCTAGAAAACTACCTTAGGAGAGCTGAAGAAGGCATTCTATAAGTACTTTCTAAAAAAATTAGTAAGTGAATTGATAGATGTAGCTTGAAAGGAAAGGAAAGGCAGGAATAGATGAAAGAAACATTAAGATGAAAATTTCATAATAATGGATAACTTATTATAAAGAGACGGTGAGATGAAGTTCAAGCTATGTCCAAAAATCACTAGATGATTGGAAGACTGAGCTTGTCATTAACTGAAAGCAGATGTAGAGAAGAAGGTGGCAGAGGGGGCAGAGAAAGTGTTCATTTTGAGAGCTGCCCAGCTGTCCTGCTGGAGAAGTCCATCAGAGAGGTAGAAAGGCAACTTGGAAGCCTAGGGAAGAAATATAACTAGAAAAGTAAAATTAAATACTATCATAGAATTCATAGTTTAAATGTTCATACATGTGTTATTCTTTCTGCCAGGAATGCTCACTTTTTCCTCATATATCTTGACAAGTGTTATATTTGTTCTTCATGGTTCAGATCAATGGTAATCTAAATTTGGCAAGTCTAATTGACAGAAGGATCTTTCGCCATTTCTCCCTTGGTACCATCATTATATTTTTGTTTGAATACAGTAATACACTTATGGCACAGCATTACAGACAATAAGCTATATCCCTGTCTGTTCTAATTCCATGTGCATACATACTTAGCTAATCCTGAAGGCAAGAAACATATTTATCATTAAATGATAGTAATAAAACTTTAATAATAGTAATGAGTGCTTTAAATCCAAATTAATGAAAGCAGTAAATGAAATCAATCAATGAGAGAGTGAAGAGAAGCTGATACTGGAATATTGGGGAAAGCTATATTAAAATGGATGAAGAAATGGAATTTATGATTGGTGAAGAGAACAGTAAAGAAGATGGAGATGGGGCAGAGGGGTAGGAAATGAAGCAAGAAATGTATTTTCTACTTCTCGGGGAAGGAGATTTCAAGAACAAGGTGCTACTAAGGTCAAAACATAGATAAGACCCAGAGGTTCCTAGCGACTCGGGGCACTGGTGACCTATGAGACAACCATTTGGTGGAGGAAAGGGGATAGAAACAAGACTGAAGAGGGCGCCTGGGTGGCTCAGTCCTTAAGCGTCTGCCTTCGGCTCAGGTCATGATTCCAGGGTCCTGGGATCGAGTCCCACATCGGGCTCCTTGCTCAGCGGGAAGCCTGCTTCTCCCTCTCCCACTCCCCCTGCTTGTGTTCCTGCTCTCGCTATGTCTCTCTCTGTCAAATAAATAAATAAAATCTTTAAAAAAAAAAAAAGAAGACTGAAGAGAGAAAGGAAGAAACACAATGCTGAGCAAAGGATGCAGTCCAGTCTTATCAAAAAGTCTGATGGCATGATGAAAAGAGAGGTAATGATAATTCAAATTAGCTATAGGATCCTTAATGGTGTCATATTCTTACTTTCCTTGTAATTTTAATATAGGGAAGAACTGAGATATTATGTACTTTTAAAAAAGATATCCAATTTAGAAGAAGCCAAAATTGCAAAAGAAAGAGGCAGTTAATGGAGCAGTTTCTCAAGAGTATGTAGGAGAGGAGAGGAATATGAACAAAGCAAGAGGATTTGATTAACTTTGGAAAAAGGGAGAGAATTCTGAAACAGGAGGAAAGAAGAAATAGTGAAAGTAAAGGACTTTGTTTTGTTTGTTTGTTTCTACTGAAAGGAATAATTAAAGGCATTGCATAAAATAAGAATTTCTAAAATCAATGTTATTAAATAGATACAATGGCAATAATTTTATCTGTGTCAAAAAGATTGCCAATTAGATGTGAACAGAAACATACACATAATAATAGTCTTCCTATGATGTAATTGAAATACAGTAAAAATTTTAATGACATTTATAAAATCTCTTAGAAGCCCAGAATACCCTTTTTGAGCATTTGATTATCTTAGCATTTTAATATTATAATTACAGCATGTCAGTACTCTATTTAAAATGTAATTATCAAAGCTCAGAGGAAACTGATTCTTGTGCATCCATAATTTCATACAATATAATTTTAGAGCTTGAGCTATTTTTGTGTTACCATTTCAGTCATAGAAACATAGTTGGAAGTCTAGGGACTTGTAGTTTTCATGTTTCAATGGCTTTTAAAGATAATCTTTGCTTTAAAAGTGGCCTTGTCACTGGATCCACGTTTACTTGAAATAAATGAAATTTCTTCTGGTAGAATAAAAGGGTTCATGCCATTTTCACAAACATATCATGACAACAAAACTATATCCTCTAAAAAACATGTTTTATAAAACTCATGCAGGCCATTTTGCCCTACAAAAATTAGGACATTGTTAATTATAGTCACTGATGGATGATTTTGTAATTTTATTTGAGTATTTACTTAAATGTCAGCTCAAAGTGGCCTTTTCCAACTACCTTATTTTAAATACCTTCTCAACAAAATGTAAACTCCTTGACATCTGGGGCTTTGCTTTGTTCATTCCTGGGGCCCACACAGAGGGTTCTTCATGTTGAATCAATAACTATTTTCAGGAGATGTATATATATGCTTAAGACAACCATGTTAGCATTGATTAAAACAGTGGTGGTTCCCAAAATATCTGATATCAGAATAACCTGGACAGACTTTTAAATATTAAGCTTTCCAATCTTCACTTGTTAGAGACACTATTTTGATGGGTTTGAAGTAGAATTTAGGATTTTAAAAATAATAACTTAGGTGTTTTGCATAAGTTGGAATGGAATGGCACTCAAACAAAAGCAGTATCTCTTTCCTTTTTTTATTAAAAAATTGCATAACCTGTATCTCTTTCTTTTCTTCCTCCCTTTCCTCCCTCCCTCTTTCCTTCTCTCTCTCCAATTCTTCTTTCCTTCCTTCCTTCCTTCCTTCCTTCCTTCCTTCCTTCCTTCCTTCCTTCCTTCCTTCCTTCCTTCCTTCTTTCCTCCAACACATATTATTAAGCACATTAAATACTAAATATTGTGGATACCAAAATGAAGTAACTAATCATCCCTGCCCTTAAAATGCATTCTCCTAGGGCGCCTGGGTGGCTCAGTTGGTTAAGTGACTGCCTTCGGCTCAGGTCATGATCCTGGAGTCCCGGTGATCAAGTCCCGCATCGGGCTCCCCACTCAGTGGGGAGTCTGCTTCTCCCTCTGACCCTCTTCCCTCTCGTGCTCTCTATCTCTCATTCTCTCTCTCTCAAATAAATAAATAAAATTAAAAAAATAAATAAATAAAATGCATTCTGCTAAACAATAAAAGGTTTTTACCCTTTGAGAGTACATATGCTTATTGCAAAGAGTAAAAGATGAGCAAATAATAAGCAAAGAAGTTGGTTAATACGGCATGTGTATGGATAAGTTTTAAAAAAATGAGGTGTGAATGAAGTAATGAAGCTAATCTTCTTACGAAATTTATGACAGACCCAGGAGACAATGCAAAAGAGACACTGTAAACATACTGTGAGAAAGAGCATAGTTTATGGAATAACTGTAGAAAAAAAAATCCTCAAATGCCTTGAGCCAGTCTCCTACATAAGCACCGATTCCTTACGCAAACAGCCTCTTTGCATTTACTAGAAATATATACAGTGGTTACGATCTTTGGCCAACTAACTCTAACTAGTTCATTAGCTGCTTGAAATAGATAGGACCCTAGAACCTACCACTATGTCTAACCGAGTTTCCCATTACATTACATTCAAGACGCTAAAGTAAGATGCGGGAACTTATTACTTTTACTTGCAACTCTGATTCAGAAGAGGGTTCTTCTCTCCTTTCTACAACTTCCCTGCAGAACAGTTCCCATCACGCTTCTCAACACAGCCTTACGAAGTTAAAGCAGAGTTTACAGCAAGGTGGGGACTTGGGCCCAAAAAGTATAGCAGAGGGGAGACATCCTCTCTTTTGTCCCCGTCACCACCATTCCTTGGTAGGTATCCCCCATCCACCCCAATACAATCAGCTCAAAAGCAAGGCGAAAGAGAGAACTAGGGCCGAGGAGATTGGCTGAAATTTCTCTCTGCTGATAAAAGAGGAGGGAATGACAATGGAAGGAAGCATCGGTAATCCACTTTAATAGCAAGTGTTACTGTTGAGAAACAACGAAGAGAATTTAAGAGCTAACCATATTCGGCAAAGTGCATTTGGGTGTGTTAAGTTCAGTTGTCCGTACTAACAACAAGCTTCATTATTGTAACACCTCACAGTTAACATTGAGAATGATGAAAGATTTTCCATTTACTTAAAAAATTTAATTTATTTTAAAAAAGGTATTTATTTTAGTTCGTCTCAGGGTTGTGGTATTACTTTGATATCAAATCTACTTTGATATCAAATCAAATTCCATTAAATTGGAATAACAGAAAATTCCAGAAGTATTCGGTTTTCAAAGAATGTCAACTAAGGCACAAATACTGATATCAAAGTGGAAAACAGGATTAAAATTTACCTTATCTCGATGCTTTTCTAGTGGGCCTTTTATTTTAATATTTGTTATACTGAACTGAACTGAGTCTGTTGGACTATCCACAAGACTAAGGATTTTGAGAGATGAGTCAGTGGTGTTCTGATAAACCTCTTCTGGAGTGTGGGAACCCTGATTCATACCATATTCCAATTTTATTGGTGTAAATACACCTACCATCACTGATTTCAAGTTACCACAGGTTTAACAAACCTCACAACATTTCTGAATCTTTAGCTTTTGGTTCCAGCACATGACTGGCTAGAGCAGAGTCTTGGCACCATTTTCACCTAACACATGGCCCAGCACAGACCACTATGCAGTAAATATTTGATGAATTCTAGTTGAGAGAGCTTTAAAATAATTCTTAGGAGAAAATACTGGCTTTCCCAATTCCTTCATGGTTTAACTTCAGGGCATGCCAGCCTTTATAGAAGCAATTTTACTTTCTCCAGACAATGCCATCCCCTTTTATACCCCGTGAGAGATGAAAAGACAGAGGTTTAGCGAGATAGTGTCCTAGGTACTCCCTCCCAAAGTTCATGAACATTTCAGAATGTAGCAGTATTTCAAAGGCTGCTTTGATGGCTAAGGCAGGCTTGTCTATTAAATGGAGAGTAGTTAATCATATAGATGAATTATTTCAAGATTCCTTGTAACTAACATTTTTTAACAGAATGCAAATTAATGAGAAGAATGTCTGCCTTTTTGTTACCAAAGAGGACAAAGAATATTTAGAATGACTTAAAAATGCTGAGACTTGTTTAATTTTATATCTGTTGCCCCCTATTTTATAATTTAAAACAGAGTCAGCTAAAAACTAAATTCAACAAGTTAGGCAATTGCAGCAGATGAAGATTGGATCCTTGTTTGACTAATTTCAAAGCCTTTGCTTGCACGGTAAGAAGCTACACAGCAGAGCTAGGTGTGGGAGTTGGGTAAGGGTCTAAACACAGCCTTCGCCTGCCCCTGCCTTCTAAAAAGGATGTTATTCACTGCTCATTCTGAGCTTCTGAAAGGGTCAATTTTACCTCATTCTTTTGAATTTAAAAAGTCAAAAAGAAGGCTGAACTAATCCATATGAGAAAGAAAATTCCCAGTCCTGGAAATTGGGAAGAATGTGGCAGGAGCCAGGTGCTGTTTTAAGAAACAGAGGAAGAAAATGGAGGATGAGATCATGTTCTGATGAATAACACCTCAAGGGGTTAAAGAGGCTTAGAGGATTTTTTTTTTTTTTAAAGACTTTGTTTATTTATTTTGGGGAGGTTGGGCAGAGGGAAAGGGAGAGAGAGTCCAGAGCAGATTCTGTGCTGAGCTCAGAGCCCCGCACAAGGCTCAGTCTCACCACCCTGAGATCTCAACCCTGAGGTCTCAACCTAAGCCAAAACCAAGAGTTAGGTATTTAACCAACTGGGCCACCCAGACCCACCCCCCCCATCCTTAGAGGATTTCTTTATAGAGTTTTGCTAGATGTTGGCAAATGTATTTCTCCCCACACCTAGCCCCTCTGCTGCTGATTTACATTATATGTATCACCTTAACTGAAACCAGTCTAAACAACCCTACTTTATTCTGGTGGTTCCTAGTCAGAAAAAGGAAGGAAGGAAAGAAGGAAGGAAAGAAGGAAGGAAGGAAGGAAGGAAGGAAGGAAGGAAGGAAGGAAGGAAGGAAGGGAGGGAGGGAGGAAGGAAGGGAGGGAGGAAGATTGCAAATGATCAGTCCCTGGAAGACGTAGAAAGAACTTCCACTTCCTGAAGAAGTAAGATATGAAATGTTTTATGCCCGCTATTTCTATGATTTCCGTACTTTTCTAAAACATACATGTTATTCCAGATTTTTTTAGTCAATTCATTATAAATACAAAGGAAGGATTTTCATGGGACTTCAACAACATAAGACTTGGGCAATTTTACTAGAGTTATATATTTGACCTATAATTAAAAAGTAAAATACACAGAGCTTTCCCTTCTTTCCTGAATAGCAGTCATATTTTCCAGTTTAGGCAAAAAAAAAAAAAAATAATAATAATAAAGTTGCTCACCATTTGCTATTCCACCACTGGTATAGGTCACTTAACTTCTTTTTCTGCTGGTGAACTCTTGAGTATATTAGATTATTTGTTGACTAGATATTCGGCTTTACAACCAAAAAGGAATCCAGCTAAGTTTCCTCAAATATTAAAATTTATAGCCTTGAATATGTCAGATCCTAGTCTGATAGACATTGGCTTCTGTGAAGCCAGTTCTTTTTGATTCATACAGTCATATACAATGATTTTCAGAAAATTGATTTAAAAAATACCTTAAGGGTTTCCAAAACATGTCTCAGCTCACAGACACTGAAAAATATAAATAGAGCTTCAAGGCCAAAGACCTCATGCCATATCAAACAGCAAATATAAGTGAGCAAAACTGACATGTGTATTTTTGCCTACATAGCACACATTCTTATTTAGAGCCACCCAAAGGATAAATCTACAGATCTTACACACTGAAACCAACAAAATGCCTCCTTTTGGATTTCTTTCCACCTTACCAGGATTGTCAGCATTTGAGAATGTATCTAAATTTCCATGCAAAAAGAAAAATCACTAAATACAATGTAACGGCCCTAGGGACATCCTACTTTTCTCTGGATTCTCTGAATCTCTGAGTGTGCTTGTGGTGGTGGGAGATTATGATGTTGATTTAGGGCATTTCCGTTATATCAGTGAAGGTATCTGGTCACCATTTCCCTCTCCTTGCCCCTCAAATAAAATCTGCATACTCGTCTTCATGCAGGGCTTCACTTCCCTGCTAGCTTTCGGTGGTGGCATCAAGTGAGAAATCTGCTGGTGGGTTTGATTACAAAAATGTTAGTATGTCAGAAAGAAATCATGAGGCATTTGGAAACCTAATAATAAAACTGAGAATGTAAAACTTTGAGCAGCAAAACAAACCAAATTTGGGGGTTATTTTCAGAATTTTCTCGTGAATTTTCAGAATTTTATTCCCTTGGGAAATCTGGACTCTGTCAAAGGAAGACAAAATGAAAACTTTAGGTGTGGAGATTTATGGATTTCTCATAACTATAGTAGGTTTAAGGTTAGCCCAAAACATGAATAACTTTCTAAAGGGCCTTCAGTTTTTCTTAATTTGAAAAAAAAAATGTCCATTGTTTTGTCTTGGATAAGGTTGTCGCTTTTCATGGCATTCCCTTTGTTTTCGGGGTGTCTGGGTCAATATTCTTACAGAGGTAGGATCAGCTTATATTTACGAGGCTTGTGAATAAAGCTTTGTGGCCTTCTTTTCCCCCCAACAATTATTAAAATATAAATATGAATTGAGTGATTTACTATATGCCAACACTGTGCTGGACATTTTTATCACATTGCTATCCATGTTTTCCTTGTGTAGTGATTCTAAACAGCAATTTGGAAGATCTCTGATGCTTTTTTTTTTTTAATAAATCACATCCCATGGAACTTGAAAATTAGAAGTGTTAGGGACTAGAATTTTGAAAAGATTTTATTTATTTATTTGACAGAGAGAGAGCACACACGAGCGGGGGATGGGGGAGGCAGAGGGAGAGGGAGAGGCAGGGAGCCTCATGTGGGGCTCCATTCCGGGACTCCGTGATCATGAGCTGAGCCAAAGGCAGATGCTTAACAAACTGAGCCACCTAGGGGCACCAGGAACTAGAAATATAGTTTACTTGGGACTGCTAAAGCTACATCCTAGAACCCTAGTTTCCTGGGTGACATAGACCAAGATATCCTCTGAATTGAGTTCTGGGATCTGGCCACCGCATTGTCATTAGGGCCATTTCGAGTTCTTGATAACTTATTTTCTAAACTGATATTAATATGAGGGAACACTGGGGAGATCAACTTACAGCAGAATTTTCCAGGACAGGGGCGCCTGGGTGGCTCAGTTGGTTAAGCGACTGCCTTCGGCTCAGGTCATGATCCTGGAGTCCCGGGATCGAGTCCCACATCGGGCTCCCTGCTCTGCCAGGGAGTCTGCTTCTCCCTCCGACCCTCCCCCGTCTCATGTGCTCTCTCTCAAATAAATAAATAAAATCTTAAAAAAAAAAAAAAGAATTTTCCAGGACATTGCTTCTAATGTTAGACAGTGTGGTAATTACTAGCTCATTGACCTTAAGAAGATATTTTACCTCTGGGCTTCAGTATTTTTAACTATGGAATGAACCATATGGTCACTAAGGTTTCATCTAACTCTAAATTCTATGTTTTTTAAAAAAATCCTTTGGTTAGATGGCATGTGCAATATTTATTCATTCATTTTGTTGTTGACCCGGCTTGGCCATAAATACCTTCGTGGTATACAAGATGAGAAGTAATAATCTCTACTTCTTTTTTCATTGAAATGAGGCTGTAAGAGAAGTTTGGACAATGGGATTAGCTGAAGATCAGTCCTGATATACCGGGCTTTGAGTTTCTGTGATATTCTTTGGTATACTTTGAGATAACCAGACACTTTGTCTGGACTTGCCAAAGGGACTTCTACACCCAATGCAACTCTTCTGAAAGAGATAAGTGTAATAAGATTCCAGTTTGTTAGGGGCAGGGTTGCATTAGCTTGGAGCAGTGCTGACCATTTGTGGGATGTTAAGCTATTAACAGATGGCTACTATAACAATAAATCAGTGGTGAATTGACTAAAAAGTGTAGAGTGGCTCCAACAAATAGATGTTTAAGTTTTTCACATGTAACAATACTGGGAAGGTTTATTAATTGTTGGTGGTGGGGGAGTCCTATTTCGTGAGTTCTTTAGAGATCCAGGGAGATAGAGGCTCTACTCCCTTCAACACATGGCTTGTGTTGGTCACTGCATAGGGAGGTCATCTCCATGTTCACCAGCTAGAAGTAAAGGAGTTATCAAAGTAGAGATTAGATGACCTGGACTTGCAACTGGAGTATATAATTTCTTCTTCTCATATTCTTTTGGTTAAAATCAGTCACTGGCTTGATCTAACTAAACAGAATCTATGCAGTGCTGGACCTGGCTGGGCAGCCAGTAATTGGCAACAACTCCACAGGATGGAAGGGCAAATACAAATTTCTGGTGGACAGCTCTCTGTCTCCACCATGCTGCACTCCTTTGTTCACCAAACTTTTATGCACAACTTTTTCCCCATACATAGAACATAGTTGTCCTCCTTCCCCAAAGGAGATGACTCAGAGTCCCCTCCAGTTGCTGTATTGTGTTCAAAGTCCATGATCTCTCCTTACAGTTAAGTTTTCTACAATTTAAAGATAAATCAATGTGCCTCCATTATCTTTATTATATGCAAGTGAGGGAGCAACAGGATATCAACAAATAAATTATTCCCACTGATAAATGGGCGCTAAACAGTAGTCATAGATGAGATGCTGTTGGTAGTCAGAGATAAAACCATCACCACCACCATTACTTCTAGATGGTTACGAGGCTGGTGCTAAGTACAGTAGAGGAAAGTTGGAAAGGGTGCTGAGTGCTGACACACCTGACCTGCTACAATCAGTGAGGGGACCTAGTGGAACTGGGGTACAGTGACAGAGAGGGGGATGGTAAAAATGAGATTGGAAAGATGTTAAGGACTTAGATTTGAAGCCATGGGAGTGTAGGAGAATATGTTTTCTGATTTAGATTTTAGGAGGATCACTCTGCTGCAATCTGGATAACTGACTCCAGAGGAGCAGGAATGGAAGCAATGAGCAGAGCTAGTTGTCTATTGGAAGGGTGTAGGGTTTGGACCATTAGTGGCTGGGATTGGATAGTAGCAATGGAGGTAAGAATTGGTTAGGTTAAAAAGATACTTTGAAGATAAAGCCAACACTGTATCTTTCTTTACTCATTCTCTGCAGGATTTGGGTACAAATAAATCAAATTAAACAACAACCTAAATATCCCAAGCTCTGGTCTACGCCAGTTCACAAAATACTTCCTCCACTTTCAGATTTCTAGAGACCCCAGGAGTGTCCATGCTCACAAATAAGTGAGTTCCAACCAAGTGTTCGCATTGTCCTTCCATTCTCTTTCACAGGTGTTCATACCAAGGGCACGCACTAAACGACATTCTGTATACTCAACTTCATCTCAGACTTCACTTCTAGAGCCCAAAAGGACACACAACACAGTTAAGCAAAAGGGAATCAAAAAGTCAGACTTCATAAAATTTAGATACCTTATCACTCTCAGAAGGGGGGATAAAGCTGATCCGGTAAAATTTTTAAGTTGGAGTCGTTTGTCATGGGAGCTTTTTCTGAGTCTTAATTCTTAGCCCTTTCACCTCAAACAGCTTTTCAGTATCAAAACTAAAAAAGCAAAACAAAACAAAACCCCCAAATCAGAATAAAGCAGTTCCAAAATAAAATCTCTCTCTATTTCCTCCCAACATATATTTCTTTAGTGCAGGTGTTAGAAAAGATACAGGTACTTTCATTAGTTTGTAAACATTTGAGGTATACATCTCCCCAGAGACAATGTTAACGATTCACTAAAGTTCATTATAGTGCTGTGTATTACAATATTTTACTTCTATTCCATTATTATTATTATTTATTCTATTTTATTACCACTAAGTGGTAATAGGTGGATAGGTGCTGAAAATGTAGCTGAATTTTTATTTTTATTTCATATATGGAGTGCATAGTATGTGTGATAGTCGAGGTAGACTAGTGTTTTCTGCACATAATCTTGCGTAGGAAGAGAAATAGGAGAGGGGCGCCTGGGTGGCTCACATTTAAGCATCTGTCTTCGGCTCAGGTCTTGATCCCAGGATCAAGCCCCACATCCAGCTCCCTGCTCAGCGGGAAGCCTACTTCTCCCTCTCCCTCTGCTGCTCCTCCTGCTTGTGCTCTCTCTGTCAAATAAATAAATAAGTAATCCTTTAAAAAAAAAAGGGGGAGAAGAGAAATAGGAGAGAAAGAAAAAGGAATCAGATGAGCAAGAATCTGTTCTGAGATCCTCTGGATATTCCCAGACCCCTGTAACAGAGAAGAACTGATGTATCTGAGTCACGTGGGTCCAGCTATCTTAGGCATCATCAGGAAAGTTGATAATTCACCTTCAGATATTTGGTACTGGGACTACACAGACAAAAGGGTACTGATACATATAGTCAATTATACTGATTTACTAAAATTTGTTTGTTGTTTGTGGTTTATGCATATCACCAAATAAATCAGATTAATCATGTTTTAAGTGAGGTACTTGCAGAATCCATTCCTTCACACACAAGACATGTAGTGAAGGTCTTAATCTGTGTTAGAAACTGTTCTAGGCAAAGGTTGGAGATACTCCAGTGAAGAAGTCATGCAGATCTTTAGCCTCATGAAGTTTAGTTGTTAACTACTAAACCTTAAAAATAAAGTAAGGGACACTTGGGTGCCTCAGTTGGTTTAGCATCCAACTCTTGATTTCCACTCAGGTCATGATCTCAGGGTTGTGAGATCAAGCCCTGTGTCCGGCTCCATTCTGGGCATG
Organism: Callorhinus ursinus; assembly: GCF_003265705.2. Taxonomy (NCBI): domain Eukaryota; kingdom Metazoa; phylum Chordata; class Mammalia; order Carnivora; family Otariidae; genus Callorhinus; species Callorhinus ursinus. Next base: position 59,669,929 of record NW_027397069.1, on the reverse strand, counting down.
GAGACTGCTTAGGATTCTCTGTCTCCCTCTCCCTCTGCCCTTCCTCCTCTTTCTCTCTCTTTAAAAAAATTAACTAATTAATTAATTAAGGATTATATAATTCAATGCATTTTTTTCCTGAATCTTTCAGTCTTTATCATCTACATTAAGGTATTCAAGTATGGCATGCTTAAAGGATAAGAGCTTATGAAATAGAACAATTAAACCTTACTTCTAAGTCTTTATTCTAGAACTTTCCAAAGACTCTCAGAATAAAAGTCATCATCATAGTAATGTCAATTTAAAAGACTTCTGAGAAATATAATTGTTTAAAAATTTTAATACATTAAATGGTATTTAGATAAGAAATGTTAGTTATAATAAAGATTTTTTAAAAAATTAACAAAATAAGCAAAAGCCAGTTTTTATGCACATAGATCATGTCATACCATATGAGGTATTTACAAAAAAAAATTGGACAAGCATGGACATTGAAAATCAATAGGCTGCCTTCTCAATTCCACTTGATAGCATTGCCATTGAAGTATACAAGTATAATCCACTTATGCCCTAGAAAATCCTGACATTGAGACTTACAACATAAATCAAATAGATTTTCTGGCCTTGTTTTATTCTTTAGTCCTTTTCAATTCTATTCTGAAACTCCTTATTGGCGGAGGAACTTTGGCTAAAAGTTGAACTTTTGACTAAAAGTGCATGAATCTGGCTTTAGGAAGACCACCATTATTAGACCAGATAGCGTAGAAATCTCCTGTATTGAAAGTAAATTTTTATAGTATGATTAAACATGTTCATTTATTTAAACAATGAAAATACAAACACATTCCATTGTTTTTAAACATTAAAGTAAACACTGTGAAGTTTCTAGTTCACTTTCAGATTGCAGATCATTTTAAGATGATCTCAAATTATATCTGCTTGTATCACCTTTCATTTATAGTGTTTAAATAGTGTTTAAGGGGGCTCGATAATTGTTAAGGTCATATTTAAAAGAAAATTGAGGTTGGGGCGCCTGGGTGGCTCAGTTGGTTAAGCAACTGCCTTCAGCTCAGGTCATGATCCTGGAGTCCCTGGATCGAGCCCCACATCGGGCTCCCTGCTCCTTGGGGGGTCTGCTTCTCCCTCTGACCCTCCCCCCACTCATGGGCTCTCTCTCTCTCATTCTCTCTCAAATAAAAAAAAAAAAGTAAAAGAAAATTGAGGTTTTTCTTGATAATACTTCAAAGTCTCTATGCATTTAACACTAGAAATAACTCAGTAAGCTTCTCAGGGTGACTTATTTGGGAAAAGAATTAATGGAAATCCAATAATACAAAATGATTACATAGACCAGAAGCACAAGAATGAAAATGGAAAGACCTTTATGTAATTGCTTATCTTAATTTTATTCCTTCTCTCTCTCCAAGAGTTTTATAGGCCTTTCCTAATCTGAAATAATTTCCCCTGAGGCCCTTGAATGTAATGAGTTTTAACTTAGTAACTGATAATTATAAACTACTCAGCCGTACTTTTCATTTTTTTATTGAATTATTGCTGCTTTCAGGCCATTTGATACATTTTTCATTCCTATCTATAAGTTGCTTTATTTCTAGCAAAAGCAACCAATAGCATGAAGTAGTTTACGAGGGCTTATTGATCTTGAAACTTCCCATCACTTATTAATTTAATCTTTCCACTTGCAGAAAGTGGGCATCTGTATTTCTGTGTGATTACATGGGGGATAAGCCATAGCTCTTTGTTATATATACTACCCAAGTTGATAGTGATAGTCTAACTTTCTTGAGCTCTCATCACATGCCAGATGTTATGTGAAGTGCCAATCCTATGTTGCTTCCTAGCTTCACAGATGCAATGAAGTTATATCTTTATAGTACTCCCATTTTAAATGTGTAGTAACTGAGGGTCAGAACGATTAAGTAATTCATCCAAGAACATATTCAATGCTTATTAATGAATGTGGATTTGAGCCAGGTGTGCCTGATTCCAAAGCAAGTGTGCTACCTTTATGGCATGCTGTCCTGCATGCACCTAAAACTACTTAGTTGTAAAAGAACTCGGTTGTATCCTAAAAAGTCAATTCCATGCCAAATTTGCTATTGTTTTGATGGTCCAACTTTTACTAACACTATACTTCCTACCAGCATTCTCTCAAAAAAATAATAAGATAGAATAACGAGAAACTCAATCAAAAATTTGCCTATAATTTAAGCCATAGAGTACAGTATTATTAGGTTTATATAATAATTGTAAAGGTAATTCACCAAGTACATAGCATATATGATAGTAGTAATTCTCTTTCCTGGTCTCTTCTCTGTATCCTGGGACTTGTTTTTTTATTATATCTTCTGAGTTCTCATATATATGTGGGGGTCTAACAATCGATAAGTAATAAAAGTCACACCCCATGCTGATCCAGTTATGCCCCCAGGATCTTTTCCGAGATTCGTCCATGCACTATTTTTGCAGAAATAAAGATTTGAACAGAGATTCTGGTGAAGCCATGGTTTTTTTGTTTTTTGGATTTTTTTTTGCTTCTGGGAGTGAAAGACTCAGAAAGTGAAGAAATAAACGAATGGTGACAGGGGAAGGTAACAATAGGAATAAATAAGGATGCATTCTCTATGTGGCTAAGATTCTCATTAGCCAGGGCAAAGGGAATTGAAGGGGTGGGGGTGGAAATCTCCAATGGGGAACAGTTTAGAATATCCTTTGGGTCTTATTGTCAAATTACTTTTGCATTCTTCTCATCTCATTCCTACGCTGCCTCTCAAGACATAGATTCTCATATCACCAAGACTCCCCACTCCCACCCTGGGTGCAGTATTCTCCCCAGCAGGAAATCATGCCATGTAATTTGAAATGTGGGTGATGGGACTACCTGGCAGGTGAAAGGTACAAATACGAAGCCATTATTGAAAATCATTCTGCAAATTATCAAGTCTGAGGGGCAGAGTTGCTGAATTAAATGTTAAAGGCACACTCTAGCGTGACAATATTATGGCTAAGGATGCAGATTTTATATGGGCTTGGGTAAGTCACAAATTCTCTAAGCCTCTGTTTCCTTACTCAGGAAAGGAGTAATTATAGTAATGTAAGCCTCATAAGGGCATTGTGAGGTTTAAGTAAGTTTATTATAAAGATCATTAGGCACAACATTAGGCATGCTCTAAGTACTAAATGAATGATGTATTACTGCAAGAAACAATAATTGGCCCAGAAGAGAATGATATGGAGCCGCCTTTCCTCTAAACCTCACCTTGTGTGACTTTCTTTCATGAGGTATGCAGTAGTAGAGAATTTAAACTGTATAAAACATTTAACCTGAACATATACTCTGTGTTTTAAATATTTGGAATTACTCTTCCTCTGTTCCTATTACTCTGCCCAGCCTGATTTTACTCAGGCTGAGGAAGAGGGAATGGGGAGATGCTGACGGCTCAGAAGAATGGATAATATAATATATGTATGGTGAGACAATGCCAAGTAAAGTGGGCTTATTTCTAAAAATAGTCATCTGACCCCTCTATGAAAGCAATGAAGTGAGTTCCAATGATAAAGTTACAGGAGGGCCATGTGGTGGGGTTCTTTCTGAACAGCTGTTTCAGAATACCAGGTAGGTTATTTTGCCAACTCTGATAGTAGTTTCACCCATCTTTCCTTAAATTCTGTTTCCAAATATGTAAATGTGTAAGGAGATAAACTGAATTCAAGTTTATTTTTAATTACATTGTATTATCTCATTACAAAAGAAGACATTTGTAAGATCCGAGGAGGTAACTTATGCATTTTCTCATAGAATTATTTCCATGTTACTGTGTCTTACTTTTAGGTTAACGCCTTTCCTTATAAAGATGTCATTCTAGGGGTTCCTGGATGGCTCAGTCGGTTAAATGTCTGCTTTCTGCTCAGGTCATGATCCCAGGGTCCTGGGATCGAGTCCTGCATCGGGCTCCTTGCTCAGCAGGGAGCCTGCTTCTCCCTCTCCCTCTGCCCCTCCTCCCCACTCATGCTCGCAGGCTCTCTTGCTCTCTCTCTCAAATAAATAAATAAATACATAAATAAATATGTCATTCTAGAAATATATATATATATATAAATCATCTCAGTGCCTGTTGTTCTCATTGCTACTAGGCCCTCTCAGTGACTACATTTAGAAATGGTAAATAATGGTAGGTAGGTAGGTAGGTAGGTAGATAATATGCATATTATATATGCATACACACAGACACATATTTCTCTATATTTATCCATTCAATTGTCAGTTATGGTTCCTCCATTTATTTTATTACAGAGTCTCTTTCCCTCTTTAGAGAGGTTTTCAAAAGTTTCCTGGATTTGGCATTTTTCCACATTTTTCCAGAGAAGTGATTTTATTCTTATCCTTAAAATATTGGCCCTCGTATAGCCTTATAATATGAAGGTCAATAAAGCTTATATGTCTGGCTGAGAAACACAGGTCCTAGGTTTCTTTGGACTCAACAACTTTCCCCAGTCTAGTAGCCACCTAAATGCCTCATACCTTTCTAGTGTCATTAAATCAATGAGTTTCTGGGACACAGTTTTCTTTGTTCTCTTTCATACATCTCTGACTTGGCCTTCAAAATCTTGATCTTCTTGAAAATCACCTTTAAGTACTCCCTAATGACTACCATAGTTTATTCTTTCTCATTTCCAGAGTAACACTCTTTTCCTCAGTCAAAATTCTCAGTTCATTCAAAGCAGGAGGCAGCAAACTTTGAATAAAGAACCGACAGCCAGTGTTTTAGACTTTGTGTACCATCCTCTTTCTGTCAGTTATTCAACTCCAACATTGTAGTGTGAAAGCAGCCATAGATAATACATAAGTGAATAAATGTAGCCATGTTTCAATAAAACTTTATTTACAAAAATAAGCTGTGGGCCTGAATTGGCTTGCAAGGTATATAGTTGTTGATTCTTAATCTTGTAAAATATCCTGAAATTTTTCTTTCTTTCTTTTTTTTTTTAAAGATTTTATTTATTTACTTGAGAGAGAGAGAAAGAGAGAGGGCGGGAGTAGGAGCAGAGGGAGAGGGATGGGCAGACTGCACTGAGCACCAAGTCCGATGCAGGGCCCAATCTCACAACCCCAAGATCATGACCTGAGCTGAAATCAAGAGTTTGGCACTTAACCTACCGAGCCACCCAGGTGCCTGAAAGTTTTCTTTCTTAATATCTCTGTCTTTTTCTATGTAAGCATAATTCCTCAAATTAAAGCTTCATTATCACAAGCTTTCTTTATTTATATTTTGGACCTTCAGAATCATTATAATTTCATTCAGCTTTCTTTCTACCATCTACCAAAATGGAGGTTCTACCTTCTGATTTAATTAGGACATATTAAACTTATATAGCAAAGTTCCCAAAAAACAATGGCTGAAAGAATATTGAAATTCTTTACACTTTCTCATAAAAGTCAAAGTTGAATATCTGAGGAGGGTGGACATCGCATTGTCATTTAGGAACCCACACAAGCCCGGGTATGTTACCTCAGTGGTGGTATCCAAGGATGCTGGGGTAGTTTTCATTCCAGCCCAGGGGAGAAGATGAAAGAGCGTATGGGGTAGGCATACTCATACTCTTACCTTGTACCAGAGGTGGCACATATCCTTCATACTCATATTCCATTGGAGAGGGCTTAGTCATAGAACCATAATCAACTGTAAGAGATACAGGGGAATGTAGTGTGTCCATGTTCCCAACTATAACTTTATACTGTGAAAAATTAGAGGACAGATTTTGATGGACAATAGCAATCTCTGCCGTCTCCAATGTTAGAATTGTCCTTATTTCCCTTTGTTTGATTATAAAGTCTACCACATTTTTACAGGGTAAAATTGCAAACCGGATCTTTAAAATTGACAGGTATGATTAGCACTTGATGAAGAATCAGAAAGGAGACAACAGTAAGAGGAGTTAAGTTCATCTTTGTCCTATATATCCTTATAATGTAAAAGCCAAAAAGGCTTATATTTCCATCTAAGAAACACAGTAGAAGGGTGAATCTCTTTCATTTGTCAACAGAGGGACAGCCAACTTTCAGAAACTGTTCTAAGGTAGATATTAATGAGAAATTTAAAAAACATATATAGTCTGAAACTAAATGCATAAGTCCATCTTACACTGGCTCCATCAAAAATTCCTGGCATATAAATTTGATCCCCAAATGCTCTGTAATCTCTAATTAACCAGATTTTGGGGACTCTATTCGTCATTAGGGTCAGTGGCCAGAAAATAGCTGGGTATGCCATGTTGGAAGCTACCAAGACACTACAACTGTCTGTCTCTGGATCTAGGCATGATGACCTTCAGAGAATAAAGGCTGTGACTTCTCTTATTCCCTTCACATCTCTTTTGGACACTTCCAATCCAAAACCTTAGAGGGACGCATACTCCAGTAACTAAAGTCCCAGCCTAATCAAGCAGAGGAGTGCAAATCCCCACAGATGTGAACATGCCTAGCAGATTTTTTAAAAATAAAAAAAGTAGATATTTGCATTTTTTCTCTGAGCTCTCTGCCTCCTTCCTAGCCTAGGAAAAGTTTTACAAGCCATTTTACAAGATTTTTAGAAAGCATGGATTACAGTTGTCATTCCATCACCAACAAGATCAGCATCCTTAGAAAGATGCTTAGTTTATCTGTAAGGTAATAAACTTATTTGAAAAATGAAGGGGTGGGAGTGGGTGATTTCTAAGTTCCCATCTTGCTCTTTGCTTCTAATCGTACATGTAAACTGTTCTTTTTTTTTTGAATGAGATTTTCACAGAGCTCAATTCTTAACAATAGAAACCTAGAGATTTTTTTCCAAATGTTATTCAATTTAGAAAGACTCTCCCATCATAAACACAATATAATTTTACTTTCAAAGGCAAGGAGTCATGTTTAAATACAACTTTGATCTGCCTTCCCATTAGATATGCATAATAGAGAAAATGAAAAAAAGACAGAAATGTAGTACATTACTGAGCTTCAATTAAATTTCAGAGCTGGAATGCATACACAGGGAAATAGTCAACCACAGTTTAATGCATTTAAAATTGCAGACGTTGTTAGTGTTGTACATTAACAAAGCACAAATGAACTGTCTCATGCCATTAGCTTTTGAAAACCACTTCAAATGCATTTATATTCAAAATCCAAATACATTATTTTAAACAAGAAATTGTATGTGATTTGTGGCTTATGATATGAATCAATATGAATATATCCTCTTCATTTCATTTTCATGTTGCAAAAAATGGCATAATGTATATAAAAACACTCAATATACATAATATCATTTTACTTCAACCAAATTAAAAAAAAACCTGTGTATTGATGGATTTGATTGTTTTTCCTAGATTGGGTATTAGAATACTAATTTAGATGTTCTTGAATTATATTTCATATGTTAACCAAAAATTTTTAAAATGAACAAGTACAAAAATAGTTTACATTGGGTTGTACTCCACTGATGATCTGTTTCTTATCATTTCTTCTGCATTTGAATTAGTCAAACCATGACATGGTTCCCAAGCTGAGGTCTTTGGATTCCAAACTTTTTATTCTAAATTACCTAAAACTTACGTTTTAAATTTATACTTCCTTGGCCCTATCTCTGTCATTCCTTTTGGTCTTCTGTTTGGATAGAACTTGAAAGTCTGAACTGCGAGCAAGTTCCCCAGATAATGCTGATGCATAGCCAACATTGTGAACCACTACTCAAATATTTTCAAGCACAACTGTATTTGACTGAATAATGATGAAAGACACTTTAAAATACGCACCTTCCCAATTTCCAATCCCTGTGTCCCTGTCAGTCACTTGCTTTATAGTGCTTGATTGGCTTCGCCTCTTACTAGTTCTTTCCTGGGTTGTCATGGAAATATTCCTAACTACCCTGTTACCTTCCTCCCATCTCCGATTTCTCCGTTAGGCTCATCTGTCATTGTCACCAGTGTACATTTTCTCAGATATAAGTCTCATCACATGACACTTTTCAAAATCAAGCCACGAATCTATCTAGACTCCTATTGGCCTTTACTCCAATAGAAAATCTATTGACGATAAAGTATTCATGTTTTCTTCATCCTGATGGTTCCCTTTTGACTCAATGATCAACCAAATCAAAAGGACTTTCCGACAGTAAGTTTAAGAAAAGTATGGCAGCATCGTCAATTCTAGGCAAACAGCAACATCTGTGGGGATTTACGAGTCTAGCTCTAGATGCAGAGCCCCCGTCCCGTGAGTTAACACCTACTCTGTCCAATTAAGTAACTTCTTTTTTTATGCCTTTGTACTTTGCTAGTTTCTTCCACATTCACCCCTAGAGATACACTGATCTCTGGCCTGTAACGCTTCCTCCTCTTGGTTTGGTCTCCTCCTCACACGTTAGCATGGCTAACTCCTATCAACTAGATTCTACTCCTTCCAAAAAGCCAGCTGATGTACCTCCTAAATGCCCAGCAGCATCTAGTACTTCCTGTATTGGAAAACAGATGCCCTATTTTATAAGTACCTGTTGACTTGCCAGTTTGAGCTTTTAAACTGGTGATTTTCAATTTCAGCACTGTTGACGTGGATGGATGATTTTAGTTAGGGACAGTGGAGGGGTAACTCTCATCTGCACTGTAGAATATTTAGCAGTCTCTTTGACCTTTAACTACTGGATGCTGGTAGCGCTTCCCTCCATCCACAGTTGTGACATTCAAATATGTCTCCAGATATTGTCAAATGTCCCTGGGGAGAAAAACTGACCGTAGTTGGGAATCACTGTTCTAGACAAGTAGATCTCAATCTTGGTTGCTAATTAGAATTTCCTCGGGAATTAAAAAAAAAAAACTATGTCTGGCTGTGACTCAAGAGATTCTGTTTTAATTGGTTTGCCTTGAGATGAAATTTAATCAGAATTCAAAATAAAGAATAAGAAAAAGGAGGGGAAAACTTGACACTTAGCCTATATTAGTCACAGAAGCCAGGACTCTGTCTATCTTACTTATGGAATATTACCAGCACATAATAAAACCTAACACTTTTTAAGCAATTAGTAGATATTTTGGAATGATGAAATAAATAAATGAATGAATTCAGCTACCTGTGCTTCTCTATATTACAGACATGATTCTACATTTGATTGTAGTTCTCAACTCACTTGTTTACCTCTGTTTAATGCATCCTTTAAAGGAATTTCCATTCTAGCATAGCACTTGGTGTATATTTGACAATTAATAAGTATTTTTGAAAGGATGAAGTAATAAATGAATGAGGGACTGAAGAAACAGCTTTTCATACTTATCTCATTCTTATTGTGACAGAAAGTACTGGTTTGCAATTTGTTGTTATCATTACATTTTCCAATTCAATATCCATTTTCACTTTTGTCTCAAGCAAATTATTCTGATTTTGTTAGAGAAGAAATGTTCCAGCTCAAAAACTGATTCTCTAGCCTTTTTGTAGCTGGGTGTAGCTATGAGAATATATCTGGCCAGTAAGATATAAGAAGAAACTGTTGAACGGGATTTCTGGTGAAGTTCATTAAAAGGGAGAAAGAAAATGATACATCTCTTTCTCTGTCTTCCCTCTCCTCATTTCTTGCTCCCTAATACAGATGGCTGAAGCTCCAAATACTATTTTGGATTACAAGGTGACTCGTATAATGAAAGCCATTTGCTCAAGGTAAGAAGCAAAAACCATAAAAATCCTGTGTTAACATACCAGCCCTAAACTGTCCACCTTTGCACCCTTAGAAATCTAAGGGTGATTGAGAGAATTGAGAGAAAATAAAATTCAATCTTGTTTCTGATCTTTGTCACTAGCAGCTCAAATGCGATTCTTTACTACAATTGTCAATAGAACACAGTCTGTTGAAAAGCCTATTTTCTTCCTCTCTCCCTCATTATACTACATACATTTCCGAGGAAGAAGGCATATTTTCTTTATGTCTCATTTCATCATAATGTTTATGAGGATGGATATATCATCCTATAGTTTGGGTATATACATTTTGATCGGGCCTCTTATATTAAACTAGTGTGTTCCTTTATGAAAATCATGTCTAGAGTGTTCTTTTGGAATTCCAGAATGTGCCCTCAATACATGCCTAAACAATGTTCACCTGCTTTTAATGGGCATTTTCTTGCTGTGAACTTGTTGTTCATGTAAGACTGCTTCCTTTCAAAGCTTGCATCAAGGACCTTAAGCTACACATATAAAAAATGACTGGCATGCCTGCTCCTAAGTAGTTGTTTTTGGAAAAATAAATCTTTTCCTTCCAGCAAGATTCAGCTACCTAAATTCACCCAAATGGAATGGAAATTGCCTTCTGAGCTAATTATACACTTGGAAATGTTCACTTAAGGATAATTGTCTATTGGTAATCACCTCACCATCCACCATCTTTAAGAGGTGAGGAAGTGACTGTGCAATATCCCTTTGAACATTTCAATGGAGAAATTGTGAAAATACTGTAGGCTTTTGCTAAGAGAACTCTTGAAATATTTATAGGCTTCAAATTCTCCCCCTAATTGCTTTAAAATATGCACTTATTAACATGATCCCTCATTTCCTCTCAGCAAACCAAAATAAAAAAGTAATAAGAAGCTTTGTCAATTTAGGGGCGCCTGGGTGGCTCAGTTGGTTAAGCGACTGCCTTCGGCTCAGGTCATGATCCTGGAGTCCCGGGATCGAGTCCCACATCGGGCTCCCTGCTCAGCGGGGAGTCTGCTTCTCCCTCTGACCCTCTTCCCTCTCATGCTCTCTATCTCTCGTTCTCTCTCTCTCAAATAGATAAATAAAATCTTTAAAAAAAAAAAAAGAAGCTTTGTCAATTTATTTTCTTGTAAAACTTACATTGCATTCTTCAACAATTTAAAAGAAAGCTGGATTTTTGTTACTCACCTGTTTTTTTCTCTATGTGTTTGGGTCTTATTTTCTCTCATGTAGGCAAATAAGAAAAATATTATCCTACTGGGGAAAAAGAAGAAAAAATTTGTGTTGAAATAAATTTTATGATAGCAATTCCATCACAAATACAGAAGTAATCCTTTGAAAGGCACCTGACTTAGTCTATATAGAACAATGATGTGGATGGAGGATACATTCCCACATTATAGTCGTTGACAAAAAAATAAAAATGACGGAATATATTTAACCCAATGTTTTAAACCAAATGAAAAGCAATTAATTCTGCAGCAGTTCTAAAATATCTGGAGTATAATTTTGTTATTGATTTACTGAAACTATACTAGAGACACTGCTTTAACATTTAAGCTTTAATTCTCTTACTAATCCTTGGAGTCTATTTACAGTTTAGTTGGACAGAGTTATTTGCCATTCATGTAGTTATTACATTCTATTAGAGAGATGCATGAGAGGCATTTCAGTTTATTGAAACAACATGGTCCTTGCTTTGAAAAATTATATACATGACATTGTTTGCATTTTTAAAAAATGACTGTAATTAATACTTTCCTGAATAGCTTCCCCCTGGACCAGGGGAAAATGATTAGGGAGAGTGTTTGGCATAATATCTGGTCCCAGAAGATGTAAGTAGAGGAAGAAAGCACCTAACAAGGAGATCATACATGTAGTGAGGAAATTAGAGCCCATGAACTGAAAGTATTTTGAGAAAAGAGTTGTCGACACTGCCAAAAACTGCCGAGAAGCCAAGCAAAACAGGGAATAAATAGTGGACATGAGTTCTAGTGTTGCATGGTTAATTGGTAAGGTGACTCTATACGTTGTGGTCCAGATGGGGACGCCTTTAAGTATGGAACTTTAACATCAAGTTATGATGTAAAATATTGTTATTTCTACCCTGAAAACCAAAAGAAGTCACCAATTTTCTTTGTATGAAAAATAACTATTTTTCCACTAACATTTTATTTTATAGCTTACATATTTTAAATGTCTTATTAAAAGTATCAAATATGAGTAATTACAATCATCAACATATGCTGTCAAATGGTAGCCTACATAATACTCTAAGACACAAGGTACTAAAAAGGCCCAACCTTTAATGCATGTTCTTCACCCAAAAACCCAGAATCACATTTGTTGGTCTCACCATATTTCCTTTCTACACATTTTAAACACCAAAAAAATTGAACTATTTTATCTTTAAGCCTCATTCTGAATTATGAGTTGTGGCACTGTCTAAATTCATGCATATACATATTCATATACCTACACACACATGTTATTTGAATACGTATATCCATTGTGTGGGTTCCAGCTATCTAGTGTCCTTCCATTCACCCTGAAGACCTTCATTCCTTATTATTTTTCAGAACAGTTCTGCTAGGACTGTTTAATTTCTCCTTCATTTCTGAAGGAGAGTCCTACCAGATAGGGAATTCTTATTTGACAGTATTTTTCTCTTGGCACTTTGAATAGGTTACCTCACTGCCATCTGGCCTCTGTGGTTTCTATGAGAATCAGTTGTTGATCTTACTGATGATCCCTTGAATGGAAGACTCACTACTCAAGTGCTGCCTTCAAGATGTCTAACTTTAAAAGTGTGATTATAATGTTTCTCTGTCTGGATCTCTTTGAGTGTATCCAGATGGAGTAGGTTGAGCTTCTTGGATGTGTAGATTAACATTTTCCATCAATTTGGGACTTTGCAGCCATTATTTCTTCCAATATTTGGACTGTCCCTTTCTCTATCTCTCCTTCTACTGGGGCCCCTAGGACGTGTATGTTGGCATGCTTGATGTCAGCCTCCTGTAGGTCTGTCAGGCTTTTTTCATTTTTATTCTTTCTTTTCTTTTTTTTTTTTATTTTTATTTATTTGACAGAGAGAGAGAGAGAGAGAGCGAGAGAGGGAATACAAGCAGGGGGAGTGGGAGAGGGAGAAGCAGGCCTTCCTCTGAGCAGGGAGCCTGAGGTGGGGCTCAATTCCAGGACGCCAGGATCAAGACCTGAGCCAAAGGCAGATGCTTAAAAATTGAGCCACCCAGGTGCCCCAATCTTTTCTTTTTTTATTACTTCTCAGGCTATATCATTTCAACTGATCTACTTTCAAGTTCATTGATTCTTTCTGTGACTGTATCAAATCTGTTATTGAGTGTTTCCAGTAAATTTTTCATTGTGGCTATTTCATTTTTCAACTCCAGGATTTCTATTTTCTTCTTTTCTGAAAGTAATTTTTAGTTCTTTTTGATTTTTCTCTTTGCATACATTGGTCTCATGCTTTCCTTTAGCTCTTTAGACATGCGTCCCTTTCATTCTTTGAACATATTTAAAATAGATTATTTTAAGTATTTAATTTAGTAAATCCAAATATCTGTGCCTCCTCTAGTACAGTGTTAGTGATTGCTGGTTTGCTCTATATGTGGCCCATAATGTCTTTGTTTTTTTTTTTTTTAACCTTTTTTTTTTTTTTTTTTTGCTTGTTTGAAAATTGGACAATTTCTTATCATGTGGCAACTCTGGGAGTCCTACTATCTCCCCTCCCCAGAGCTTTCTGTTGCTGCTTGTTGTCATTATTGCTGTTTGTTCAACAAGCGACTTTTCTCAACTAATTTTGTAAAGGCTGTATTCTTGGTCTCAGAGACTGGAGTCTCTGTTCACTGGCTTAGTGTTCAACTAATTATTAGAGGGAGATATCCTTACATATCTGGAAACAGAGAACCCCTGTGTTTGTAGAGAAACTGCAAGTGTACACTGGAGCACCCTTCGATACCGGATCGGGCAGTGTACATCTGTCTCTGCCTTACCATTTCTTTCCTTGTGCTTCCACGGAGTGTCAAGGTTAGTGAGCAAGAAGAGCTCAAGGCCGTCCCAGGGCTTTCCCGAATGTATCCACAGCCCTGCTCATGTGTGTGCATGGCCTTCTCGGATTCCCAAGAATATGTCAAAACTTTTCAAAATCCTTATTTCCCAAAGAATCTCATTCCTCTAGCCTTTCTTCCTACATCTGGGTCAGTTCTTCATTTTCCCCAATGGCTATCCATTGCTTCAGGCAACAGTGACTAAAATATTTGTCCGTTGTTTCGTCTTCTTGACAAATGACTCACCCTGCCCTTCCCCTTCCCCCACCAAGCCAGATGAAGCTTTAGCACTAAGCAAGTTCTAAATTGGGTAAGATAGAGCTGGCCTTCCAGGGAGTCATCAGACAGGTAACTAAGGACAATTCTTTGCAAATAAGCTCATTCTGGTCACTTTAGTACTGAAAACGGGATTGTGGGCTGTTACTTTGAAGGCTGCTGCTGAGCTGGGGTCAGGGTAAATTAGGATGCCACAAAGTTTGCTGTTCTTTCTGAGATCCAGCTGTTGTTTTATAAGTAGTTTCTGGGTTGCTGCAAGCTTTTGATAAATTTCCAGAGTTCCAAAAAGAGACCCATTTTACAAATTTATAAGTTTATAAATTTCCATTGCTTCATATCTTACACAAAACTTGGCATTATCAGTCTTTTCAGTTTTAACCATTCTAGCTAATGTTTAGTAGGATTTCTTTCAATTTGCAGAGCCCTATGGACAATTTGAATACCCACTTTTTCCTAGTATTTTTTTTCAAATATTTTGCCCATTTATCTATAGAACTATCTTTTTTAAATATTGATTTGTGAGATCCAATCAGAAGGTCTTAAATTTATTGTAGATAAACTTAACATTTTTTACTTTTATGCTTATCTCTTTGTGTTTTCTATCTAAAGGCTTTTTGCCCACCTTTCAAGGTCATTGGATTATCATATAGGATTAATTATTAAAACTAGTGCATTTGGGGGCATCTAGGTGGCTCAGTCGGTTAAGCATCTGACTCTCGATTTCAGCTCAGGTTTTGATCTCAGAATGGTGAGGTTCAAGCCTCATGTTGGGCTCCACACTCCACATGGAGCCTACTTAAAAAAAAAACTAAACTACTGCATATTCATTAATACAGTATTCTACTTCTGAATATACATACAAAATAAATTTATCCACATGTGTACTAAAAGATATGTAGAAACATGTTTATCAAAATTTAACAATTATTTTCATACTATAACCAGTCTTGGTATCTATTAACAGTAGAATGAACAAGAGTAGTAAGTTTAAGCAATGGTGTACTACCCAAACAAGCCTAAACACACTACAACTACACTCACCAACATGGACGGATCATAAAAACATTTTTATTTAGCTGAAGATGTCAGATACAAACTGTATACAATATATGAATCCAAATTATATAAAGGTCAAAAGGAAGCAAAACCAATCTCTGGTCGAGTTTGGCATTAGGATAAGCAAGATAGTGATTAACTTTGTTGAGAGAAACTTTGATTAGAAGATAAATTGGTGTTTCTGTGGTGTTGGAATTGTTCTATTTCTTGATCTTGTTGATGGTAACATGTTTACATAAATGTATCTGCTTAGTGAAAATGTAGTGAACCATTCATTTGTAATTTGTGTTTTAGTATATATATATAAAACTTCAGTAAATAATTTTAATTTAAGTAGAGATAACATTGCACAAGGACCATTAGAAAAAACAGACATTATAGATTAAAAGATAACTAAAATGTACACCGTGCTTTCAGAAATCCATTATTATTTACTAACAAAGAGTTTTTTATCTGTCTACTGAGAGCAAGTAGTTGATTTTCCAGCCTGATTTTACTTGTGTGATCTTTGCCCTTGAAATTATTTTATTTAACAGATTGGCTGGTTACCAGTGCAGTGTTCCAAATGGTACCCTATGAAATTTTATTGGGAAGGAAGTTTTGGTAGTCACCACATATAAGATGAAAGGATACATTTTGTATAACCTCCTCTGGGGTTGTTACCATCTCCTCTACCTTTCATTTTTTACTTTAAAAAAAATTGGGGTATAAATGATAACATTATATTAGTTTAGGTGTACAACATAATGATTCAATACTTGCATAGTACATTCCATATCGATCAACTACCTAAGTCTTGTTGACATCCATCACCATACACAGTTACAAAACTTTTTTTCTTGTGATGAAAATTTTTAAGATTTACTCTCGTAGCAACTTTTAAATATGCAATACAGTATTATTAACTACCGTCACCATGCTGTATGTTTTACTCCATGACTTATTTTATAAATTAGAGGCTTGTACCTTTTGACCCCCTAACCCATTTTTCCTACTCTCATCCAGCACTTTTGGTAACCACCCATCTCTTCACTGTATCTTGTTTTATGTTTTGTTTTGTTTTTAGATTCCAAATATAAGTAAGATCATATCTCCCTAACTGGCTTATTTCACTTAGCACAAAGCCCTCAAGGTCCATCCATGTTGTCACAAATGGCAAGATTTTCTTCTTTTTTATGGATGAATACTATTCCATTGTATTTATATGTCACAATTTTTCTATCTATTCATCCATTGATAGACACTTAAGTTGTTTCCATATCTTGGTTATTATAAATAATGCTGCAATGAACATGGTGTACATGTATTTTTTTCAAGTTAATGTTTTTGTTTTCTTTGGGTAGGTACCCAGAAGTGAAATTGCTTGATCGTATGGTAGTTCTATTTTTAACTTTTTGAGGACACTCCATATTCTTTTCCATAGTGGATGCATCAATTTATATTCCTACCAATGATACACAGTTTCCTTTTCTCCACATCCTTACTAACACTTGTTATCTCCTATCTTTCTCATGATAGCCATTCTGACAGGTATGAGGTAATATCTCATTTGGCTTTGATTTGCATCTTCTTGATGATTAATGATGTTGAGCATCTTTTCATGTACCTGTTGGCCATCTGTATGTTTTCTTTGGAAAATATCTATTCAAATCTTCTGCCCATTTTTCAATCGAATTGTTTGTGATTTTTTTTTTTGCTATTGAGTTATATGAGTTCCTTATATATTTTGAATATTAATCTCTTATCAGATATAATTTGTAAATTTTTTATTCCATTCTGTAGGTTGCCTTTTTAGTTTGTTGATGGCTTCTTTTACTGAGCAGAAGCTTTTTAGTTTGATGTAGTCCTGCTTGTTTATTTTTGGTTTTGATATCAAATCCAAAAAATCTTTGCCAAGACTTTGTCAAGGAACTTATGCCCATATTTTCTTCTAGGAGTTTTGTGATTTCAGGTCTTACATTCAAGTCTTTAATCCATTCTGAGTTAAATTTTGTGTGAGGTGTAAGGCAGTGTTCTAGTTTCATTCTTTTGCATGTGGCTGTCTAATTTTTCTAACACCATTAATTGAAGAGACTGTACTTTCCCCATTGCATATTTTTGGTTCCTTTGTCATAAAGTAATTGAACATACATGTGTGGGTTTGTTTATGGGCTCTCTATCTGTTCCATTAATCTATATGTCTGTTATGCCAATGCCCCACTGTTTGGATTACTATAGCTTTGTACTATAGTTTGAAATCTGGGAAGGTCGTGCTTCTTGCTTTGTTCATTTTTCTCAAAATTGCTTTGGCTATTCGGTTCCTCTAATTTTTAAATCACCAAGAAACTCAGCAATCTATTCTTTCTTCTTACCATGTTAGCTCTGATATTTTGTAAGCCCTGCTTTAAAACATAAGCAAAATTTCCAAAGTCTTGGGGCACCTGAGTGGCTCATTGTGTTAAGTGTCTGCTTTTTGTTCTGGTCATGATCCCAGAGTCCCAGGATCGAACACTGCATCAGGCTCTCTGTTCAGCAGGGAGTCTGCTTCTCCCTCTGACCCTTCCCCAGCTTGTGCCCTCTCTCAAATAAATGAATAAAATCTTAAAAAAAAATTTCCTGAGTCTTTGTGATTAATGTTTATGTTATTATCCTAGGAGTTGTTCACACAGTAACAGATTTTATTGTCTTTCCTGTCTACTAAAAGAGCATCCATATTTTCATTTCACAAAAAGCTTAAAACATTTTATAAATACATTACTTGTGTTTTAATTACTAACAGTTTTGTCTCTCTCTCATGTGCATATTCAGTGTTCTATTAAGTATTTATAACCATACAACTGGGGAAAAATTTATGATTAAAAGATGCTTGGAGACAGATATATTTATATTTGTATTATTTTAATATAGTAGGTATTAGGTACAAAAAATCTGCAGAGACATGTCAGCCAAGAAATTGTTGAACAAAGTGTTTCTAGGAAACCAAAATTAAGAAACACTTGTGATAAATAACTTCAGTCTGAGTTCCTGGCTTTTTTTCCCTAAAAAAATTTTAAGCCCTCTTAGAGAGATATTTGCAGGATCTGGTATGTTGATTTGGTCACTATAACCTTAGCTAAGAACAATAACAGTGAAGATCCCATATATAGAGTATAAGTGGCAAGAATACAATGTTTAATTCCTGTCTTTTTGTTTTTAGAAACTTCGACATCAGGTGAATGATGCTATTCTTATCACTTTAAAAAATATAAACTCTTTTTAAAATAAATCATGCCTGATACTTGTTATCTAATAAAATGTCTGCCTTCTAATGAAGAAAAAATAACTGAAATGGCTCAGTTTTATTCTGTTGTGGCAGGATAAGCAACTTACTTACCAAGCAATTGAATCTTTAAAAAGGTATGGGTTCTTCTTTTAAACTGCACTAGTATTTACCAGAAAAGAAATTATGTTTGTTGGAGAGATTTAATCATCGACTTGGAATGTGCTAAATATTGGGGATATAAAGATGTATAAGATATGGCTCTCTGAATTTTTGGAAATAAGCACAAAAATTATTATAAAACACCATAATAAAGGTTGCTATCTGAGATATACAAAGAACAATATGATGTAAGAACAAGAATAAATAATAAATCCAGTTACTTTCTGGATATTCCCAAAGCATTAGTTTTTGTCAAATATAGTCTCATTTTCCTACCTTATAAAATAAACTTTATTTTTTTCTAAAAATAATTATACTTGTTATTTAGCTATTAAAACTGATTAGGTTTTCATCTAATTTTATATCTTTGTTAATCTTCTCACTATGACTGAAAAGTTGTCTTAATAGAAGTAAAAGCAAGATTAAAAAAAAAAAGTGCTAGTTGACCCTTAACAAGCCAAGCATTAACTGCAATATTAGATCTGATATTATGAATAGGCTGCTAGATCCAGAAATGGGAATGTGAAC
This sequence comes from Callorhinus ursinus, assembly GCF_003265705.2. NCBI lineage: Eukaryota > Metazoa > Chordata > Mammalia > Carnivora > Otariidae > Callorhinus > Callorhinus ursinus. The sequence goes on along the minus strand of NW_027397069.1, from coordinate 59,650,899 downwards.
ATTGAATGAAAGAAAAAGAGCAATTAAGTCAAACAAATTTATCGAACAACTGAAACAGTTCTAATTACTGTGCATTCTATTAAAAAAGAACAAATGCATGAATCCAAGTTCAGTTGCATTCAGTTTTGCTTTGGCAAGGACAGACCTTTACCAGTCAACTCAGGTTGGGGCCTGGACAGGTCAGCTGTGTCTGCCTGTAGCCAGGTGGAGTTTAAAATCTCTATTTTGGCTAGGCCACTGCCTGTGCTCTGAAGCTGGGGGGTGCCACTGGCTGGGCTCTATGGTAGGGTATATCTGATAATCAGGGGCTCCATAGTCAAGCGAGGCCACTTTCTGTACTCTGAGGTCAAGATGGCAGGGTGCCACTGGTGGGGTTGGTGGTTGGGTGCACCTGTTGGCTGGGGTCTACATTTCAGCAGAGCCACTAAGTGGGCTCCCTGATTGGGTGAGGTTGTTGGCTGTTCTTTGCAGGCAGGGGGGCCACTCACTAGCTTCTGTCATCACTTGTGGTCTGGCAAGTTCACAGGCTGTGTTACCTGGCAAGGTGGTACCACTTGTTGCATCCATAACTTGTCAGGGCTGTAGTCTGAGAGCTGCAATCCCTCTTGCTGGAGTGGAGTCTCAGGCTGTGCTCTCCAACATAATGGTGCTACTGTCTAGACTCCATGTTCAGGCAGGATTCCACACGGGGCTTTATGATTGGATGGGACCTTAGGCTGTGCTTTGTGATTGTGTGGGGGCTGCAATCTATGCCCTGAAGTCAGGGCTGCAGCTGGGTTTCATGATCATATAGGCTGTGCTCTGCTCTTGGGCAAAGTCATCGGCTGGGCTTCCTGGGCAGAAGAGGCTTCCAACTGTATCCTATAGTTCCATGGGTCTAGAGACCTTGCTTAGCAGTTGGGGGTAGGGGGTGTCTCTGTGCAGGCTCTCTTGTTGAATGAGTTGCAGGCTGTGCTCAGTGAATGGGCAGGAGTCATTGGCTGGGCTTCCTGCTTGGATGAAGCCACAAGCCAAGTGTTCAATAACTGGGCAAAGCTGTAGACTGGGCTTCATTGTTATGTGGGGTTGTAGGCTGATATCCGTGGCTGCCAGGGTCACTCTAAGCTCTCTGGCTATATAAGGCCAGAGGCTATTCTGACCAGTTGTGCATGGCTGCTGGACTTTCTCCCTGCCCAAGTGGGGTGTAGGTTGTGTTCTGTGGTTGCCTAAATTCTCTAGTCAGGTCTCATGGTCCAGAGGGACTGGAAGCTATGCTCAGGCATTGGGTGAGGCCAGCCCAAATGTGCTTTCTCTGTTGAAGCAAGGCTATAGAACAAGCTTCATGGCTAGTATGGCCCATTGTCTGGGAACTTGAATCAGACAGAACTGCCAACTAAGCTCTCTGGCCAATTGGAGCCACAAATTTGTATCTGCAGGTGGTAGAGCCTCTGGCTGGGATCTCTGCTTGGATGACACTGCAGTTAAGGCTGTGGAATGAGCTATGCAGCTGCCCATATTCTTTGGCCAAGCTTCCTATTTGGGCAGGACTAGAGTCTAAACTCAGTAGTTGGGCAGCACTTCAAATTTTCTTCCCTGCCTGGGCAGGGACCAATGAATTTAAAGCAGCCATTATAACCATGCTCCATAAAGTAAAGGTAAACTCTATTTCAGTGACCAGAAAAAATAGAAGTTTTGACAGAGAAAAAGAAACTATAGGAAATAATCAAATAAACAGTAGAACTGAAGAAGCAATATTTTAAAAACAAATTTGTTGGAGTTTTAGCAAGATGGAAATAAGAAAAAAATGAGTCTGCTAACTTGAAAATAGATCAACACAAATTGTGCAATCTGACGAACAGAGAGAACAAGAAAGAAATGTCAGGGACTTACGAGATAATATCAAAATGTGTCATATTTGTATCCTTGGAGGCCTAGAAGTGGAGGAAATGGGTCCAAAAAAAGAATCATTTGAGGAAATAATAACCAAAATCTTCCTGGAGTTGAATGAATCTCAGCATATCCCAAATATGATGATATCAAAGAAAACCTTGCCCAGATAAATTATCATCAACATTAATGCCCTGAGAGCAGCCAGAAAAAATAAATGACACCTTACATAGAGGGAAATGATAATTCTTAATGGACTGGAGTAAACCCTAAAGCAACCACCAAAAATAAAACAAAGAGAAAGTGATAAAAAATCTAGTAGATAGGGGCACCTGGGTGGCTCAGTTGGTTAAGTGTTTGCCTTTGGCTCAGGTCATGAGGATCTGAGGATCCTGGGATGGAGCCCCGGGGTCGGGGTCCGGCTCCCAGCTCAGCAGGTAGTCTGCTTCCCTCTCTTTACCCTTTCACTCTGCCCCTCCCCCCAACAGTCATGCTCTCTCTCTCTCAAATAATCTTTTTAAAAAAATCTAGTAGATAAATTTAAAATGGAATACTAAAGATGTTCAAATAATGCAAAAGCAGACAGTACAGAAGGAACAGAAAATTTTTAAAAAATAAGAAGACCAGAATTTAAAAAATGGTAGACATAAATTTAACAATATAAAGAATTTTATCTAACGCTAGTGATTTAAAAATACCAATTCAGGGGCGTCTGATTGCTTCAGTCAGCTAAGTGACTTACTCTTGATTTCAGCTCAGGTCATGATCTCAGTGTTGTGAGATCGAGCCCCTCATCAGGCTCTGCACACTGGTTGTGGAGCTTACTCAAGAGTGTCTCTCCCTCCCTCTGCCCCTCTCTCCCACTCACAGGCTCTCTCTCTCTCTCTGTCTGTCAAAAAAAATAAAAAATAAAAAATAAGGGCACCTGGGTGACTCAGATGGTTAAGCATCTGCCTTCAGCTCAGGTCATGATCCCAGGGTCCTGGGATCGAGCCCCACATCAGGCTCCTGGCTCAGCAGGGAGCCTGCTTCTCCCTCTCCCTCTGCCTCTCTCTCTGCTCATGCTCTCTCTCTCTCTCTCTCTCTCTCTCTCTGTATGTCTTTGTCTCAAATGAATAAATAAAATCTTTAAAAAAAAATAAAAATAAAAAAATAAATTTTAAAAATACCAACTCAAAGACATAAGACTGTCATATTAATACAAAGGAACTAACTACATGCTATCTATGAGAAATATACTTTAAATATATAATATAGACAGGATAACAGTAAAAGTTTGTAAAGGATACAACATACAGACATTAAGTGAAAGATCATTATGGAGACTATATTAATGAGAAAAAACAGTTTTCAGAACAAGTAATATTTTGTGAGATAAAGAGGAACATTACATAATGACAAGAGAAGATATAACAATCCTAATATGTATGCACTCAATAACAGAGTTTCCAAGGAAATGAAACAAAAAAATGATCGATTGGAAAGAGTAATAGGCAAATTCACAATTATAATTGGAGACTTCAACATTTATTTTCTGTAATTAATAGAACAATTAATAGACAGAAAATCAGCCAAGGTATAGAATTACTGAATGATGTTATTAAATAACATGACTCAGTCAATATTTATAAAATGCCCCATCAGCAATAATAGAACATAACATTTTTTCAAATGCACAAGGACAATTTTCCAAGATACTACATTTTCTGTTCTGTAAAACAAATCATCAAATTAAAAGAATAAAAATGATTAAAAATATGTTCTTTAATTACAAAGGAATTAAACTATTATTGAACCGCTCCCCCAAAAGCTAGAAAGTCTTCAAATATTTGAAAATTAAAAAAAAAACGCATTTCTATGACATCCATATTCAAAAGAAGAAATCACAATAGAAAACAGAAAATATTTTGAATTAAACAAAAATAATGCAATACATAAACATTTGTGGAATGCTGCTAAAGTAGTAGAAAGAAGAAATAGATGGGGAAAAAAGTAGTGGTAGAGAAAAATAGTAGTAGTAGTAGAGGAAAATTTAAAGCATTACATGTATATATTACAAAAGAAGAAAAATCTCAAAATAATCTAAGCTTTCACCTAAGACACTAGAAATAGAAGAGCAAATTAAACCTACAGCAAGTAAGAAGGAGCTGAAATCCATGAAGTTGAAAACACAAAAGTAATAGTAAAATCAAGGAAGTCAAGATTGTTCTTTAGATAGACTAAGAAAGTTTTTCTTTTTAATATGACAAGTCTATACGTTATGTTGTAACAGTGTAACTACCGTCTGTCACATACCAGGCTATTACAGTACCATTGACAATATTCCGCATGCTGTGCCTTTCATCCCCATGAGTAATTAGACCTATAGTTAGCCAGATCAAGAAAAAAAAAAATGAAGACACAAATTTTCAGTATCCAGAAAAAAAGACGTCATTACGGAACACTATAGACAGACATTAAAGGGTAAAGATGGAATACAATAAACAACTTTATGCCCACTAATTTGACAACTTAGATGAAATGTAGCAATACCTTGAATTACACAAACTACCAAATAAATGGTTAACAGTTAAATACCTGAGTACCACAACTGCTCAAAAAGATAACCTGAATAAATAGTTATCAATTAAATAAATTAAATTCTTATTAAAAATATTATACAATAAAACTTTGAACCAAGATGGTTTTATTAGAAAAATTCCACCAATCATTTAAGGAAGAAATAATACCAAGTCTATATAATCTTTTCCATAAAATAAGAAGAGCAAGTACTGGGGGGGGGTGGGGGGATGGGTTAGCCTGGTGATGGGTATTAAAGAGGGCATGTAGTGAATGGAGCACTGGGTGTTATACACAAACAATGAATCATGGAACACTATATCTAAAACTAATGATGTAATGTATGGTGATTAACATAACATAATCAAAAAGAAAAAGGAAAAAAAAGGAAGAACAAGTACTTCCCAACTTTATGAGACCAGTGTTACCTTAACATCAAAACCAGTAAAGGACATTACAAGAAAACAATAGAGCAATATCCTTCATGAGCACAGATGCAAAAGTACTAACTGCATATGAATACATCGATCCAGGAACATATTTAATGAAACACATCATGACCAAATTGAGTTTATTCTGGAATGCAATGCTGGTCTAAAATTTAGATTACAATTAATGTAATTTACCTAAATAATCAGTTAAAGGAGAAGATCCATAAGATTATCTAGATCAGTGCAAAAATAAAAAGGATTTGACAAAATTTAAAGTCCATTCATGATAAAAGCTCTCAGTAAGCTATATATACATGGGAACTTCCTTAATATGATAAAGATCATCTACAAAAAATAGAAACTATAGCTAACACCATACTTACTTTGGAAAACTGAATGCTTTCCACTTATTTTTGGAAACAAGGTTATGATTTCCACTCTTACCACTTGTACTCAATATTGTACTAACGCCTTGCCAGTACAGTAGGTCAGGAAAAAGAAATAGAAATTATGCACATTTCACTTGTTGCACAACAATGGGTAACTACTTCAGTGGGTTTCATAATATGCAAGTCTATATCGTATACAGTATATTTGTAGATATGGATCTCTATCCTAAAACCAAAGGATATCCTTGAGTCATTTTTATGTGGGGAGTAAAATGACCAGCTTCCTTTACACAAAGGTACCCTGTGCTATGTACAATGGATTTGGGTAGTCGGAGACAAAAAGGTAAAACCACACACACAGAGTTCATATTTATAAGGCTTAGGCTCCAAATCCAGATGGCCCAAACTAGGATAGTTGTAATAAAGACAGAAAATGGTGTCTAATTGGATTTAGTAGTGAAGAAGATGAATAACATGAAGTTACCCAGTAATAACTCCGGGGTCTTGAGCAATTGAGTAATTTTCTTAAGACAGGGAACCCTGATATAGAAAAGCTGGTTTAAAGGTGGGAGAGATGATGGATTCAGCTTTGTGCATATTTAGCAGCAGAAGCTTATTATCTACTAAAGATCTATTCTCTCCTTGCCTAGTAACAGAATCCCAATTATTAGCTGAGCATTTTGCCTGTTGGAATAAAGACTAGATACTTCAATTTTATTTGGGTCAGATGTGTCCATATGACTAACTTCTGGCTAATGAGATGACATCACAAGTGTTTGACTAGTAGGGTTACTTAAAAAGGAAGAGGTATTCCAGCTTTATCCCATCGGGTTGTCTGAAGTGAGACCACTGAGACTCATTTGTGTTCCAGTTAGTACTAGTGTAGTAGTAGGGGAAGGAAGAAGAAGCCTTGATATATCTAGAGCTTCCACACCAGTTTGGGACCATGTACCTCTAGATTTATTTTTCATAGCAGAGAGTTAAATGTTTATCTGTTTTAGATATTGCTATTTTTGGGTTTTCTTTTGTATGAATTTAAAATGGATCCTAACTAATAAAGTACATGATTCAAATATAATGGCCTCATCGCCATAGACCATGGATTTGAAGAGAGAACATTGTTTCCAAAAATAAATAAAGGAAAAATTTAACCTTTAACATGGAAAGAAGCATACTCTAGTAATGTCTGGGAAAACATGTAAAAGTCTCTTATATCCAGATTTCTCCCACTTACAATATCCTTTACAGAAATAGTTGCCAATACTCCCAAACCTCTCTGAAACTCACTATCGATTTCCAATATTTTCTCTCAAAATGGTCTCATGGGTCTCTTCTGTTTCTCCTGTTTCCACAACCTCAAAATCTCATATCAATTCTTTTTCTCTAGTTAGATTTTCTGTTACACAATGTAAATAATCTTTAGCCGAACTTTGGTTCTTTCTGGTTCTTGCTCTCTTCCCTTTATTTTAAGTAGACTAAAAGAAAAAGCAAGTTAACTCAGATTCTTCTTTAGGAACTACAAGATGGAAGAGTTAGAGTAATATGTAGAATATGCTTAAATTAATATTTTTGGGCTTTATCCAGACAGGTTGAGAGTAGGATATTTTTGAGCCATCTAAGTAAAGATGTTTGGTGGACACTTCTATATAAGAGTCTGAAGCTCAGAGTGGAATTTGGGCGTAGATATATGAATTTGGGATTTGTTAACATATTCACAGTAAGTGAAACCATGGTTATTGATGAGATTTCTTAGGTTCGGGACTGTAGCATCAGAAAAGAAAAGTGCCTGAGACCAAAGGCTGAGTTAAATGTCCTTCATTTAACTCCTGGGCAAAGGTCAATGAACTGGCAAGGAAATGAGAAAATAGAGCTTGAAAGAGATCCAGAAGACTGTCATTTCAAGACATGTATTTGCTCCAAATTAGTTTCCACTTATGCAGAGTAGTTCAAAAAATGGCTTCCACTGGCTGTTTTGCTAGACTGGGAGTCAGGGCATGTGAATGTGAATTTCCCAAGAACAGAAAAATGAGATACACCCAACAGTAAATGTATTTTATTATTAGCTTATGGTGATTCTATGGGCAGAATGTTGCATTAGAATTGGTAGATTTCATTTCACCATCTGAAAGAGCAATGAATGAAGTCAGTCACATACCACAATGCATGTTTGTTGATCCAATTAAGCCTCCTTCCTGATTGAAAAATATTAGGCTCAGTTCTAAAAGGCTAGGTTCAGAAGGTAAAGGCTAGCATCCCAAAGGAGTTGCATTGTGCAGTTCTAACACAGGTTTTATTTAGAGGCTAAAATTCAACGATAACATTATCCTGCTTTGGAAATTGTATTAAAGCCATTCTGAGGGGCACCTGGGTGGCTCAGTCGGTTAAGCATCTGCTTTGGCTCAAGTCATGATCTCAGGGTCCTAGGATCAAGCCCCACATTGAGCTCCCTAGGCAGGGAGCCTGCTTCTCCTCCCTTTGCCATTCCCCCTGCTTGTGTTCTCTAGCTCTCTCTATCTCTGTCAAATAAATAAATAAAATCTTTAAAAAAGTAAAGCCATTCTGATCGTCTTGGGCTATTAATATATTTGGAAGATATACTTCCATATATTGACTTCATTTTGCCAATGCTTCTCTTATAATAGGCACTTAATCTACAAGCTTAGTTTTTTATTTTTCACATAAAATAATGTTCAGCAATATACTCTAATTATTTTTACCTCCTACTTCTTTTTATTCCAAGTAAATGGAAGTTTTTCCACCAAAATCCAAGCAAGTCAGTCATTTCCATCTGTTTAAGTTTACTTAGATCTTCTAAATATCTTCTTCCTGAAAGATTAGATATATGAATTAGTCATTAAACACCTGGATATTCTGATATACCTCTTTTAAAATTATTCTTTTCTCCTATTTCTTTTTAAAGAATTTATTTATTTATTTGAGAGAGAGAAAGAGAGAGAGAGAACCTGACTGGGGGGAGCAGGAGAGAGAGAGAAGCAGGCTCCTCGCTGAGCAAGAAGAGCTAGATGTGGGACTAGATCCCAGGATCCTGGGATCATGACCTGACCATTAGGCAGACACTTAACTGATTGAGCCACCCAGATACCCCTATTTTTTTCTATTTTTAATGTGTCTAACTTTCAATGATAAATTGCAACATGTTTATTTTGTAATTGTTAATTTAAATTGTTGAATATTTATTAATAAGTACATTTTGATTAGGACCTGCAGTTAATTTTCTTATAAAATCAAAACTGGAAGAGTAACATTTATTTCTTTCCTTCTTACTCAGAAGGTACTACCCTGATTCACTATTATCTACTTACATTTGAGCACTACCTCATTGTTTTCTTAGATGCATGACTTCCTTCATTTCAAGGAGCTCTTTTAAATGCTTCTTTGCATCATAAATTTATTTAGATTAAGTTTTTAAAATAGGCTACATTTTTTTAGCCTCATCTTAACTGAATTTTTAACCATCTGAATTATATCAGTTTTCTGTGAGCATTATCTATTTCAATAAAATGCTCTTCTATCTGCTCTCAAATATTAACCTTCATTTATAGCTAGAAATGCAGAACTAGAAAAAAATGCTCTTTTCCAATCCTATGGTGCATTATTATTTTATGTAGATAAAATTTCAAGAATTGAAAAATTGAAATCTCTCTCTTTTGTACAGAAGTACCAAAAAATAAAAATAAAAATAAAATAAACACAGTAGTACATTATAAGGATAACGTATATCCATTTGAAAATTGATTTGGAAAAAATCTGAAACATTACCCATAGGTATATAACTATTTTTCCTCCTCAGATTCCCATTTCAAAAGGAGCAAAGTTTAAGATCCTGATTCTGAATGGCAATTTAACTCTGCTACTTATTAGTTGGGTGATCTTAGGCAAAATATTTCATTTCTTCATGCATCACATTCATCACCTATAAAGTGAGAAATGCAAGAGGACCTGATTCATAGTGTAGTTATAATGTTTACATGGATTATAACTGTAAGCACTGAGAATGCTGTCTGACCCAAAGGAAATGCTGTAAACTTTTTTTTTTTTAATGAAATGTACTGTCATTTATTTCCAAATACCTGCCTTCAGACAGGCTTTGGTCCACTTTGACGTTTAATCTGCTTTAAGGCCAAAAGGAGATAAAGTAAAATAAAGTAAGACTTACATAAAACAAAATTCATTCCTTTGATAAAATTCTTCTTTATTATGAAATGAGATGTTTGTTTACACCATTTTGGTGATTCCATGTCATTTTTTTTATTAAATATTAACCTAGTAGATGATCATTATTGTTATTGCTGCTATGTATGCATTTAATAATATCTAGAAAAAAGCAGTGCACAAAATTCAAATTACTTTATACAAAGTGTTTACAGTTTTATTATTACATGAACTGAAAAGTTTGTAAACTACTGAATTAGAAAAACCTACCTCAATCTATATTTTTCTCGGGCTATTCATTGTAAAACAGCTGGGATGCAGTAGAAATACTCTGGATATAAAATCAGAAGACCTGGATAAAAACCCATTTTTGTTTATCACTTATTTTGTCACAATAAACAAATAACTTAGCTTTTCTTAATTTACATTTTCTTATCTTATAGGTAGAATGTTATTTCTGCTTGGAAAGAGTAACTGGTATAGAACTTGGTATTCCAACTAAAACACCTATAAAATTGTACAAAACACATGAGTCACTATTTTCAGGCATCGAATAAGAGGCAGTTTGGGACAGTGATCCCTAATGAAAGGAAAACAAATGATGTGAGCCTCAAGATTGCCTAATAACTGATCCAACCTTCTTCACTGACACAGAGCAGGGAAATGGAGCCAAACCTAAGTAAGTCTTGCTTAACCAAGAAGACAGAGTCTGAATTTGTAGTTATTGAGGCAGCTGGATTTTGTAGGACACAGGATCCGAGAAAGAGGACCTGTTGAGGGAAAGGTTACCTAAGTCCGCATGAATTTATTCCTTTCTTGGCCAGGGATTAGGCTGAAAAAGCAAAGAGCAAAGCTCTTTGATTCCTAGCAGAGAATGGGTACCATGGGGCAGAAGACTGAATACTGAGAGGCCAGCTGAGCTAGAGGACACAGGAGTTACAGGTCATCCAGAGTAGAAAGTAATTATTGAGGACATTGGCTGTCGGTTGAGACCCCAGAAAGACCATATTTTTTAGTAAGGACCACATCCAAGAGTAAGGGCTGAGCCATAGGACTAAGTTCAAAACAAAATAGATATGCCTTAACAGCAAATGAATCCGAGTCTGACAGGACCAAAATTATCCACCAGCAATTTATCTGTCAAAATAAATTCAACACGTTTTAACTAGTTTGGCATTATCCAGATGCCCTACAGCTATCATATGCGATGTCCAACTTATAATAAAGGATTACTAAATGTGCAAAAGAAGACGCATTGTGACCCACTGTTAAAAGAAAAAGCAGTACGTAGTAACTGACACTTCATGTATTAGAATTAGCACAAGAAAAATATAAAACATAAAGCTGCTATTTTAGATGTTTTCAAGGACTTAAATATGTGGTGATAAGAAGAGATGGGAAAAAACTTGAAAATGTGAGAAATTCAAAATGTAATATAAGATTATGTAAAACATACCTAAAATGTACTGAGTGAGATTTTAATAGATTATAAATGGGGGAAGAAAAGGTCAGTGAGCTTGAAATTGCATTGTCAGAAATTCTTTGATTCAAAGAACAGATAGAAAAAACAAATTTAAAAATAAGCAGTCTTGGTAAATTGTGAGACAATATTATTTAATATAGAGGTATAATTAGAAGCACAAAGAGGAAAAAACAATAATTAGTCACAATAAATATTTGAATAAATGGCCACATGTTTTCCATATTAAGGAGTTCAGCAAACCTCAAACAAGATAAATATGGTAGAAAATAAAACAGGTACATCATATTGAAAGTGCTGATGACTAAAAATAAATAGAAAAATGTTAAAACTGCAAAGTCAAAAGATTCATTACATATAGTAGGATAGCAAAATAATAGCAATAAGAATGACTATATTTTTGTTATTAGAAACAAAGATAAAGACCAGAAGACAATAGAGAAACATTTTTTAAAGTGCTAAAATGATAAGAAAAAGGATGAACCATCAACCCAAAATTATACAAAAAAACTGAAAATGTTCATTAACAGTCATGAAATAAAATTTCAGATCAACAGAACCAAAAAGAATTCACTACCAGCAGTCTTGTGCTATAAGACATACTAAAAGAAGTTAGTTTGAAGGAACTAATTTAGAGAAAAGGATGAAAAGATCTCAAAACTGTAAATATGTAGAAAATATACATATAAATAAATATATACATACATACATACATAAGTCTTTCATTCTTTCATTTTTTATTTTTTTAAAGATTTTTTAATATATTTATTTGAGAGAGAGAAAGAGAGAAAGAGTGTGAAAGAGAGCACGAGCTGGGGGGAGGGGCAGAGGGAGAGGGAGAAGCACGCTCCCCCCCCCGTTGAGCAAGGAGCCCACTGTGGGACTCCATCCCAGGACCCTGGGATCATGACCTGAGCCAAAGGCAGATGCTTAACCTACTGAGCCACCCAGGTGCCCCATCACTTTTAAAAAGCATTAAACTATTTAAAACAAAATAGTATTACATATAGTTATATATATATCTACTAATATATTAATAGATCACTGTACACAGTTACTCACATTTTTTATCTTAAATAGGTATTGAATTTTGTCAAATGATCGATTCTCATCAATTGTTATAATTATCTATTTGTTTTAGACTGTAAATATAGTAGATTATAATAACTGACTTTCAAAGACTGATCCAGCCCTCTGTTTATAGAATAATCCCCAGTTTGTCATGGCATATTTTTCCTTTTGTATATTGTTAGATTCTATTTGTTAATATTTTGTTGAGGATTTTTGCATCTATATTCACAAGGAATACTTATTTTGCAGCTATGTTCATAAGAGTCTTTAGTTTTGCTACTTTGGTGCTACTGTCTTCGGTTTTGATGTCAGTGAAAAGCTGGCCTTATGAAAATGAGTTGAGATGTTTTCTCATCTGTTTTTTCTAGACGAGATTTTGTAAATTTTTGTAGAAATCACCCATGAAAACATCTGGATCCAGTACTTTTTTTTTCAGAAGGTTTTTAGCATGAATTCAATTTCTTTGATCATGAATTCAGTTTTCGACCATGAATTCAGTAGTTATAGGCATAGTCAGATTGTCTAATTTCATCCTGGGTGAAGTTTTGTTTTGTTTTGTTTTGTTTCCAGTTTGTGGATTTGAGAAATCAGTCCATATCATTTCAATTCTAGAATTCAACTATGAGAAAATAAATAATCCCACTTGAAAATAGGAAAAAAGACTTGAACAGATACTTGCCAGAGGATATACAGATGGTAGTAACCATATGAAAAGAGATTCAACATCATTAGCCATTGGGGAAATGCTAATTAAAGTCAAGATAAGCCAACATTACACTGTTATTAGAATGGCAAAAGTTTTTTTAAAAGTGAAAATACCCAAAAAAACCAATATCATAAGGTTACATAATGTATTATTCTATTACTTTAATATTCTCAAAATGACAAAATCAAAGTGATGGAGAACAGATCAGAAGTTATCAGGGCTTTAAGTTGGGGGAGGGTAAGTCTATGAAGTGATAACATTGGGGGGTTTCCTTGAGATTATGAAGCAATTTGTGTCATCCATCTATCTATCCATCCATCCATCCATCCATCCAAGTTTTCTAGAACTATATATCAAAAAAGAAGATTCCTGTTTTGATAATGTACTGTGGTATTGTAAGAGGCTGTCATTGAGGGAAGCTAGTAGATTCAGGGTACGTGGGGACTCACTGAACTATTTTTGCCCTTCATATGAGTCTAATATTTAAAAGAATTACCTAGAAATATAAAGCTTACATAATAGATGAAAATTTGGTAAGCTCTGGTACTACAGAATAAACCAAACAAATAAGCAAATAATTAGATACATGGCACAAGGCCATGCTAAATGATCCTTAAAGTTATAGTTTACAAAGCTCCCACTTAAAAGAGAGCTAATCAAATCAGCCCTTTACACAAAAACTTATCATAAACATGAAATGAAGAGTGAAAGAAACATCAGAAGAACACTTTCCTTCTGGCTGTGTTAGGGCCATGTGAAAGAGAATTTTAGGTAGTCTCTAGAAGCTGAGAGAGATCTTCTGTCAGCATCCACCAAGAAAACAGGAAACTTCACACTATATAGCAAGAACTAAATTCTGCCAACAACTTAAATAGGATCAGAAAAAGATGTAGGTTAGATAAGATTAGATCTCCATTATGATTACCTGGAAATCAGTTAATTAGTAACCTAATTATTGATGTGATTTTCCAATCACATACCCAGGCCTCACCAACACTAAAAAGGAGAGAATTATAAATTAGTGTGTATACCAACATTTTTTTTTCATATATAAGAGATATCATACAGTATTTATCTTTGTCTGGCTTGTTTCATTTAGCATAATATTCTCCAGGTACCTCCACCCATCCACCCATCCATCCATCCTGTCACAAATGGCAGAATTTTCTTATTTTTTAAGACTGAATAATATTCCATTATGTATATAGAGAGAGGAAAAACTCCAGTGGATTTTTATATACTTTCAGGTTTTCATTTAAATGGTTATAATTATGCTACCTCTTTTTTTGGTCTGGCCTGGTTCTAGACTCTTTGACATCCAGTCATCCTCTTTTAATTGTGTTTTAATTTACTTCGTCCTTCTTAAAATATTTCACTGGGAACAGAAACATATTGACCTAATTAGTGTAGAGAAAGAACATTAGTATTAATTACCCATTCTTGTTCTTCCTAAAAGTAAGATCACATTCTCACTTTTTAAAACATGGCCATTTCATGCACAGATAAGGGAATAACCAGTTTAATAAGTTAGTAAATCAGTGATTTCTTTCTATACTTTTTTCCTAAACAATCTCTTACATCTCTTTTCTCCAAGCAAACAACTACACACACATCTCTATCTTTTTCTTTTTAATGGCGTGAGATCATATACATCAAGCTTTGGAAGTTTAATATTAAAAATAATATTAATACAGATGAAAGTCTTTCTCATGTCTATATTATATTTTATAAGAATGCTATATGTCACAATTACCTTATCAAGGTTCACACTGTCTTGAATATAAATAATATAGCATTGAACTTCCTCATAATTTAGGGGTTTTTTTTTTCACATTTATTTAAGTATCTCTATATACTAGGTTAGAAATCAGATTTCTGGTCCAAAGGGAGGTGCATTATCTCAGTCATGGGTCCTGATAGCAATACAGGAACTAATTTAATTAATTTAGGGGCAAAAATACTTTATCATAAGAATACTGTGGTTCAGAATGTCATCAGGAATTTTAGAGTCACGAACTTAGAAAAACAATCAGAAAAGTAAGGTAAGGAATAACCAATATCTCATCACAGGTTTGTACATCTTTGAGACTTAAATAATAGGCATTTCATTATTTCTCTGAACTTAAAATTTTACAAATATTAGTGCTAAATGTTAGTGAAAAACCTTTACTATAGCACTGGATTTTAAATCCTACCACTGGCAAGACAAATGACCTCTTACTGTCCCTGCATATCATATCCATTCTTTTAGGGATCAAAGTCCTGTGCAGAAGTATCAGATTGGCCAAGACTTACTACTGTTCTTTAAAAAAATTTCAAGAGGGGTATCTGCTGCACTGAAGCTTCTGTGCAGGAGATATGGTCCTAGGTTCCCCTAAATTAAGAAACCCATGCAGATATTGAGGAATCCTAGACAAATTGTCAAAATATACACACATTTTCAATTTTAATAAACACCATCAAATTTCATTCCAGATAAATTTCATCAATCCTCACTCTTATCCAGAATAGATGAGAGAATATTTATTACAGTAAGCACTGAAAATTATCAATTTTTAAACTATTGCCCATGTGACAAAAATGAAAATTATCATCGCATGTTGCAATTTGGATTTTTCTGATTACTTACAAAGACTAACATCTTATATTTATTTTAAAATACTGAGCTTTCTGGTAATAAATTTAGCATATTTCTGTATTCATTTTTATTTTCAATTTTAGGGACTATTTTTAGTCTAGGGATGTTAAATCTTTAATTTAATGGTGTGAATATTTTTGAAATCTATTTGATTCTTGCTGATCTCATCCAATGTATTTTCTTTTCCTTAGTTTTTTGTGATCTTAAGATTTGAGAGTGTGCACAGTATTTGTTGAAAAAAAAATTGGTGATTAGAAATGTGTTTACTTGATGTAGTCGAAGAGCAAGAAGATTCTGACCCTTCAGAGAGGCCAGGGGCTCACTATCCACAGGTAATTACACCAATTATAAATCCACCACTAGTACTAACATTTCTAATTATCCAATCGATTGCTATAAAACATTGAATATCTTCTTGCAAAGTTAAAAGTACACTGTTGTTCTACTATCATTGATTGATTAGAAATTATCACTGAAGGAAGCAAGGGCCCTTTTTTAGCCATATTCACATTTATTATCTCACTTAAGTGCTATGAACTTCATGCCATCATTCTACTTTTATATTCTATATTCAGTCAACAATATTTGTGGGACAAGTATGTTTTTTTCTGGACACTGTTCTAAGTGCTGGGGTAGAGCTGTGAACAAAGCAGGCCGTCTACTTTCATGGGATTTACATTCTATGGGATGAACTTGGTGAAAAGCATAAAAATGGCTGAATATAAAGTAGTTCAGGTAGGTATAAGTGCTATGAAGAATGATAAAGCAGAGAAAAGAAGAGCTGAAGAGATGGGTGTGTGGCTGCACACAAAGAGTAGCCAGGGAGAGCCAGCTGAGAAGGTGATTTTTGGGCAGAGACTTGAAAAAGTGAGGGGCAAGTCTTTGGAGGGAAGGCCCTTGCAGGTAGAAAGAGTGGTGAGTACCAAGGCATTAAGTCAAGGCCATGGATCAACGTGGAAGTTGGGTGACTGCAGGACAAATTAAGAGATGGTTGTGGGATGTAGACAGGTCCACTCCAGGTTTTATAGGGTTTTATAGTCATGGTAAGGACTTGTGTTTGTACCTGAGTGACATGGGCAGCCACTGCAAGGTTTTGCGAAATGAGTGACATGATTTGACATGTTTAAAAGGATTGCTTCCCTGCTTTGTAGAGAGGAGACTACAGAGGAAGGGAAGGGATAGAAACCCAGAGGCTATTTAGGAGACTACTGCAATAATCCAGGCAAAATATGGCCAGGGCTCAGAGTGACTGAATAATTCTAATATTTTAATTGAAAGGGCAAAGATTTCAGAAGTCATTTGATTTCACAGACACTGGTATTTCTTTCTGGGCATATTGTGTGAATACAAAAATTCTAGAAACACAAAGTATGGGTACCACTCTCAGTGCTACCAATTATTAGTTGTGATATCATGAAAAACTTAATTTCTCTGCCTCAATTTTTCCATATACAAAAGGGGTTATTGTAAGGATTAAACTATTAACTATTAAACTATTTATTTAAGTACTTAGAATAGTACCTGAGACACAGAAAGTGCTATGTAAATGTTAGTTTATTATTATGTTTATTCAGGTAAGACTCACAACAAAATTTCTAGAGAAATCTTTATGGCCAGATTGAATGGCTATTAATCTGTTATATTCTCATAAAGATATTTTCAGACAAATAAAAACGAGTGAGCATAAATCCTTTCAATTAAATATAAGTCAGTGGTTCTAAATTAGGGACACTATTGTTCATCAGGGGACATTTACCAATGTCTGGAGACATTTTTAATTGTCATGATTTGGGAGTTCCTCCCTTTACACTTTCAACTTCTCTTATAAATATGCATTAGAACATCTGATAACACGGGCAAAGGGCCCTGAGATTAATTTAAAATTAAACCAAGACTGGATTTCCTGCACTCCTGGCAGGAAATTTATCTAAAACATCTGAATACCCAAATGTGCTTGAGAGAGGTGGCGGCCACGGGCAGCCCAGGCCCCACAGCCGCCTCAGTCCCGGGGCACGTTGAAATGGTCCTTCTCTTTGCCGATGGCCCTCATGGTGGTCACAGGTCCATCTCGCCAGCATGGTGCTGCACAGTCTTCTCCCTCACTCTCATGAACGGGGTTGTAGGTGAACTCCTCCGCGATGGTGGATAGCACCGTGGGCTCCCCAATACTGTACTTCTCCTTGGCCCAGGCCAGCTTCTCCTGAATGGCAGCATTGTTGGGCTCTATGTGCTGTGCAAACTTGAGGTTGTTGATGGTATACTCGTGGCCACAGTACACTCTTGTGTCTGGAGGGAGCTGGCCCAGGATCTTAAGCAGGGTTTTGTGCATCTCATCCGCTGTCCCTTCACAGAACTTCCCACAGCCAGCCATGAACAAGGTGTCACCTGTGAACGCAGCAGGAGGCTCAGAGCTGCTGGGCTTGCTCACAAAGTAGCAGATGTGTCCAGAAGTGTGGCATGGTGTTGGCAGGCACTTGACATTGAGAGACCCCACCTGCAGTGTGGACAGGTGCGTGCCTTGTGAGTCAGGGCCCAGATCCGGTCGTCACCCCCACACGCCTTCAGCCCAGGCTCCAGCTTGACCAGCTTCTCGGTCCCACCAGCTTGGTCCCAAGAAACCGACTCTTGAGAAGAAACAGATGCTTACCAAAAGGGAGGCGGTGGGGTGGTAGGGTTACATAGGTGATTCTTTTTTTTTTTTTTTCAGGCACTTGGTAAACTGAAAGCAAACTTCTTTATTGTACACAGTACAGAATATAACGCAGCTTGGCAGGGGAGGGGAGGGGCAGAGGGAGGGGGAGAGGGAGAATCTCAAGCAGACTCCTCACTGAGCGTGGAGCCTGACGTAGGGCTTGATCTCATGACCCTGAGACCATGTATTGAGCCAAAATCAAGAGTCAGATGTGTAACTGACTGAGCCACCCACGTGCCCCCCTCTTTAATTTTTGAAGTTTTATTTATTAATTTTGGGGGAGATGCCAGCAAGTATTCTAAAATGCATAGGACTGCCCTCCACAACAAAGAATTATCTATTTTAAAATGTCAATAGTGCCATCGTTGTGTAAACCTGCTGTAAATTCTGGAAACAGATTAGCACAAATATTCAAACTTTTATGTTGGCTTAAAAAGATTTCAGCTGGAAAGCTTTCACACTGTTACACTTCTCTACTTTTCTCCATGTGACAAGCACAAATACATCACTTTCTTCCCTTTCTTCCTTCTTTAAATTTTTCCATCTCTGAAAGGCTTATGCCCAAATTACTGTAGTTTTTAAGATCACAACAGATTCCCTATTTTTAGTATTTAAACTTGGCACTATTGTTAGAGAAAGCTCTTGGAGCTTGAGTTCCTGCTACTTGCAGCCATGGCATATTGATACATCCCGGTCTTTCTGATAAACCTTGAACTTTGTCATGGGATTTGTTTCATGTGTCTTTATACACTCCTATCTAGAGCACATTTAATTTACTATACCAGATCATTCATTTCATTTTGTATGACTTTTCCTTTCATAGCAAACCTCGTTGGATGATGCAGTTGAATTTCTAGGAGAATGGGTGTAAACCTGGATCAATATCAGACAAATACCTTGAACAGCACTCTGAAATGTACCTGAGGCGGCCTAGCTGGCCCTGCTGTGGCACTCAGGGATGTTTTCTCAGTAAAAGCCATGAAATGAAAAAGAGTTGGAAACCTCTTCCCGGGGCTGCTTTAATCACCTCTCCTTTTTCTTAGTGATAGAGATATATGCTTTTAAGACTCTCATACTTCTCAGATTGTTTGCAGACATTGTCTGTATCTTGTTTGTCATCTCTGGATCTAGGTTACTGACAATCTGAGAACACCAAGGTCTAGGAAACTCCTTCCTTCCTATTTAGGTAAAGACTTTCAATGTGTTCTTCCTTTATTGCTTAAAAGGGGAGCATTCTAACATAAAACTATGAAGCAATCCAGCTGGGTTGACCTTATGCTCTGTGGTAGTTTTTTCCTAGTGCTTCAAGGACAAATGGATCTCAGTAGTGGGCTGAGGCTGAGCTGACTGTGCACATTCCTTCCTTCCTTTACTTAGTGATGTCCCATTGACAGCTTATCACTGGCTGTGGTAGAAGGATTTATGCTATTGACGTTGGCCCATGCTACCAAGCTGGACTTTCTCCTCCAGAGCACCTGCGGCTGCTAGTTTTATCCTCCAAGGAGTCAAGGCTTTTCTCCTTGTTTTATTAGGAACTAGCATAAGGGCTACACAGACTTCCCCATGGTTTCAGGACAAAAGTGTCTGGGAACGTTATTGTCAAGTTTGAGTTATAGTTAGTTTTAAAGTGGGTGCTCTTACTTTACATGAGGACCATTTTTCCCAGTTCGAGAACCACAGAGATCCTAGGATCCTAGGACAGTTAAGGTGGATTAAGCAATTCCTTTTTAGTTCCCCTCATCATTGACATACTGCTCATTTTTCCAGTGCTCTTTAGTCTATGACTTCCTTGCTGGGTGGCTTTCATCAGCTAGGTATTTCTGGCAGGTAGATATCCACAGATACATCTCGGGGTAAATATTGTATTTACCCACTTTGCTTGTTTTGGGACCTCTGAAAAATAATGATGGGGTGATTTTGTTACTGCTGTCAGCATTCACTGAAATCACTGGGCTGCACATTTGAATTTGGAGTTACAAATTTTTCAATAATTATATGTTAGTATTTAATTCTGTAGATTTCAAAAACAAAGACTTGAATTTTATGTCATGTCTGCTATTGAATATATCTTTGAAAGGATCTTTCCTTTGGGTTTTTGCTTGACATTGTTCTCATCTGTTCTATCAGCTAGGCTATAATTTTTGGTAGATGATTTCATTCAAGGGTATTTGTCTTCTGCCAAGCATGTTTGGTGACGAGAGGGGTATTTCATAAACAAAGCATTTCATATTCCAAATACATGTCTTATAGTGTAGCATTTATGTAAAACCATCTGGGACTCATGTATTACCAGTTATATAAGACTATTTAGGACTTGTGTATCAGTTAGGCTGGTGGCCATGTAGAGATCCTCAAACACTATCCCCAAATCCCATATTTTGATGCTGCTTTCATTAGGAAAATATTTTGGGTTTTCAGATCTTAGTGAAATGCATTTATTTATACATAAATCACATAAATGTAAAAAAAAAAACCATAAAATCAGAACAAATCACATAACAGTTCCCCGAGTTCTTAAGCATAAGCCTGCCTTCCTATCATTTGAATTTTCCATACAGTTATCTACTTTATAAAAGTCTGTAGTAATAATATTTAGGTGCCTCTCATTCAGTAACATTTTGCTCTCAGCTGGAGGCTTCAAGGGGTTTGGTTCTTTTACTTTTATTCTGTGTTCTCTACTTCCAGTGCCTCAGTCATATCAACTCCCTGAGGCTTCCTCAGGTGTCAAGAACTTGTACTCTTCCTGCAGATGGCCTCTCTTG
Organism: Callorhinus ursinus; assembly: GCF_003265705.2. Taxonomy (NCBI): domain Eukaryota; kingdom Metazoa; phylum Chordata; class Mammalia; order Carnivora; family Otariidae; genus Callorhinus; species Callorhinus ursinus. The sequence continues at coordinate 59,630,132 of NW_027397069.1, read as the reverse complement.
TCTGTGGGCAATAGCTGAGAGCAGACCGCTCAGCTCCTCCAAGATGGGGGCTTACAGTGGGGCTGTTGTCCCTGTGATATTTATGTCTATACCATGGGCAAACCCGCTTTTCTTCATTATAATCTAAGTATCCCTCTAAGTCATTTAAACTCTTCATAAACTTTGTCCTTTATAACACTTTAAAACATTTCTAAATACAGAGTAATAAATGTTCAATGCAAAAGACTTGGCAGAAGTAGAAAAACACCAGAAAAAGTAATACACAAAGCCATCTACTCTTCACCCTTTGGTTCATACATTTCCAGGATTTTCTCATGTCATGGTTTTCATATCTTTTACTTTCACTTATTCTATAGTGAACAATTTCCATGTGATTATGTACTTTTCTTACTATGATTATTTTTTAAATTTTTTTTTAATTCCAGTATAGTTAACACACAGTTTTATATTAGTTCCTTGTATACAATATAGTGATTCAACAATTCTAGCCATTACTCGGTGCTCATCATGGTGAATGTATTCTCACGGTGATTATTTTTAATGACTATTAACACACTACCTGCTGTATACTTTTACCATAACTTTAGCCATGATCATGTGTTGGAATTTGATTTTTTTTTAAATAAAAAGATTGACGGTTATCCTGGTACATATAGTTTGTTAGAAAGGTGCCTTGAAATTATATTACTGAGCTGGATGAAAACTATTGATATCTTCAGACATTTAAGATATTTTTCCAAATTGTACTCTATATAGGGTGTTACAATACACCCTCCACAATGATTATGAAGGTGCCAACTTTCACCCACCTTGGCTGCTCAATAGAATACTCAAAGAATTATAGTTCTTCATGAATTATTTCCCAAGAGGAAGAAAGTTAAATTTTGCTACTGTGGTTGCAATAAAATACTGGCATATAACTCTATCTGCATTTAGGTTGGAAACCTAAGGACACGGTGCTTATATTTTAACATGGAAGGCAGGGCTAATGTTTCCAAGAAATGGCCTTCTTGCTAAGTATGCAAAGATCCCCACATTTAGGTGTTTTTTTTTTTCTCTCATACTATGTGTTTTTTTGTGATATTTTTGAAAAATATTATTAGGAATTTTTGCTAAAGTTGTTTTATATAGTTGGTAAGTGGCAGCTTAATGAATGGTGACAAATTATGATAGATCATGCTGATGTGATATTTATATGACTTGGGATATTTTTATTTTAGAATATTTTAATTATCCCAAAAGCATAAAAAATAAAATGCTAGTATAATAAGAAATATGTGATTTCTGGCACAATAATAACAGAGGGATGTTTAAAAAAGAGGGCTAACCTTAAAACTTAATTGCAATTCCTACATATAAAGGCATTTAAGGAAAAATATTTTGAGGTAACATAACATTCAAAAAGTGCACATGCAACACATGGATTTAGGTAAGTCTTACATACATGGTCGGTATCTGTCATTTATTATTGAGAAAAGTCCACTTTCTCTACATTCTTATGGTCTATTTTTCATTTAAGAGCAAGATTTTACATTTTCTAACATGTTTAATTATGTCAGAGCAAAAGTGTGATAATCCACAAAACTTCACTTTTATCACTAAAACCTACATGCTGAAAACAATTCATCACAGCTTATACAGAGTTTACAATTCAGTTTTTATGTATGAAAAGAACTTACTACCTTCCTCACTCAGTTTTTCCTTTGAGAACACTGTTAACCCAATTCCTAATAAGGAAACTGCTTTGCACATTTACAGGAAAAAAAGGCATGGGTTTCCTTGGCAACTGGAGCCATGTGCAATCTCTCAGAACAGCTCCTCCTACACTCAAGTTTCCTAGGTAGCGGGCTGCATATATTTTGTAAAGACAATGGGATAATGGGAGAGCTATCACCCTGTTCAACCCTGCATGGGAAAAGCTTCAATGGGAAAGATGCATTTGCTCTAATAACTGGTAATTTGAGAGAAAATATCAATTGTATGATGAGGTTGCTACCTCTGCCTAATTGAGAACCAACAGTTTAATTCAGGGTCCAAAATAAATTTAGGTTTTGTACAGGTGAAATTAACCTCCTCCCATCTACATTCACTGACCGCCCCCACCACCACCACCACATGAGCTCAGATATGTTTGCAGCTCAAGCTGAAGGTAAGTTGCAAGTGAGTACGATCATGGTAGTGGTTCCTTCACAGTCTCCCAGAGCTCTGTCACTGGAGCAGAAAACCTAATCTTTATCTTACACAAATGGAAAGAAATTCAATTTATCCTGAAATTGACTATAAAGTGTCACAAAAGTTTAAAACCTCTAACCTGATCTTGTCTATAGATCTAGAAAATATTATGAAATAAATCATGATGGCCTAAAAGAAATAGGTATTTACAATAAAAAAAAGAAAGAAAGAAGAAAATATGGAGGAAATTGATTATATACAGTCTATGCTGTATATAAGGGTGATTTTCTAGGTCTAGGGGTGGGCAGAAAAATTTATGTGAATTCATTTGTATCATGCAGATTCCTCTGTTTTCCTAACATAAGAACATTTGGAAAAAATCAAATTAAAGAGCAGATGTACATTATTATTAAATGTGGACAGAGCCAATGCAAAATTTTCTGGCTAATTAGGACTCTTTACAAGTCCAATATTGTTTTAAAAATTATTTTTGAAACCTTTTTAAATTTTTAATTTCATATAATAGAAACTCCTCTGACATGCAACTCCTATTCTCTCACAATACAATTAAGTATAATTATCTATTGAGTTACACACAAAGAAAAATATAATTTATATGTAATTAATCAGTTCTGGAGCATTGTGAGTTTTAAATTATGTGCAACTAGAGGAGTACAGATTACATTGTTTAAACCTGTCTTGTTGAATACTTAGTAGAATATCTTTACAACTAGCACCTAAAGGGAAGAATATCACAACACACTCATTTTAATACCTTTCTTGCAAGAGACACTATTCTATATATGTTTATATTTTGAACCAAAAATTGGGACACATTTGAATAAAAGTTTGGGATATAAATATTTTTACATTGCCTTCTAAAATACAATTACATTTAATGCTTCTCTCTCTCTCACACACACTTAGGCTTTTATTCCCCTATTTATGTGATTCCAAGCAGTGGGGGTTGCAGGGTATGAGAATTAATCTTGGAAAGTGATTTTGAGATTGCAATAATGGATTCTAAATAATTTATGACAATAGGAGCACAGACTTCTTACATTTTGAATTGCTAGTTTAATGCAATATAGGATCTGATTAAATACTCCATCTGCATGTTCACTGGTCTCACATGAAGATTTGTTAAGTATATGTTCTACAACATCCTTCTTAATTCTTATTCTTATTCAAGTGTGCCTTCTTTTTCTCCCTTGGAGTTCTAAACCCAACTTTCCCTCTTCTATCTGTGAAACCAAAACTGCAACAATAAGAATAAGAATAGACATTTACTTAGTTATTAAATAATCTAGTTAATTTTGGATTTACTATTTGTAGGCACTAAGTGTTTTCCTCGCATCAGAGGGTAAAATGTCAATTATTAATATCTGTTATTTGATTATTTTGTTACACATTCAGTCTTATTTCTAATATAATTTTATTTTTTATTTTTTATTGTTATGTTAATCACCATACATTACATCATTAGTTTTTGATGTAGGGTTCCATTATTCATTGTTTGTGCATAACACCCAGTGCTCCACGCAGAATGTGCCCTCTTTAATACCCATCACCAGGCTAACCCATCCCCCCACCCCCCTCCCCTCTAGAACCCTCAGTTTGTTTTTCAGAGTCTATCGTCTCTCATGGTTCGTCTCCCCCTCCGACTTACTCCTATTCATTCTTCCCCTCCTGCTATCTTCTTCTTTTTCTTTCTTCTTAACATATGTTGCATTATTTGTTTCAGAAGTACAGATCTGTGATTCAACAGATTCACAGCGCTCACCAAGCACGTACCCTCCCCAAAGTCTATCACCCAGCCACCCCATCCCTCCCACCCGCCCCCACCACTCCAGCAACACTCAGTTTGTTTCCTGAGATTAAGAATTCCTCATCTCAGTGAGGTCATATGATACATGTCTTTCTCTGATTGACTTATTTCACTCAGCATAACACCCTCCAGTTCCATCCACGTCGTTGCAAATGGCAAGATCTCATTCCTTTTGATGGCTGCATAATATTCCATTGTGTATATATACCACTTCTTCTTTATCCATTCATCTGTCGATGGACATCTTGGCTCTTTCCACAGTTTGGCTATTGTGGACATTGCTGCTATAAACATTGGGGTGCACGTACCCCTTCGGATCCCTACATTTGTATCTTTGGGGTAAATACCCAGTAGTGCAATTGCTGGATCGTATGGTAGCTCTATTTTCAACTGTTTGAGGAACCTCCATACTGTTTTCCAGAGTGGTTGCACCAGCATGCATTCCCCCAACAGTGTAGGAGGGTTCCCCTTTCTCCGCATCCCCGCCAACATCTGCCGTTTCCTGACTTGTTAATTATAGCCATTCTGACTGGTGTGAGGTGGTATCTCATTGAGGTTTTGATTTGGATTTCCCTGATGCCAAGCGATGTTGAGCACTTTTTCATGTGTCTGTTGGCCATTTGGATGTCTTCTTTGGAAAAATGTCTGTTCATGTCTTCTGCCCATTTCTTGATTGGATTATTTGTTCTTTGGGTGTTGAGTTTAATAAGTTCTTTATAGATTTTGGATACTAGCCCTTTATCTGATATGTCATTTGCAAATATTTTCTCCCATTCTGTTGGTTGTCTTTTGGTTTTGTGGACTCTTTTGCTGTGCAAAAGCTTTTTATCATGATGAAATGCCAATAGTTCATTTTTGCCCTTGTTTCCCTTGCCTTTGGCGATGTTTCTAGGAAGAAGTTGCTGCAGCTGAGGTCGAAGAATTTGCTACCTGTGTTCTCCTTTAGGATTTTGATGGACGCCTGTCTCATGTTTAGGTCTTTCAACCATTTGGAGTCTATTTTTGTGTGTGGTGTAAGGAAATGGTCCAGTATCATTCTTCTGCATGTGGCTGTCCAATTTTCCCAACACTATTTGTTGAAGAGACTGTCTTTTCCATTGGACATTCCTTCCTGCTTTGTCAAAGATGAGTTGACCATAGAGTTGAGGGTCCATTTCTGGGCTCTCGATTCTGTTCCATTGATCTATGTGTCTGTTTTTGTGCCAGTACCATACTGTCTTGATCATGACAGCTTTGTAATAGAGCTGGAAGTCCGGAATTGTGATGCCACCAGCTTTGCTCTTTTTTTTCAAGATTCCTCTGGTTATTCGGGGTCTCTTCTGGTTCCATCCAAATTTTAGGATTATTTGTTCCATTTCTTTGAAAAAAGTAGATGGTATTTTGATGGGGATTGCATTGAATGTGTAGATTGCTCTAGGTAGCATTGCCATCTTCACAATGTTTGTTCTTCCAATCCATGAGCATGGAACGGTTTTCCATTTCTTTGTGTCTTCTTCAATTTCTTTCATGAGTATTTTATAGTTTTCTAAGTACAGATCCTTTGCCTCTTTGGTTAAATTTATTCCTAGGTATCTTATGGTTTGGGGTGCAATTGTAAATGGGATCGACTCCTTGATTTGTCTCTCTTCTGTCTTGTTGTTGGTGTATAGGAATGCCACTGATTTCTGTGCATTGATTTTATATCCTGCCAATTTACTGAATTCCTGTATGAGTTCTAGCAGTTTTGGGTGGAGTCTTTTGGGTTTTCTACATACAGTATCATATCATCTGCAAAGAGTGAGAGTTTAACTTCCTCTTTGCCGATTTGGATGCTTTTGATTTCTTTTTGTTGTCTGATTGCTGTGGCTAGGACTTCTAATACTATGTTGAATAGCAGTGGTGATAGTGGACATCCCAGCTGCGTTCCTGACCTTAGGGGAAAAGCTCTCAGCTTTTCCCCATTGAAATGATATTCGCTGTAGGTTATTCATAGATGGCTTTTATGATATTGAGGTATGTACCCTCTATCCCTATACTCTGAAGAGTTTTGATCAAGAAAGGATGCTGTACTTTGTCAAATGCTTTTTCTGCATCTATTGAGAGGATCATATGAATTTTGTTCTTTCTTTTGTTAATGTATTGTATCATGTTGATTGACTTGCGGATGTTGCACCAACCTTGCAGCCCAGGGATAAATCCCACTTGGTCATGGTGAATAATCCTTTTAATGTACTGTTGGATCCTATTGGCTAGTATTTTGGTGAGAATTTTTGCATCCATGTTCATCAAGGATATTGGTCTGTAATTCTCCTTTTGGATGGGGTCTTTGTCTGGTTTTGGGATCAAGGTAATGGTGGCCTCATAAAATGAGTTTGGAAGTTTTCCTTCCATTTCTATTTTTTGGAACAGTTTCAGGAGAATAGGTATTAATTCTTCTTTAAATGTCTGATAGAATTCCCCTGGGAAGCCATCTGGCCCTGGGCTTTTTTTGGGGGGGAGATTTTTGATGACTGCTTCAATTTCCTTAGTGGTTATAGGTCTGTTCAGGTTTTCTATTTCTTCCTGGTTCAATTTTGGTAGTGGATACATCTCTAGGAATGCACCCATTTCTTCCAGGTTATCTAATTTGCTGGCATAGAATTGCTCATAATATGTTCTTATAATTGTTTGTATTTCTTTGGTGTTGGTTTTGATCTCTCCTCTTTCATTCATGATTTTGTTGATTTGGGTCATTTTTCTTTTTGAAAAGTCTGGCCAGGGGTTTATCAATCTTGTTAATTCTTTCAAAGAACCAGCTCCTAGTTTCGTGGATCTGTTCTACTGTTCTTTTGGTTTCTATTTAATTGATTTCTGCTCTGATTTTTATTATTTCTCTTCTCCTGCTGGGTTTAGGCTTTATTTGCTGTTTTTTCTCTAGCTCCTTTAGGTGTAGGGTTAGGTTGTGTTTTTGAGACATTTCTTGTTTTTTGAGAAAGCCTTGTGTTGCTATATACTTTCCTCTCAGGACTGCCTTTGCTGTATCCCAAAGATTTTGAACAGTTGTGTTTTCATTTTCATTGGTTTCCATGAATTTTTTTAAATCTTCTTTAATTTCTTGGTTGACCCATTCATTCTTTAGTAGGATGCTCTTTAGCCTCCATGTATTTAAGTTCTTTCCGACTTTCCTCTTGTGATTGAGTTCTAGTTTCAAAGCATTGTGGTCTGAAAATATGCAGGGAATAATCCCAATCTTTTGGTACTGGTTGAGACCTGATTTGTGACCTAGGATGTGATCAATTCTGGAGAATGTTCCATGGGCACTACAGAAGAATGTGTATTCCGTTGCTTTGGGATGGAATGTTCTGAATATGTCTGTGAAGTCCATTTGGTCCAGTGTGTCATTTAAAGTCTTTATTTCCTTGTTGATCTTTTGCTTAGATGATCTGTCCATTTCAGTCAGGGGGGTGTTAAAGTCCCCCACTATTATTGTATTGTTGTCAATGTGTTTCTTTGTTTTTGTTATTAATTGCTTTATATAATTGGCTGCTCCCATGTTCGGGGTATAGATATTTACAATTGTTAGATCTTCTTGTTGGATAGACCCTTTAAGTAGGATATAGTGTCCTTCCTCACCTCTTATTACAGTCTTTGTTTTAAAATCTAATTTGTCTGATATAAGGATTGCCACCCCAGCTTTCTTTTGGTGTCCATTAGCATGGTAAATTGTTTTCCACCCCCTCATTTTCAATCTGGGGGTGTCTTTGCGTGTAAAATGAGTCTCTTGCAGACAGCATATTGAAGGGTCTTGTTTTTTAATCCAATCTGATAGCCTGTGTCTTTTGATTGGGGCAAGTAGCCCATTTACATTCAGGGTAACTATTGAAAGGTATGAATTTAATGCCATTGTATTGCCTATAAGGTGACTGTTACTGTACATTGTCTGTGTTCCTTTCTGATCTATGCTGCTTTTAGGCTCTCTCTTTGCTTAAAGGACCCCTTTCAATATTTCTTGGAGTACTGGTTTCGTGTTTGCAAATTCCTTTAGTTTTTGTTTGTCCTGGAAGCTTTTTATCTCTCCTTCTATTTTCAATGACAGCTTAGCCAGATATAGTATTCTTGGCTGCAGATTTTTATCGTTTAGTGCTCTGAAGATATCATGCCAGTCCTTTCTGGCCTGCTAGGTCTCTGTGGATAAGTCTGTTGCCAATCTAATATTTCTACCATTGTAGGTTACATATCTCTTCTCCCTAGCTGCTTTCAGGATTTTCTCTTTGTCTCTGAGACTCATAAGTTTTACTATTAGATGTCGGGGTGTTGACTTATTTTTATTGATTTTGAGAGGGGTTCTCTGTGCCTCCTGGATTTTGATGCCTGTTTCCTTCCTCACATTAAGGAAGTTCTCTGCTATTATTTGCTCCAATATACCTTCTGCCCCTCTCTCTCTTTCTTCTTCTTCTGGGATCCCAATTATTCTAATGTTGTTTCATCTTATCGTATCGCTTATCTCTCGAATTCTGCCCTCATGATCCTGCAGTTGTTTCTCTCTCTTTTTCTCAGCCTCTTTATTTTCCATCATTTGGTCTTCTATATCACTGATTCTCTCTTCTGCCTCATTTATCCTAGCAGTTAGTGCCCCCATTTTTGATTGCACCTCATTAATAGCCTTTTTGATTTCGACTTGGTTAGATTTTTGTTCTTTTATTTCTCCAGAAAGGGTTTCTCTAATAACTTCCATGCTTTTTTTAAGCCTAGCTAGTATCTTTAAAGTCATGATTCTGAACTCTAGGTCCAACATCATACTAATGTCTGTATTGAGTAGGTCCCTGGCAGACGGTACTACCCCTTGTTCTTTTTGCTGAGTTGATTTTTTTTGTCTTGTCATTTTGTCCAGAGGAGAATAGATGAATGAGAGAACAAAATGCTAACAGGGTAATAACGTCCCCAGCATATATACTCTATACAAATCAGAAAATACCTGAAACCAGGAGAAAAGAAAGGGAAAGAAAGAAAAAAGAAAGTGAAAAAAAAAAAACAAAAAGATAAACACAAAAACAGAACAATACAAAAAAACCCAGAATATGATCAAATATCATCAGGCTAGTGCATAGATCAATGCCACACACTAGATTTTGGGCGTATTTTGGTCTGTTAGAAAAAAGTGCCTCCTAAAATTTTAGAGGAAGAAAGATTTATATATGTACAAAATAGGGGTTGAAACAATGAAGGAATGGAAGATGACTGTAAAGATGAAAATTATAAAAGATTTTATAAACGGAATTGATAAGAAGTTGTTTGATAAAAGAAAGAAGAAGATTTAAAAAAAAAAGAAAAAAAAAGGAGAGAATGTGATCAGGCAGGAGACTAGAACAAAGCCATACACTAGTGATTTAGGGTATATTTTGATATGTTAGAAGAAACTGTATCTCAAAATTTTAAAAAGAGAACAACTTATATATATATGCCAAAAATAAGGGTAACTACTATGAAGGGATAAAATATGACTCTAAAAATGAAAAATAAAAAATGTTTTTTTTAAAAAAGGGATTGATAAGATGTTGGTTGAAAAAGGGAAAAAGAAAAATTAAAAAAAATTTTTTAAAAATTAACTGTGAAAAACTAATGAATCATGGTAAAAAAAAGCCATGAATTCTATGTGCAGTATTCCCCTAGCGCTGGAGTTCTCCTGTTCTCCTTGATCAGTAAACTTGGTCTTGGCTTGCTGGCTGTTCGTGCTGATCTTCTGGGGGAGGGGCCTGTTGCCATGGTTCCCAAATATCTTTGCCGGAGACGGAATTGCCCCGCCCTTGTCGGTCTGGGCTAAGCAAGCTGCTCGGGTTTGCTCTCAGGAGCTTTTGTTCCCTGCAAGCTCTCGGTGCAGCTTTGGAGGACCAGGGTGAAAATGGCGGCCTCCCAATCTCCACCCGGAGGAGCCGAGAACTGGGGGCCTCGCTCTACAGTGCGCCCCCAGAGAAAAGCAGTCACTCCCGTCTCCCCGGTCTCTGGCCGCACTCCGTGCTCACCCGGCCTGTGACCGAGCGTTTCTATCTCTGGCACCCGACCCCGTGTGGAGTCTCCAAACCCAGCAGATCCCTGCGGTGCGCTCCCGCGCCACTCCTCCCCGGGGAGGAAAGGGAGTCTCCCCGGCTCTGCTGCTTGTTGGGTCCCTGCTGGAGGAGCAGTGGCCCGACTGGGCCGCGGATCCCAGTTTATGGCAACCCCGGGCTGAGAGCCCGCGCCTCGGCTCCGTCTCTGCAGCCGCTTCCCCACTTCGATACCTGGGAGCTCTGCTGCACTCAGGCACCCCCGGTCTTTCTGTGACCCCGAGGGTCCTGAGACCACACTGTCCCACGAGGGTTCCACCCCCCGCTTAGCCACTGGAGCGACGGCCCTCAGCGGAGCCGACTTCTAAAAGTTCCGATTTTGTGCTCCGTGGCTCTAGCACTTGCCAGAAGTGCCGACGGAGGCCCCCTCCCCTGCCGTCTATCCTCCCGAGTATTGCCTCGGATTCACTTCTCCAGACATCCTACCTTCCAGTAAGTGGTCGCATTTCTGTTCAGAGAGTTGTTACTATTCTTCTCTTCGATCTCCTGTTGAGGTCGTAGGTGTTCAGAATGGTTTGATCCCTATTCAGCTGAATTCCAGAGACCAGACGAAATCCAGGTCTCCTACTCTTCCGCCATCTTGCTCCGCCCCCTTATTTCTAATATAATTTTATCAGGCAATTCTGTTTATACAGTTTTGTTTAACCATAGTTTAAAGTGCAACTTCCAGGTGTTTCTAAGATTTTTTCTTAAATCAGGGAGATCTTTCCCATTATCCCTGGTGTGCACCATATGAAAACATTTGAAGCATATGAAAATGAATACATCAAGAAGAGAAAAATTACCAGCGTCTGGTTTGGTGGTTTAGAAGCAATGCTTATTCTGACGAGTTGCAAAACTATCCATCCGTTATAACTAATAACTAGTTGCCAGGCAGCATAGTTATTCCAAAGAAAGAATGTTGGGATTTGTGTACGTTTTACCATAGTTGAAGGTTATCTGATGATGAATAACACTAAGATCAAGGGCATATTTGATAGGCAAATTTAACCTAGTACCCTTTTAATTTTAGTTATTTGGTTCATATATTACTATAGTACATTTGAGAAAGATGTTTGAATTGAACTAAAGATATTAATTTAGTTTGATAAACGAGTTAACTTTTGTGGAATGTTGCAGACAGAATCTCTTGGTTGGGTGGATTACTTAGATATTGCCTCTAAGCCCTTTTTCATCTTTAAGATACTCTAATTCTCATGTTGCAACCTTGTAATACAGGCTACTATTTAAGTCTTTGCATGGTGCTGAACTTTGGACTTTTAAAATCGTGTTGGCTCCATTAGCCGTGGATAGAAACTTTAGACCTCCCTTTTTGCAGAATGGTTAATCTTTACCTAAAACTGGCAGAGTAATATTCTTTAATTAGTTACAGCTATGATGTAATTAAGATGCAACTGGCTAACTATTTTGGAAATAGTAAATATTTCTTGCATGCAAGTGGCAACTTAAAATTTCCCAAGAAAAATGAATCCATTTGTGAATCACATGAACACACGACTGGAGAAACCAACAGTGTCCTGAAAACCATTTTCAATTTGAAGGCTTACTGAGCACATAAAATAGATCTTTTATTGGTCTTTTATGTGACTATTAAAAAAAACACTCTGAAAATCTGAATGACTGTGAGGAATTTTCAATTTTGACATTTAAAAATACATTCATTAGATTTACAAAAATTTACATGTAAACATAGACTTCATCTTCTGAAAAATGTACTCCTAAAGAAATATATACAAATATCTCTTTAATGCTCTCTATAAGACTGTCTATGAAGGGAAAGATATTCAACCACCTTTTATTTCACCTGATATTAAACCTTTTTTCAATGTATTATTCAACGTATTAAATCATATGTAATGAACGCTGTACAATGAAACCTTTCTTATTTGATTTGTGCTTAGTCAAAAATCATAAGAAAATGCAAACTATATGGAAAATAAGATGAAGTATCCTTTTTTCATACAGCATGTGGAAGAAACTATCTGGGGGAGCAAGCTGTTACTGTCCCAATATTAAGAAAACAGTTGTATATAGCAGTTTAAGTTTTTCTCTGTTGTTGCTTTATCAAATTCAATGTACTGGATAAATACAAATAGATATAAGTAATATTAATGTAACTGACCAACTAAAATGATATAATGAACAACCATTAATTGACCACCCAGTCCAAGAACTAGAATACAACAAATGACTTGTATTACCTATTGCTGCTTTGTGTCTCTCTCTCTACCTCTTTCTGTATTTTACTGTGTGTGTGTGTGTGTATATATCTATACATAGATATATATTTCATACATGTGCATATATATTATATATAGTATATATACATATTTCATATATACATATTTATTGTATATATATATTTCAAAAAATGAGTTACTTAATTTTTCTTATTAAATTAGCAAATAAAAGGTGACATACTGTAGATAGTCTTGTGGGGCTTACTGCTTTTGCTCAGCATTATGCTTCTAAGATCCATCCATGTTTGCTCTGTGCAACTGTATTTCATTAATTTCTCTGCTGTATAATGTTTTATTGTATTAATATACCACAATTTATGAATTTGAATAGTCTCTAGCTTTTTCCTTCCCTAAGAAAAACTGTATTGGTGAGAACATGCTTTTGCACATCATGCAACAGGCAAAGGTTTCAGTCTAAGTCTATGGATGGAATTACTGGGAATGGGGCCTGCAAATATTTGGCTTAAAGAGATGGTGCCAGATTATTTTCCAAAATGGTTGACCGATTTACCTTCTCACTAGGCATATATGAGATCATGGTTGTATTATTTGACCTCTTAATTTTGGAGACCTGAGCTATATATGTGTTGTTTCTCATTTTTATTTTGATTTCTGTACCCTAGATTAACACCAATTTTTAGCAGTTTTTGTATGCTAATTGGCCTTATGTGTTTCTTCTTGTGTCACATGTTTGGCCTATTTTTCTATGGGGCTGTTTCACATATTGATCTCTTTGTTAATTTTTAGGAGTTCTTTATACTCTGTGTGTTAAGATTTCCCCAGACATGCATACACCCGTGCACACTCACGTATTCTCCCAGTTTGTGGATTATGAGGTCTTTCAGTGAACAAGATTTGGAAAGTTTTATTTCGGTTGCTCTTTATCAATATTTAGACTGTCTTTGAGTAGTGGATTTAGTACAAACAGGCCATAGTTTATTTCTGGCAGCAGGTTAATCACTTTGGGCTTCCAAACCACAGGCAAATAAGGAAGTTTGTGAGTTTACATGGACTAGTCAAACAGTGCATGCTTAACAAATCTTCCTGTCAGGAACCTGACACAAGGAAATGAGGAAACCATCCTGCAAACAAGCAACATTTGCTTTGCAACAAATGGCCCCATGCCAACTCAGAGCTGCCTAGGGGCTAACAATCTTCTAATTCGGAGAGACTGATTTATGTTCTCTCGCTGGCGCCCTCCCTGCACAAAGTAATGTTTCCTTACTATTAAACAGGTCACTTCTCTGCAGATGGTTGGGGGCGTGGCCTTCGTCTGCCCCTTCCTGTAAAAGCCACACTTACTAATGGAATCACTGCCATGAATTTCACAGTGTTCTTAATAATACTGTTTGGTGCAGAGTGGATATAATTTGTCCAAATTCCTAAGACTCTGGCTCCACTCCTGCAGCATGACAATTTTTGCAGAAATGAATTTTGATTTTATCCATAAAAATATTCTTTGATCCAAATGCTCCATCAACAATTTGACTTGGCCTGGCCTCTGGGTTCACATTTCACTTACCTCAGGCACACGTTCTGATTTTGAATCTCATGGGTAGTCATTCTCCAAATCACACCTTTTCAAGCCTTTCAACATTGAGCGTTAGAGTCAATATACAAGAATTTATATCAAGTTATTACAAAGCCAGAAATTTTGGTTTGTCAAAAGGAGAGAAAGAAAGGACATGGGGAGAGGTATAATGTCCTCATTCTTGGGACACAGCTTCCGTCAAGCATTCTTTCTGTGCTACAACACAGTCAATGTGCCCTTTTCATAAGAGAGAGAGAGCACAAGCAGGGGGAGCGCCAGGCAGGGGGAGAAGCGGCTCTCTGCTGAGCAGGGAGCCCGATGTGGGGCTCCCATCACAGGACCTTGGGATCATGACCTGAGCCGAAGGCAGACACTTAACCAACTGAGCCACCCAGTGTTCCCCCTCTTTTAAGATTTTATTTATTTATTGGTGTTCCCTTTTTTAATGACAAGGATTTGCATAAGATGTGGTGTTTGCTCTACCTGGCACTTCCTCCCCTGTGCCATAACAAGCATAGGGAAGAAAAGTGGAGATTCCAGGAGTTCGAACAAAAGATCAAGTATTCAAAGGTTAGCAGTGCTGAAGTGGATTTAATGTGCGAGTTAGTACACAGATGGAAAACTTCAGGTGGACTCCCAATGCATACAAGCCATGTGTTTGTAAACTGAACACCTTCCATTCACCCAGTGAGCCAGGCACAAAATCTCGGATGTATCCTTCTGCCTAATTCCCAACATCCAAGCAGCTTTCATTTTTGCTGATTAAATGGCATCATTATTTTTCACTTTTACCTTTTCCCTTCTATTTTTACGTCTCATAGCCTAGTTTAAGTTATACTTACTTCTTGCTTAGATTTAACTAATTATTATCTCGTCTGGCTTTGTGTCTTCCAGGCACTTTTTCTTGAATCCAGCCTACAACGTACTGCCAGCTTAGTTTTCACCGGCTCCCATCATGCCACTTACCCGTCCTTACACACCTTCAAATGCCACTTACTGTTTTCTAAATAATTCCCCAACAGTTCATTTTGAGGACAATAAGATTGATAGGACAGTGATTTCTCTGTAAAATGACAACTCTGAATGCTCCAAAAAATGTAAAAGGAAATTGAGCATCAAGTAATAGTCTGGCTCTTAACTTCTGTGCTATTAAAATAATTCATTTTTATATTCTTGTGAATTAAATAATATATATAATATTATATATGTGTGAATTAAATAATATATATAATATTATATATAATATATATAATAATTTTGTGTGCACAAAATTATTTTAAAAAAGACTAATAAAAAGAAAGCACTGGGCAGTGTATCATCTACACTGAAAAGAACTGTTTAAATTCATAAAGTTTATTCACAGTCCCTGGACATGTGTGGTAGGAGACCAGTAGCCTGTGTGAGTCTGCTTCAAAAGCAGATCATTCTGCCCTAACAGGAGATTACATGATTCTAGTCATTATGATCAGCTGCATGTTCCTGCAGATTTACGAATATGTGCCTTCTGACAAGACAAAGGAACAAAGAATTGTCTTTCCTATGAGGGAGTGAATGAGGGAATTACAAACTATTACATATACACATATAAGACAAACCTCATTATCAAATAAGAAGTTCTTGTCCAATTTTAGAATATAAAATAAAACTGAAATTTTTTGGAAAAGATTTTATTTATTTATTTGAGAGAATGAGAGAAAGCAAGAAAGAGCATGAGCCGTGAGGAGAGAGAGAAGTGGGCTGCCTGCGGAGCAGGGAGCCTGATGCCGAGCTCTATCCCAGGACTCTGGGATCATGACCTGAGTCAAAGGCAGATGCTTAACTAACTGAGCCACACAGGTGCCCCAATAAAACTGAATTTTTAGCTAAGAATGAATCACTTGTATTTATTACTACAATATTCTTAATATAATTCATTATTTGAGGTAGAAAGGATGTTTCTTTCGGTCAGAGATGTTGTTTTTTATTGAACTAGAATACACATACCAGAAGTGTAGAAATCAAACGCATACAACTTGATTTTTACATACTGAAATGAATAGAGTAATTAGCATCAGTGTAAGAAATAAATCACTACCAATAGCCGAAAAGCCTACTTCCCAGTCAAAATGTTCTAACAAAGGTAATCACTATTCTGATGTCTTCCTCTATGGATAGGTTTTACTTCTGAATAACATTTTTATTAATAGAATCATGTAACATATACTCATTTGTACACGTGTTCTTTCAAATCTATTTCTGACACTTATCATTTTTTATAAGTAGTAATATTTACAAATTTATTTTTGTGTTTCCAGACATTGGTAATTATTAATAATACTGCTATGAACATCCTTGCACATGTCTAGTGACAAACAAATGTATATATTTATGTTTGGATACACATAGGAGAGGAGTGGCTAAATCACTGGGTATGCATACTTAAGTTATATAAGATACCATTAAATAATTTTCAAAAGTGGTTGCTAACAACACTCTTCACTAGTGTCTGAGAGTGCTGGTTGCTCTACATCTTTGCCAACACAGGATATTATCTTTTTTATTTTAGTCATTCAGGTGGGTATGGAGTAGTAGTAATTGTGGTTTTGATTTGCATTTTCCTAGTACGAAGTACATGGAATATGTTTATTACCTTCATGATATTGTCAAGTGTGGGTTTAAGCCTTTTGTCCAATTTCTTATGGAGCTGTTATTTTTTTTTTATTATTGATTTGTCGATCTTTATGTGTTCTAGATAGGAGACCTTTGCCAGATACACCAACAGCAGGTGGCTTGCTCCATTCTTGCCTTTCTAGTCTCCTTATGGTGTCTTTTGGTAAAACTTAAGTACTTATTTTGAATGGAGTCCAACTTAATCAATTTTTCCATTATTGCTAGTGATTTTAGTTTCTTGTTTAAAAAATCTTTGCCTACCTCAATAATATTTTCTGTTTTTTTCTAAAGTTTTACATATTTACATTTTACATTAAGATCTAAAATCAGTCTAAAATTGAGTTTTGCAAATGATCTGTGGTTGGGCAAGATTAATTTATATTTATATAGTTTACTAGTTGACCCAGAACACTTATTTATAATTGTCATTTCCCTCATCGTACCATGGTATCACATTTGTCACAAACCAAATTACCCTGTATGTGTGGGTCTGCACTCTACTTGATTCCATTCTACTTGTCTATGTGTGTGCCCATGTGGCATCATCTTAATCATTATAGGTTGTTTTTCTCCGTAACTAGCAGTGAAAAATCTCTATCTTCACTTTTCTTCAAGATTTTGGTTACATTTGGCATTTTACACCTCCAAATTAATTTTGGAACTAGTAAGTGCACATACACACACACAAATGCATACAAACTTGTTGGGATTTTGATTGAATTTGCACCAAATTTGTAGATTCATATAGAAATAATATCTTAAAAAATACTGAGTACTGAAATCCATTAATATGATCTATCTTTCCATTCATTTAGTTGTTTTTAGATTTCCTTAGTATTTTGGAGTCTTCACTTTAGAGTTCTTGTAAAACTGATTTTAGAATTGTTAAGTAATAGCATTTTCTTGATAATAATAGAAATCTAACGTTAACTAAGTTTACTTATAAATTAGTGACATTGGAGTCTTTTTCTTGGCATAGCTCATAATCTGGGGTTGCATGTTGGCCATTGGAGGTTGGGGTGATTATCTTCTTCCAAAGAGTGTTTACCCTTTCAGGCAGCTAGACTAGGACTGATCACTTCAATATAATTAGGGACAAAGCTATCTAAATTCTGTTTTGTAATGCCGGCAATCTTTATTGACCTCTGGATTGCCTCTGCTTAAAGAAAAGCAATAAATTATGGGGCTCATATTTTGGATGTCCCATCTCTTAACATCAAGATTCTGGTCTCACGATTCTCTGATTTTCATTTTTCTAGCCCTGAGAAACTACCAAAAACATAAACAGTTTCTCTGCCAATTGACAGCAGCCTTCTGACCAGGTACTCTACCTGGATCCCTTGCATCTTGCCTCATACGCAGAATGTACAAATGTCCTGAGGTCACCAGAAACTGCAGCATGACTGCTTACCTTTCTTCCTTTTCTGGAAATTTTACTCACAATTCTAGCTTGTTGCAGTAATTCTCAAATACCTTCAAACAAATGTTTGTTCTATCTATCATCTATCTATCTATCTATCTATCTATCTATCTATCTATCATTTACCCTTGATCTTTCATCTATTATAGTTTATTGGACTTTTTTTCCTGCCTTCTTTTGATAGGATATTTGGTTTGTGCAACTACTCCATTATATCTGAAAGCAGAAGACCCTCACTTAAATGCATCATTTTCAATGATTTTTCTTTTTATATTTTGAGAATGAAACCCTAAAAATTTTAAGATTCTATCTTTCTTTACTTCTAAAAAGATAACAATTTATTGACTTTCAATTATTTAACTAATGCATTGGAGAAACTAAATATATGGAGGTTAAAATACTTTTGCTCACTACACAATTGTATGCTGTAAGTGTATTTTTATTTTGCTTTTGTCCTGTAGTATGAAAAAACTTTGTCCTCCAGCCAAAGGGGATAGTTTTAAATTTCTTTTAGTTTTATTTCCAACCATCAGTGGTAACTCAAATTGTATTTCAAGCTAATATATGTTTTAACCAAACACATAACCTGTAATTGCCTCTAATTTCAGTCATCTGAGGATTGGAGGCAGTTGTTTTTGCTTTTCCTATTTCAAGCTGGAAAGACAAAGCCTAAAGAAAAATTTGCAGTAAGTTCATTCTGTAGCTACACGTTTATGTGGAAAACGAACCGGCTAAGTCTACAAATCGATAATTGATCAGTCAAACAACAAAACACACCTATGCATTTTACAGTTCCAGAAAGAGAATAATTGTTTTTGCAATTTTATTTTAAGCAGACATAGAGACTTCTTAGTCATTTCTGAAAGGATCTCATGTTTATTAATTGTTAAAGAAATAAACTCCTATAGAATAACAACATTTACAAAATCATTTATCAGTTATCTGATAAAATATGTGTGTGTGATTCTTCCCAAACTGACTCAAATAGCCAATAGATTATAAATGCAAATGAAACAGATGCATCCTTCACAACATCATATATGATGGATATGATTTTTTCTTTATAACATAGTTTCTAAGTAACTGGATACAATGAAAGTGCCTCTTCTGTTATTTTAGAGAATATGATCCACATTTCTCAATTTCTCTTTAACTCAGCTAGCAGAACTTTTTGGGGCACCTGGGTGGCTCAAGTCAGTTAAGCGTCTGCCTTCGGTTCGGGTCATGTTCCCGGGGTCCTGGGATCGAGTCCTACCTCGGGCTCCCTGCTCTGCAGGGAGTCTGCTTCTCCCTCTGCCCCTCCTCCCACTTGTTCTCTCAATCTCTCTCTCTCTTTCTCTCTCAAATAAATAAAATCTGTTTTTAAAAAAAGGAAGCAGTTTGTTTCCTGAGATTAAGAATTCCTCATATCGGTGAGGTCATATGATACATGTCTTTCTCTGATTGGAACTTATTTCACTCAGCATAACACCCTCCAGTTCCATCCACGTCGTTGCACATGGCAAGATCTCATCCCTTTTGATGGTTGTATAATATTCCATTCTATATACGAACTGAGGGTTGCTGGAGTGGTGGGGCGTGGGAGGGATGGGGTGGCTGAGTGATACACATTGGGGAGGGCATGTGCTATGGTAAGAGCTGTGAATTGTGCAAGACTGTTGAATCACAGATCTGTACCTCTGAAACATATAATACAATATATGTTAAAAAAAAAGAAGAAGAAGAAGATAGCAGGAGGGGAAGAATGAGGGGGGAAATCGGAGGGGGAGATGAACCATGAGAGATGATGGACTCTGAGAAACAAACTGAGGGTTCTAGAGGGGAGGGGGGTGGAGGGATGGGTTAGCCCAGTGATGGGTATTAAAGAGGGCACGTACGGCATGGAGCACTGGGTGTTATACACAAACAATGAATCATGGAACACTACATCAAAAACTAATGATGTAATGTATGGTGATTAACATAACAATAAAAATTTTTTAAAAATTTAAAAAGGAAGCAGAACTTTTTGATTTACATGTTCACTTTTTTTTTTCCTTCTTCCTTTGGACTTAAGACAGGTCTTAAAAATCACTCACATTGATATACAAAACTTACTAGAGAATATTCTAGTCAGGAATTCTATACTCCTTTTCTAAACCATCCTCAGAATCAATCTCATACTTTCATGGCTAACATCCCTGTACTCATCTTTTGCTCCCATATCTCATTTATTGCCTTGAACAAGCTACATTTGTATTTTCAGATACCCTCCCCAGAAATGCCGTTCCTCCAGATTTTGCCTGTCTTATTGCATTACTTCATTCAAATCTCTGCTTCAATGGCTTTCTTCAAATGTGCCTTCCCTGCCCCACCCCCATTTAAACTGGCCAAACCCTAAACTCTCATGTTTACTATTTCCTTACACTGCTTTAGTCTCCTTCTAAATAATTATCACAAACTGAAATTACACACTTTTGGTTGTTTACCCTTTACCTACCAAATTCTTAATAAAAGCCCATGAGCAGGTACCTTATTAATCTTTTTCACTAATGTCACGTGGCACTCCCAGGACATTTTCTAATAAATTGTTTATTTGCCAAAATGAAGGAATAAGTGAATGATTGAAGAAGTACTTTTCTTCTGGGCCAAGGGTATTGTTCATTTTGAGAAATAAGGTAGCAGTTTTGCAATTTTGAAAGTATTGTGTCCAGAAATGTCATTTTATGTGTGTGCATGTGTGTGTGTGTGTGTATATAATTTCCAAGCACTAATATCTGCCTGCTGAATTAGAATATTATAGTTAATTATTAATTAAGTATATATATGAGAAAAAATTTAATGACTGATTTTGTTTTACCTTGGTAAACTGAAAAGACGTCACTGTTTCTGAAATGTAGAGCAGTTTCTTTAGTACTGGTGAATTACTCTCACTGTTTTTCACCTAAACCCAGCCATTCCCCTACTATCCCCTCATGAACAACTATTTTTCACACGTGTACATATGGTGCACATACTCAAGCACATACTCCATAAATATGCTCCTAAACAGACATACATGCACATGTGCATGCTACTACTATTTCAAACTGATTCTGGGCTAATTAGAAGATGAAAATCAGCCTGATCTGATATGACTCACAGGTAACTCAACTGCTACTTTACTCTGTAATCATACAAAATCTGTGTTCAGTTACAGTGAGGAAGTTCTGTTGATACCCATTTCATATGAATTAATACTAAATCTAACTCCTGAGTCAAAATGGTATTTAAAATCTACTTAGACTGTGAAAAGGCAGATCTCTGGGGAGAAAAAAAGAACTGGGAAAGAGTTCTCTTAGTTTTAAAATAATTAAACATACTTATTTAATTTTCTTCAGGGATTCTTCACATAGTTGGATCTATGAACTTGGGGGTCTTATTAGTAATACCACTGTTTCTCCAGCTTCCTGAATAGTATATGTCAGTAGCTCCGAAATAATCAAACCTGTACAGTTTCAAAGCATGGTGTTACAGCTGGAAATGAGCAAAAGATCACTCAGCAGGAAATGTCTACAAGAAAACCAATTCTCAGCACAAATGATTGTGAAACATATCACCATCGGCAGGCAAAGTAGCCAGAGTGTGACATCGTGTTCAGATTTTGCCACCAAAATCAATTGTGCTACTCATGTGCTCTAGTTGTCCATACTTAGCTTAGCTTATAAAATGAAGAAATTCCACTATGTTTCTCGATAATCAATAAGACACTGCAGTAAGTGTCAATTTATTATTTAAATAGCTTTTTAGAGCTCATGTGCCATCAAAGGCAATTTCACAGAAAAAAAATAGGTAAGTTAATATTAATAAAAATTGTCATTCAGGTTTATTTGTAAGACAAGAGAAAAATATCTATAAATTATATGTATGCACATAAGCACACACTTGCAATTATCTATAAAATATCAAAATATCTATAAATTATATGTACGCACACACTCAAGCACACACATTTAAATTATATGTAATACAAGGACTGTCTTTTTTTAAAAGAAAACATTGATAGGAGAATAGGGGAGATAACATTTTACATTTAAAAAGCTCAATGCACTCTAATGATGTGTGTGTTTATGAATGACATCACACAGGTTTCAATCCGCTCAGCTAGGTCTTAATTTTAAGTTGGCAGAACAAAATAAAAAAATGCAGAAGCTTAAGATAGAAGTTGATTATTTTCCTTTAAATTGAAAACTTTTCAAATTGAAACTGAAATAATATATTTTATTTTATTTTTTTTAAGATTGTATTTATTTATTTGAGAGAGAGAGAGCACATGAGAGGGGGGAGGGTCAGAGGGAGAAGCAAACTCCCTGCCGAGCAGGGAGCCTGATGCGGGACTCAATGCAGGGACTCCAGGATCATGACCTGAGCTGAAGGCAGTCGCTTAACCAACTGAGCCAGCCAGGCGCCCCTGAAATAATATATTTTAAAAGATATCAACAACTTGGTCCTCTTTGTTTTCACCAGCTGTAGTTTCTGGCTTCCATCTTTAAACTAATGTTCAGTCCAGTTACACATGAAATGAAAATTTTCATTTTTCCTTCTGCCTATCCTACTCTGGTAAATGTTTGCCTCCTTACAGGGCTTCACTTGAGCCCCAATTAAGTGGGAATGTTTGAAATAAAATTTCTCTCTCAATCTCTTCTACCTGAAGTATATTTTTGTCTTCCTTTCACATTCCTTTCAGTTTCATGGAGAAGTCCAACATCTCCCTATAAAACAAATGACTAAATGTTTTCTACAAAATGTCAGTGGTGTGCTCTGAATAGTACCAGGATAGAATGTCTCATCTAATTGACTGGTAGAGTAATGTAATTTTCATCTAAAAGCTGATGTTAATGAGAAGACTATACCATTTATATTAACAGTTGCTTTTCTTTCAGATTCTTAGAACGGAAAGCATGTCAAATATTAATTTAATTCATCACCAAATTATGGAAAAATCTCAAATAATGCCAATATTATCTAATTGACTACTGCTTTTATGAGTAGTATGGATTGGGTAGTCTGCTTAAAAACATCCTGATTCTCGATAAGTTACAACAAACATAATTTTAAATATCTAGTTAAGCTCACAAAATATTAAGGAAAACCCCCAAAGAATAATAAAAATAAAAATATAGCGAGCTGAATCAGTGTTAAGACAACATAAAAACTTTTTTTTTTCCTGTAGAAGGAGGAGAGGTGAAATCTCTTACAAATAACTTAATGGATTTGACAGAGGAAGACTCCTCCCTCAGAGAAAGACTACAAATAAAAGAATTCAAATACAACTGTGAGCAAGGAACCCAAAAGAAAATCTATCTGTACTTTAGGTCCAGATTAAAAAATGATCTCTCCTGAGATTTTGTAATGAAGTGCTGTCTCACTTGGGCCTAGAATGTAAAGTTGTTGTGCCCACATGGTTAGAAGACCTCTAGGTGAAAAAGTAAATTATAGGATTCTTTGGTACATGCAGAGGTAAGTTCAAATTTTCTGGATGAGAATTTCTTCAAATGAAGGCCCTCAAGCTAATGTTTAGGCAAAATGAACTCAATAGAAAGAATGAAAAAAATAAGAAGTAAGTCAATATGAGGGAATATAAGAAAAAACTCTTGAGTTCAGAAGGAATTATTAGAGATAAAACATAAAATTAGTCAATTTTGTAAGTTATTAAGAAATAGAATATAAGCTTTAAACAAAATAACCATTTATAAAAGGTTATTAATAAAGCAGAAATATTTAAAAATGGACCAAGGAACTTCTAGAAATTAAAAAATAGTCACTGAAATAAAAAGCAGTTGATAAATAATGTGGCAGATTTTGTGATAGATTAAAAATTATTGAACTAAAGGTATACTTATAAAATTATGCATAATGCATTATAGAGTCACAAGTAGAGATGGAAAACATGAAGGAGAGTTTGAGATATACGCGTGATGATAAAATGAGAAAATGTAATGTTTTTTAAACAGAGTTCCAAAAAGGGAGGTGAGGGACAATATGAGGATATAATGTCTGAAAATGTTTCAGGAAAAAAGAAAGACTTGAAGGCTTGAGTTCAAATAGTTCAGTGAATTTTCACAATTACAAAATAAAAAAAATATCCACACCTAGTTCTATTATAGTGAGAATGAAGAGCACTAAAAGAAAATATGAAATTCAGGAAGAAAAAAGGACATCACATACAAAAGAATCACAAAGAAAACTAGGATATATTGGGATAATGTATTCAAAATGTTAGCAAATAGAATGGCAAACTTAGAACTTTATACTCAACAAAACTATCTTTCAATAATGAGTGGGAAAAATAGTTCAAGAGGAAAAAAATGATACAAGAATAAATTATGTACAAACTCAATATAAAAAAAGAAGGAAGAAAAGTCAGAGAAAAATTAAGACAATTATGAAACAAAATACAATGTACAAAAGATATGAACAGCCATTTCATGGAAGAAGAGGTATGAATGGTCAATAAATATATGAAAAATGCTCATTAGTAATCGGGGAAATGCTCACTAAGTGAAATATGATTTTACAATCAACATACAGTAGTGTACCTGGAAAGGACTAAGTTTTGGTGAGGTCATGCAGCAATGGAATTCATTATATAGCATTTGTGGAGGTCAACAGTTATAAACACTTTTGAAGACAGTGTGATGCTAAGTAATTTGAAAGATATGCATACTTGTGACCAAGCATTTTCAATTTCAGAAAAGTACCGAAGAGTCTCATAGAAATGGGTATCGGGAAGCATTTGCAAGAATATCTGCAGTACAGTCTTGGAATCTGTTTTATCTAAGATTATTGTAGACAAGCCTTATACAAACAAGCCTTATTATCCTGTTTGTATGATATACACTTCCATCAATTTTCTTTCAACCTCCATGTGCATTTATATTTAAAGTCCATTTATTTAGAAACCATATTGATTGGTCTTTTTTTTTTTTAAATTCACTCTGTCAGATTCTGCCTTCTAGTTGTGTTTCCATTAACATTTAATGCGATTATCAATAAAAGTTGGATTCTATTCTACCATTTAATTATTGCTTTCCTTGGTGTCTTTTTTTTAATTTCAACTATTTAACTATTAATAGAATAAATTATTATTTTTTTTTCTTGCCAACTTGCTTAGTTTCTTTTAAATCCCTTCTCTAACTTCCTGAGTTGAATAATGTAGACCATTGGTTTTCAGTTTTTAGCTATTCTTGGCAAGTATTTAACTTAGGATTTAAATAATGGAATATTCTTGAAAACATTTGCTATCTTAGTAATTACACTTGAAACATTCCTGCAGTATATCCAGTCACTTTACGGCACTCAATCATATCTACTACTGAAATCTCATGAAGAATTTAAAGGACTCTGTCAGAATTATGTATAAAACCAATTAGTCCAGAATAATAAAATTACAAATTCAGTCTATTGTCCTCTGGGCAGGAAGAGAAGCAGCAATAATTAATTGTAGGCACAATATTTTAAGCATAATGCTTTTATGCTCTTTTATAGAATATGTCCATTAGAGCCACTGGCTTGCCCTACTTACTAATTGCCCTCTACCATTTTTTTTCTCTCTCTTCTTCTCCTTCTAGTTCTTACATCATTTAAATACTCAGTGATTAGTGCCATCATCAACTCTTTTTCTTCCAACATGTTGATTTAATTTAGCATGTGCAGTTCACAGCTGCATGGTTATTGATAAAATTCTGAAAAATGAGGACAGGTTTATTTTAGTGCTGTACAACTGATAGACACTTACAGTTTTATGTATGTCCTTGCAAACGAATGCCAACAAACTTATTTTTTCAACAGCATTCGTATTTCTTCTACACACAGTATGTTTAACATTTTAAAACTCACCTAAATGGTATCTTCCCTGAAAGTTTTACTTCTGAAGTGAAAAAATGGTATAGAAACTTCTGCTGGATTATACACAGTATTTAGTGACAACTGATTTTGTCAGATATACAACAGGGTATCATTCTATGCGTTAATTTCTTCTATATTACCATTCCTTAAGGTATTATTATCAACACTGTCCTAATTTATGAGTTTTAAAAATTACATAGAGATTATTTCATCACCTCAGGAATCTGAAGAGGTAGACAAGGGAAAATATTATTTGTGCTTCATGGATGTAGAAAAAAATGACTTACTAGAATAAGCAAGTTGGTAAATGAAAATAAAGGCTTATTACTCTGATTTCTTGATATCAGAGAGTGCATCATTATTAAAATAGAACTGTTATTCTGCATTGGCTGCTTTTTACACTACATTTTGTGGTGTTCAAAGCTTGGGGGCAGTTAAGAAAGGATTGGAGAAAAAGATCAAGTAAGTTGGGAATTCAGAATTCCTCGGATTTCACTCACACTGACACTTGAATCTCTGAAGGGTTTTTTTTTTTCTTTTATTTCAACAAATGAGAAAGTGTGTCAACCAAGTAAGTCATGCATAACATTTTATGTTACCTTCACTTATTAATAGAAAACTGTATTTAGATATCACTTAAGTTTTACTGTGACCAATAATAGAAAACCCAGCGAAAGCACAGAACAACACCAAAATCAAGAGCTTACATAGATTTCTAAAGTATATTTACTCTGCATTTTCTTAAGGTAATTAAAAATAATTAAGGAAAAAGTGTAGATAAAAAATAGAAATAGTACAAAACAAAAAAGGAATAATAATGGAAACCAACCCTACAAAAATCTTCTATATTCCTGGCATATTACCTAAATAATAATCATAAATTAAATAATAGTAAATGTTAATTATGTCTTTATTTATTCTTCACAAAATCCAATGCATAAGTACATGCCTATTTTATCAATGATGATAAAGGTAATTTCATGGAGATTAAGTAATATTCAAGGTCACATTATTGAAGGTGATAGAATCAGGATTCAAAACAAGTTTCCCATCTCCAACCCATGATGTTTCCACTATACTGCAAGGGAAGGGAAGAGGAAGTATTGGATGGAAAGAAAAACAGATAAAAGGTAAACTAAAGCCTAAGCTGTAGTGCTAGCCAATTTACATACAATATTTCATTATTTGCAGTTTAGTTAGGTGTTGATCCTTCCATTGATTTTTAACAAATCCAAAAACTGAAATTCAGGAATTAATAGCCGTGTCCTGGGTCAAACAGTTGGTACAGGGTGGAGATAAGATTAAAAAATAGGTATTTGTACTGTTATATCTTAATGTCTTTTTTCCCCTTAAACTCAAGACTCACATACCAATTACAACTTTACAATGCCTCATGTGGTTTGACAGAAATATGTCTTAAACCATCTCCTGCTCTGTAACCTCTCCCCATCCCCAGTGTGTTTTCCCCAGTTTGGCGAATCAAACCATTATTTACCCAATGATAAGAAAAGTGAGCCCCAGGTGAATTTCATTCTTATATATAGTTTCTTTCTTTCTTTCTTTCTTTCTTTCTTTCTTTCTTTCTT